>NC_132992.1:5168125-5491250 GCF_048564905.1 Vicugna pacos
CACAGCCACTCTCTTCTGCAGAGGCAGTAGGCAGAGGTCCCTGAGAGTGGCTTGAACTTATGATTCCTTAACACAGCCAAGCCCAAGCCTGGAGTGCAAAAAAGGGATACTCACATACGGTTATTTATATATATAAATATATATAAAAAATATATATATATATTTCCATTATTCAACCCCTGGGACCATCTTAATCATATAGATGAGGCAACAGAGGTTTAGAGTGGTTAAACAACTACTAGGAGGCCACACTGCCAGCAAGGAGAGGGCAAAAACCAAAGCCCCTATCTTCTTGATTCCAAACTTAGTGCACTTTTCATCACTTCACAACTGCTTTATGACTTGCCTTTTTTTGGACTTACTAGTATTGCTTTTGAAAACTAGAAAGACTGGATCTAACTAATGTTCAGAGATTTCTGCTGCCCAAGGGTAAAAATCTAACCGCAAGAAAACAAATATTGAGGTAAGGATTATAGACCAGTAGAAAAAAGCCTGGGATGTTAAAGACCTTTGAAGCTAATCCAGTTTACCTCCTTTTAGGGGCAAGACTTAATCAACCTCAGTCAGGTGATAAATATGAGTGGAATGATCTCTGCGAAGCAGATGGACACATTCCTGTCCTGTTAGGCCTCTATCTCCAGCATCTAGGGGCAGCAGGGCACTGGAGGTGCAACTTTAGAGGAGAGATAATTCTTGTCCTCAAACTTATATTGAATTCTTAAAACTTACATGCAGTAGAAGGCCATAGACCTGTATGCGAGATACAGAAATTCAGAGGAAGGAGAGACACTAATCTCTTGGAGGATCTGGAAAGACTTTAAGGAGAAGGAGTCACTAGAGTTGGGCCTTGAAAAATTAGGAGGATCTGGACATATAAAGGGTAGAGGGCACACTAAGTGAAGACACCAGAGAAAAACTACGGAGGTGAGAAGATAACGTGTAGGGAATGCAGGTAGGCGGGGCTACAGGATAGGGTTTGCGGTTAACGGTGGAGGTGTGGTCAAAAATTGTTTTATGTAGGTTGGAATTGCATACTGTAAGTTTAAATATAAATGAAGAATTTACTATCAGTGCAGAGCAAGTAGAAGGATTTTAGTCAAGGGAGTAATGTGAGGAGAGCAACATTGCTTTCTTTCTAAAGAAATAAATCCAAATCACTAGAAAAGTAGAGAAGTTTAATAAGGGGTGAGATTAAATTTCAGGATTAAGTAGCATATAAACAACATAATGCAGCTTGTGTATATAAGTCTTACAGGGAAAGGCCTAGGATGAGGGGGAGCAAATTCCTTTTCAAAAAACCCTCTTTCCCTGAACCCCATGTTTCACAGCTTTGTGAGAGCCTTATCCTCTTTTTCCTGCCTCTGTTTTCAAATGCTGTTTCTAACCGAGTGATAAGCCCAGAGGATGCCGGGGAGAGGACAGAGTTCGACTTGTTTTTTCCCAGCTGCATTTCTGATTACAGGGGTGCTCTAAATAATAGAACAAAACCTCGGGTTTGAGAACAAAAAGCCCATTTTATGTGAACTCCCTCTGCTTCTTTCTACCTCACCATTTCTCTTTATCATTCTCGTTTTCGATCTTTTTCTACAACCTCAGAGTAAGAAGGGAATCTTTTCCTCTCCAAGGCCAACCCAGACTCCTATATCTTTGGTCTCAGTCTCTTCTGCTAATTTTACTGGCCTCCTCTTCACCCTCCCCCCATAAATTTTCAGTCTCTCTTCCTCTATTTGATCCTTCCCCTTGGGCTGCAAAGGATGCTCAAGTTCCTCTTATCCCTGTCATTGTTCTAGCTTTTTCAAAACCCACTGTCCCTTGTTTGCCCTTCCCTCTTTCCCTTCTTGAGCCCTCGGATTACATTTTCAGGTCCTACTCACTCTTTTGGGAGCTGGCTTCCACCTTCACCTCACTACTGGAAATGCTTTCTTACAGGTGACCTCCTGAGTAACAGATCAAAGACCCGCTTTACCTCTCGTTAACCTGAATTTTTCTGCAGCATTTGATGTTGTTAACCACCCCCCTCTTCCTTCTCTGCTTCTTTTTGCTTTTCTTCCTCCTTCTGATCCCTAAATAAGGTACTTCCCACAAACCTTGGGTCTTTTCCCCCTTACATTAGTGATTCTCCAACTGAGCTGCACATAAGATTAATCTGAGGAATTTTTTAAAAGTCTCAGTGACCAGGTTGTACTATGAGTCAGTTAAATCAGAATCCCTGAGGGTAGGACTCCCACATCAGTGTTTGCTTTTGTTTTAAAGCATTTCTAATGATTCTGCTGTTCAGCCAAGGTTTTAGACTACTGGTCTGCTTATTGTTCTTTGTGAATCCCATGAATTCAACAACCCCTCTAGCGCTGGTTCTCTTAAACCTCACCACAGATCAGCGTTTGCTGGAATGTCCCATTGGTTTGTCCCTTAATCATCTCAGAATTATTACATACAGAATGTAATCCATTTGCTGCAGCTCTCCCCTCCCCAAATTTCTTCTTATATTTTCTGTCCTTTTTTTCCCCATTCTATCTTTATTTTCCCAGACACTTAGTCTTAAAATCTGAGCCATTCCTTTTCTCCTTTTCCTTGTCTTCTGTATTCAAACAGGTGTTTGATTTTGTTGATTCTGCCTCTGAAATTACTTCATCTGTCCCCTTCTCTCTTTTATCATGGTCAGTCATGTTGTTGTTTTTCAGCTGGTATCCCTGGCTCTGCTCCTCTGTTCTGAGTCTGCCTTCTGGTAGATGAGTTATCAGCTGACAGGGTCATGCTGTCCATGTCAGTCACTTACTCAGAACCTCTTGAGGACATCCTATTGCCTCTGGCTGGCCCTAAAAGACCCTTGATGATCAGGCCCAAACTTTTATAACTTCTTCACTTAGGCTGAGTTCTTGGTAAACTAAACTTGTTCTTTACTTTCCTTCAACTTAAATGTCAAATATTGAAATGTTACCCATTTTTAAAGACTTGATGCAGGTTCCACTTCCATGAATCCTGATACTACATTCTCCCAAACTAAAAGTTATTTCTTCTGCTTGAACTTCTGTGACACTTTCCCCGTTCTTGTATTTTCTCTGCAATTTTAGATCCAAGAAACTGGACATGATCTAATAATAATCTGAGAAAATGGTTTTCTCAAAAGGAGACTAGTCATGGAAATTTCCTTCAGAAATCTGGGGAGTGGCTGTACTCTTTGCTCAGACAAAAAGAAGTCAGTGTTTGGATTAGGACTGGCAAAATGATTTGTATTCAGTATATTCATGTTTTAACATAAAACCTTGTCTCTGACGATTCTTTAGATTTGATTCGAACTATCCGGGACCCAGAGAAGCCCAATACTTTAGAAGAACTGGAAGTGGTGACGGAAAGTTGTGTGGAGGTTCAAGAGAGAAATGAAGATGACTATTTGGTTATTATCAGGTTCACGCCAACAGTACCTCATTGCTCTTTGGCAACTCTTATTGGTAAGACTTTATATCCACATATATTTTAATTAAAAAAATTTTAAAAACCATTTAATTTATTTAACTTTGGGGAGGGTATCTTTGATGATTTTTTTTTTTTAAATGGAGATACTGGGGATGGAACCCAGGACCTTGTGCATGCTAAGCATGTGTGCTGTTTTTTAATTTTAAATTATTCTAGATGATACTGACCCACAATGACAATTAGCATCATCTGTCACACTTCATGGTTTAATAGTTTCTGTAGTTCTCACGATTAGCTTGTGAGAGTTAATATTATCTTCATTTTATAGATGAGGAACCTAAGGCTCAGAGACTTTAAGTGACTTGCTCAGAATCATATAGCCAGGAAATCATGAAACTAAGGCTCCAACCCAGCTCTCCTGACTTTAAGTGTGTGTCTCCTTTAGTTGCACCCTGCTGCTTCTCTAAGGTGTCCATGCTTACAGTCAGTGGAGGCTGAGTGCAGGCCAGCTCCTCTCCTCAGTCCTGGAGACTGGGATGGGTGTTGTCACACTAGCACTCTGCCCTCATCATCTTCTCCTTGTAGGTACTCTGTGGCATGGGCAGAAGTCCTGGTGGGAGGGTATTTTTTTAGGTAGTTTTCTTTCTGAGAGGCTGCATTCCCAGTATGTTGGATTAGTTGGCAGTAAGATATACAGTAGGTATCTTTTGAATATACACTTTGTTAAAAAGAAGATACAGAAAGTTTATTTCAAGCCAAATGTTTATCAGTAGGAGATCAATTAAATAATCAATGATAGTGTGTATTAACAATAGAGTAGTATGCAGCTATGAAAAAGAATGAAGGAAGCTCTCCTTGTACTAATATGGAAATATTTCTGTGACATACAAATAATATTGCTGTATTTGTGTAAAGAAAGGCAAAAATATACATTTATATTTGATGGCATATCATGAAAAAAACATAAGAAATGAGGGGGTGGGCATTAGTGATGGTGGGAGCTGGTCAGATGGGGGACAAGGTGGGAGGGAGACTTTATACCTTTTTATATTTTTAAGTTTTCGAACATTGGGAATACTATCTATTTAAATATAGACAAGTTTATAAAGAAGATTGAAAAGGTAAATATTTGATTATTGTTCTGCTACTGTTGTGATTTCTGTCTTTCTCTTCTCACTTGTTGGACCTGGAATCCCTGCATAAGTGGTTTCCAGCATATGGGCCACATCTTGAGGGACTAGAGTGTCTGTGAATCCATAGATACTGTCATGGTTATAAAATTCCAATGTTAGAAAAAACATTTTTGAATGCATATTTATTTTTTTGTCATTGGACATTTTCTGAATCAACGAATATTGCAAGTACTGCTGCTATCCTGATGTGAAGGGCATGTCTTAAAATACTTTGGTATATAAGTCCTTAAATAGAAGGACCATTACCTGTCTTTAGGAGCCTATAGCAAGTTGATTTATCAAAAAGTAATATTTATTTTCTTTTTTTAATTAATAAAAGTAACAACATTTGCTGGCAGTAATTTTGAAACTCCACAAAAGTGTAAAGAAAATTTTAAAGAGTTGCCACAAGAATATGTGCTCTTAGAGAAAAAAAAAGGGAATATCTGCTCTAGGCTAAAATTCCAGCTCTATCAGCTCTGTCCCTCTATGGCTTTGGGCAAGTTACTTAATCTTTCTGAGCCTGTTTCCTTATCTGTAAAATAGTGATAATATGAGTAACTGCAGAGTTGTAAGGATTAAGTAATAGAAAGCATGAAATAGATGAGGTATGTTTTTTATTTCTCCTTAGATACTATTCTTTATTATATGGTCATATACTGGGGGGAGGGTATAGCTCAGGTGGTAGAGCGCATGCTTAGCATGCATGAGGTCCTGAGTTCAAACCCCAGTACCTCCTTTAAAAATAAATAAATCTAGTTACCTCCCTCCCCAAATTAAAAATAATTAAGTAATACAAACATAAATAAATAAAATATTATATGGTCATATAGATTATATGCTAGTCACATTAATATGTCATCATTTTAATAACCAATTTAGATTACTTCTAGCTTTCCACAACTATAAATAATACTGTGATGAATAGCTTTATACGTAAATATTTTTATTTATCTCTGCTTATTACTTCAGGATAAATTCCTGTAAGTGGGATTACTGGGTCATATGTTATAAATATTTTTAAATCTCTGGGTACATATTAGCAAATCCTTATTTAAAAGTTTATACTCTTTGACCCAGAAGTTAAGGAAATAACTCTGTAGAAAAAATAGTAGTGTGTGCAAAACATTTACAGTAAATTTATAATAATGAAGCCTGGAAGAAACTGTAGTATCTGTTAATAAGGAAATGACATCAGTATCATGGAATTTCATATTTCTGTTCAAAGTGATGCATATATTCAAGGAATCAAAGTATCTGGTAAATGTATGAAAATACTTGAATGATAAGTTGAATTTGCATTTTGATGCAGTTACTGAAAAACTGTGTTTATGTGGACAAAGATTGAGAGAGCACAAGAAATAAAAATAACTGTATGTAAAGGTCCCAGGATTAGACTGTAGTTGATATTTTCAGATCTGTACACTTCTTGAAAGGAATTTTGCCACTTTTTTGGCCCTTTTGATACAGGTTTCAGTTAAGACCTGTGGCTTTTTAGAGGGTAGGTTAGTGATGTATCATAGCAATCATGTTCTATCAACATGATGGAACCCTTGATGAAGAGAGCCCTCTTTCTGGCTGATGTGTTAGGAGGCATTTCCTATGAGCAGGTAGTACTAAGCAGAGAAAGGCACCTGAATAAGAGTTCCACCCTGACTACTTAGGTTCTCCCCACCACATTGACCCTGGTGAGTAATTTGAAATCAAGGAATACTGAAACATGTGAGTGGATAGGGCAGAGAAACGAATTGATAATCTTTTATGTTAACTTAGACAAGAATGGCTGAAGGCAGGTGTGGTCCGATGTGTAGGGTTTAGGATTGAGAGTCTAGGTTTAGCTTCCAGCTCTACCACTTGTTAGCCACGCAATGTTGAACATATCACTTATCTTGGTTCCTGGCTGTAAAACGAAAATGATAAAACAGTAATAGCTAACATTTATTGGATACTTAATGTGTGTCACCGCTGTTTTAACCACATTGCCTAACAGTTTATTTATAGTAGTCCTATTATAATACTTGTTTTACAGGTGAGGAAACTGAAGCTCAGAGAGGTTAAGTAATTCACCCAAGGTCACACAGCTAGTATGCAGTGGAGCCACTTTTGAACCCAAAGTGTCTGTCTCAGTTATGCTGTCCTGCCTATCTTGAGGGTACTGAAACTGAAGAAAGTGTTCTGTAAATTGTAAAACAGTTGTTATTTACTTTATGGGTAAAATACCTCCCAGCAGTGACTAGAACACATGAGGATGCTCAGATGGAACACAAGTAACAAATAAAGGAGACAATGTGGGAGCAGAGGGAGGGGAACCCTCCAGATAAGCTTTAAGGCAGATACTCTTCTTTAGGAAATTACATATTTTCTTTAGCAATCCCTAATATTTATTATGGAATTACTGTGTTCTAGACTCTAAGGTGGGCCTAGTCTCATTGTAGCTCATCTAATCCTTTCTCCTTTTCTGAAATTTTTCGTATGATTCTGTTAGAAAACCTAATGGTACCTAGAAAACCAAAAGCAAATTAATTTCATACCTCCTCCTAAGATAGGTACTCTAGTAACGATTATATTTTGCTGTGTTGGGATGGTTTGGGGATTTTGTTATTGTTGATTTTAATCAAGCCAAAATACCAAGAAAATGTTTCTTATAGCAAACAAGCCCTTATGTATTAGTTGGGAGAGGAAATAAATTGCTCCAAATAAATGCCTGCAAAGCCAGAGAACTAGAAATTCACTCTGACTCTATTTTTCGAAAACTCATTACTGAAACACTTTCTCTTCATAATAAACACAGTTGGATTTATCTTCTGTGTCTGGGGGTGTAGATTTAGTTAAAGTTATATTCCTTATTTTGTGGTGGGGGAGAAGTGGAACATTGGGTACTGAGGCTCTGTTCTAAACTGACTTTTAATTTCTCTCAAAAGTCTCAACTGGGAAAAAAAATTACTGAGCTGTGACTTAGCATTGTGATAAACTGAACTTCAGAGGAGCTTGTTTTAGGAAAACAACTCTATTTGTACCTTGCAGGCATAGAGGATTCCAAATTTGAGAGATTGCTTGTGGTCCTTTTTAAAAATGGCTCTCACTTGGTTTTGAGGATTTGCATGGCCTGGCCTGTTGTGGGCATTCAATAAAGTTTAATGAGTGAATTTATCTAAAGTTGCTACCAAGCTGTTTTCAGGTACCATAATGTATGGAGACACCTAGACACAGCTGTATGCTTTTTCAAGAACCAATTAAGAGGAGTTAATTGGGGCTTTTTTTTTTTCCACCACAGGGCTGTGCTTAAGAGTAAAACTTCAGCGGTGTTTACCGTTTAAACATAAGGTAAGGAGGATGTTTTAAAACAGGTTTATTGAGATTTGATTCATGTGTCATACAACCATCTATTTAAAGTGTAGAATTTAATGGTATTTAGTATATTCACATTATTGTACAGCCATCACTACTATCAGTTTTGAAACATTTTCATCATCCCAGTAAAAAACCCCATACCAATAAGCAGTCACTCCCCCATTTCTCCCCAACCCTCTCCAATCCCTAGGCAACCACTAATGTACTTTTGTCTCTAGATTCTCCTATTCTGGATGTTTCGTTTAAATGGAATCATATAACTTGTGATCTCTTAAGACTGACTTCTTTCACTTAGAATAATATTTTCAGAACCCATCCATACTTGTATCAGTATTTCATTCTTTTTATTGCCTTATACTAGTCTGTTGTGTGGCTACATCACATTTTATTTATCTGTTTTATTAGTTGATGGACATTTGGGTTGTTTCCACTTTTTGTCTTTTATGAATAATGCTGCTGTAAAACATTTGTGTGCAAGTGTTTCTGTGGGTATATGTTTTCATTTCTTTTCTACCTTTGAGCGGATTTGCTGGATCCTATGGTAACGCTGTATTTAATCTTTTAAGGAACTGCCAATCTGTTTTCCACAACCACTTCACCTTCTTACTCTCCCACCAGCAGTGTGTGAGGGTTCTGATTTCTCCACGTCTTTGCCAACTCTTACTATGATTCTCTGTCTTTTTCATTATAACCATCCCCAGGGTGTGTGAGGTGACATGTCATTGGTTTTGAGTCTTCCACGCACCAAACCAACTGTTTGGTGTCCCTGAGGTACAGTACGCATAGGAACAGCAGAGTAAATACTTGACTTTTCTCCTTTATTGACCATTTTTCAGAATAACGAGTCATACATAATTTTAAATGAGTATAGAGTGACTTTACACCTGTTACTTTGTTGCTTAGAATAAGAGGTAGTATTGCACCACAAGGTGAGTTCATATGGTATTTTGTCTTTTAAAGAAGAGAGGACTGGGTGATCCTTAAGGGCTCTTTTAGCCATAATAGGCTGTGATTTTTTTTTTCCCTGATGAAGAACATTTATCTCAGTAGTAAAGAAGTGTATGAGAATTAGGGCATATGTTCCAGTGTTCTCTGAAGAGTCGACCTATAGCGTGACTTATTTTCCACAAGATTTGCAACAATTTTGTGGGTTTATCTCAGAAGCTCTTATTCTTGGAGGTTCACTAATTTGAGGGAGTCAATGCAGCAGGGCCAGGAGGGATAGCTTAACCAATATTGTACTAGAGAATAAATTTATCAAGATAATAATAGATGAGAAAAGGAGGATACTAAGACTGTATATTGTGATCCCATTTTTGTAAAGGAAGCAATAAAAAGAAACTTCTAACGTTGGGGGTTGTGTGTGTGTGTGTGTGTGGGTGTGAAATCTGTTAGATTATGTGGGTACAGAGGAAAATAAAGAAGAAACTACCCTGGGTTATTAATGTGGCTTTCTTGTGGGGTGGGGCAGGGAGGAAGTTTAGATACTGATGTGGGAGGAGGAGGTACAGAGGAGAGATATCCATGAAGGAAACATGTATGAGATCTCACACGTGTAAAATTGTATGTTCGTATTCATAAAAAAGTAATGGGAATCCCCCCTGCAGGCCTTCCCCAGATGACCAAAATGAAAAAGCCTACTAGTTTCATCCCTTGTTTTAGAGAGGAATGTAAAGATTTATCCTCAAAGTCTTTGATGTTGGAAACAGGACTTCGGCTTTCGTCCTTAGACTCTTGAGTCCATTGTTCATTCCTACTCACCCATCATCTTAGAATGCTCTGAATGTTTTGCTTTCAATTTACTTTTTCCTAGTTGGAAATCTACATTTCCGAAGGAACTCACTCAACCGAGGAAGACAGTAAGTGAATTTTGAACCATTATTAGAAAACAGCTTCAGATAGTACTGTATCTTGGATGCCAGGTCATTCTGCCAGCCGAGTATCTACTGAGTCATTTGCAAAAAAGTTACAAAATCAGTTATTAGTTCTTCCTTGAGGTGGGGAAACCTGGGCATATCAAGGATGAAATTTTTTCAGTGGGGCTCTGGGTGAACTAGAGTTAGGTCCTGTGGATACTCACTGGCTTAGGCCAGTGGCTACACATCTGTAAAGAATATCCAGCTCCAGGAGCCTCGACTTACAAGCTCTAAAGAGACCTTGATTCTTTTCTTTGGTGGCAGGATAGAGAGCTGTGTACTTGAAATTGAAATCAAAGATCTAGCGAGTAAAGCTTTAGGGAATCTTGGCAGAGGTGTTGTCTTTCTGGGTTAATGTACTAAAATGGGGGAAGAGGACCCTTTTTGTATAAAGGATCTCTGGCCAACAGGGAGAAATAAGGCAACGGCCATTTAGAAATAGCAGAGGTGGGGTTCAGGAAAAGCAAAAGTGGAATCATTGGGGTTTTTTTTTCTCTGCAAGTCTCCCTTTCAAAACTTATGAATAATTAGTCAAAACCAGCTTTAAGTTCTCAAGGAGTTAAATTCTGTTTTAACAGGCTGATAAAAAATACTGTCCGTTGCTGTATATTGACACAGTTCTGCTAACTTTTGCCTGTGTGTTTTGCAGTCAACAAGCAGATAAATGACAAAGAGCGAGTGGCAGCTGCAATGGAGAACCCCAATTTACGGGAAATTGTGGAACAGTGTGTCCTTGAACCTGACTAATCACTGTTTCAAGAGCCACTGAACTGTAATCATTTGATATATTTGGTTAAACTCTTTGTAAAGGTGATTTGTACCTCAAGGCATTTTTTTTTAAAGGATGATTTCCAAGCAAGATTTAATTACAAGGTAGTACCTAGTTTGTTCAGTGTATAACATTCTCAGGATTTGTAACGCTTAAATGATCAGACAGAAAAATATTTTCTAGTTATTATATGTAAGATGAGTTGCTATTTTTCTGATGCCCATCCTGATACAACTAATTTTCATGTCAAGTATTTACCGTGCCCAAATGTGTTCACTTTCAATCATTACTCTGTAAAATAAATAAAACAGAGATGATTCTTATACACACCTTGAAATGTTTTTATTGAATTGTAAATTTCAGTGTAAATGTCAATACTAAAAGATATTTCCAAAGCTTTATTTTCTGATTATTATGTAGAAACAGAGACAGGAGAACTAAAAAGAACCCTTAAGATCAGGTCTAGGCCCTGCCTTCCTTCAAGAAAAGTCCTGGACCCATTTATAGATAAGGAACAAATGTGGAGAGGCCAGATGACATATGTAATTTTGAAGATCAAGAAGTCACCAAAGAAATTTTGATTAAACCAATCTAAATTTCTGGTCTCCTTCTTTACTTGGACTTTGTTCAAGTTTGTTTTAGGGATAAGGGTCATTTGAAGTGTAGTAGGTTGTGGTAGGAAGCCTCCAAGACAGCCCCCACGGTCCTTGATTTCCTGGTATTCATGCCCTTGAATAGTTGCATCCATATGGAACCAGAGCTTGTTGCCATGACTAATAAAGAATTAGAAGTGACAGTGTGTAGCTTCTGAGGCTAGATCATAAAAGATACTGCTGCTTTCACCTTGACCTCTTGAGTAGCTCATTCTGTGAGAATCCGGCTGCTATGTCATGAGAACACTCAAGCAGCCCCATGGAGACTTCCACATGGAGAGGAATGGAGGCTTTCCACCGCCAATGAGCACCAATTGCAAACCATATAAGTGGACCATGTTGGAAGCCATCCTCCAGCCTCAGTCAGGCTGATGTCTTGACTGGAACCACACAGACCCCGAGCCAAACTCCTGAATTCCTGACCCAGAGAAGCTGTGAATGATAATAAATGTTTCTTGTTTACACCACTAAGTTTTACGGTATTTTGTTATGCCGTAGTAAGTAACTAATACACAAGTTATTAGAGTGGAACTCTACTGTTTCAAATTTAATTGAGGGTTCTAAGAGGAAACTATGAGAACTTGTTCCACGGCTCTTGAACCCCTTTATTCACTTCAAGAATATAAGTTTTGAGGGAACAGAGAGGATTTGGTAATAAGATTGATGAAGAGATTTCTTTGGATAAAGCTGTTACTATGCTGAGTTCCAACCCCCATTTTGGCAGAAGGGTGAGGAAGTGACACCTTCTACCACTATCACTGAGAGGAATTTCAAGGGGACAGCTCAAGAGAGTTTGGAAATGTGTCCTCTGCAGTTGGGAGACCCAGAAAAGTGGTGCCTGACTCAGGCCTGAGAAATCAAGCAGAAATGGGCTGAGGGCTGGGGCCTGACTCCCGCCCAGAAAGTCTGGAGGGTGAGAGAAATGCAAGGTTAAGTACTTTGATGACAGAGCCCTGGTGGAAAGGTATACACGAATGTTTCTCATGGACCATGCTCTGGGGTCACATTTGACTAGATAATTCAGTGCAATGAGACTGTATAATTAAAAGTGACAGGAACTAAGCAAAAAGTAAAATAATTTAAAAATAAAAAACACGATAAAAATTTTTAAATGTTTTAAAAATAAATAAAAGTGACAGGAAGACTTAATCTGACAAAAATCTTGTGTCTGCCCAGATCTTCACCCATGGGCAGAGGACGATCATGCCTTCTCAACAAAGTTCCAAGGGATAGTGGGGGACAAAAATAAACCCAGTTCTTACACAGTGTACTGGTTATAGAAGTCTTGCTAATTGCTTCTTGGCCTTTTGGCTAAGATCAAGTCTTGCTAAAACCATCTTGGCTTTCGCTAAGGCTCTGCACTGTGGGAATGTCTCAGCACAGTTTCAACCCATGGTCTTCCTCTCTTGAGATTATTAAAAATTCTTCTGCCAGGGAAACCACTGACTTTGTGCCATTGGCTCACAGCTTTGTGGAAATGTCACTGTCGATTCCTGATCTTTTGCTTTGAAACTTCTCATTGGCTCCTCTCTTTCCAGATCTTTAAAAATCTGTCACCCAGCATATGTAAATAGATCCAGAAGTAACAAAATATTGATGATTTTTACTCATTGTTGTAATAATTTCTAAATTACAAATCCACCAGAGACGGTCCTTAGGACCAACACTTAGTTTCTTGCTTCATGCAAGTCTGTGATCCAGGGCCAGGGCAAGAGCTAAGACTGCTTGGTGTACACCTTGCTCCATATTCTCCCTCTCAGTGCACACAGATGCACACATACATGCTTTTTGACCAGCCGTCTGCTTCTTAAAGATATGACGAGCATCAGCAGGGGGGCTCTAGGGCTCACAGACCAGGGTCAAATACACACTGATTCCCAAGTTCTGGCCATTTCTCATCACTGGAGCCTTGACGGTCTGGGAAACCCAGGAAGCTTTATTGAGGGCTTAAAGAATAAAGCTGTCTTTCTATACACTTCTCACCAGACCCTGATGTGGGAAGCTCTCATTGACAATTTCCTGTAGCTGCGGTCAACTGAAGTCAGAGATCCCTAGTGTATGCTCTCAGCAGCTCATGTACTTACTGGTGCTCTCACCAACAGTGAGCACATTTTAAGCACTATGCTCTGCCTTAGATGCTGAAGATACAAAACTGGATCAGCCGCTGTCTGTCATTCTGTAGTTCATACTTACCGACCTCTGCCTTCAGCCTCTCTCTCCTGTGGGAAGTGAGTGACGCAGGCTGTCTCATCTAGTGTCTGAGCTTGTCCTGGCCAGAACCAGGACAACCAAAACCATTCGTTAGGGACTGTCTGGTGAGGAAGACCACCGAAAGTCCAACCAGAAATGGGCCACTGCTTCAGGCACTCCCATCCTTCTGGCCCTGCTGCTCTTGGAAGTTGTAACTGCTCTCTTTGCTACTGCCAGCTTTGTGTGACCCACTCCAGCTTCAGAATCTTAGATGAAGTCTCTAATGGGCTGATTCCAAGTCCCATGTCCATGCCCTGGCTGCAGGGAGGTGGGAGAGAGGAGTATCTGGCCTTCTGTCTGAGGAGGCTGACTCTCTCCCAACAAGACTCATATGGTAGGAATTCCCCAAACACATCAAGAGGACTAATGTAGTCCAATGACTAATGTCCACTGTGTTAATATTGAAATGAATCTGTACTTTATCAACCATGACGGCACCTACATACCAGTGAAAAACAGAGGTACATAAATTCACAAGATGTGTTTTCTACTCCCATCTCTGGCAGGGTCAGTAAATTTTTTCAGAAAAGGGCCAGATGGTGAATTTTTAGGCATTGCCTCTCTGTTGCAACCATTCAACTCTGCTTTTGTACCACAAAAGCAGCCATGACACTACGTAAATGAATGCGTATAGCTGTGTTCCAATAAAATCTTATTTATTGACCCAAATTTAAATTTCTTATAATTTTCATATGTCATGAAATATTATTCTTTTGATTTTTTTCCAGCCATTTAAAATACATGAAAACCATCCTGAGCAGGTAGGTTGTACAAAAGCAAGCATCGGGCTGGATCTGGCCTGTGGATTATTTGCCAACTCTTCATCTGTAGGGATGATTCTTAAATTTTTTGGAAGGTTTCAGACCTCTTTAAAAATCATATAAAAGATATGGGAAAAGGCACTCATGTAAACCTTGGCAAGTACCTCCAGATCTTTCATGGATCTGCTAAGGAGTCAGTAACTCTGGTCTCTAAATTATGCTAGCTGAGCCCTTGGGCTCCCCCTTCCTTCAAGGACTCCCCAGAGTTCCAGGTTCATAGCCTTGGTTGGGAGCCACTATCTACTTAGACCAGAACAAATAATCAGAAGCTTTCTTGGCTCCACTGTGAAGCAACTGCTGCGTGACCCAAACTGCAGATGTCTCCAGTGAGATACAGTGAACTGTAATTGAGGGAGGACGATCTATTAGGAAGGGAAAGGATTGCTCTAACAGTGGCATCACATTTATGGCCCTGTTGATGTCTCTCATGTGTTAATACAGCGACAGAAAACAAGCCAGTGAGCTGTGAGCGATGAACCTTATCACTAATGCAGCACCACTGGAAACCGTCAATTTTTCAAGCAGCAGTTGGGTGCTGAGTATCTGTTATATTACCTTTTATATCTTTTTAAATATATGAACTGTTTTACAGAAAAATTAAAAAAAAAAAGAAACCTGCTGGATCTCGCCTGGGTCTGTGGTTGTCTTTGACTCATGATAGACGTCCTATAGGGCAGAGGTGAGCTCAGTTCCTGCTAGGGCCAGGGGCAGGGGGAGGGTGGCGTTGCTGTGTGGCTGTGAGATTCTCTCTGAGTACTGTTAGTATCACACAGACCTTTGACCCTCAAAGGAGATGGTTCAGAGCACAGGCCCTGGTGCTAGCATGCCACCTTGTTCTAATCCTGAACTTAGCCATTTAGTAGCTCTGTGACCTTGGGAAAGTTACCTAACCTCTCTGAGGCCGATAAAAGTACCCATTTCATAGGACTTCTATAAGGATTGTGAGGGAATACTTGTGTTGAGCACAATGCTTGGCACATGGTAAATGCTTCATTATGTTTGTTAAATAAAAATAGAAGAGAGAGCCCCTTGGTGTTACTTGATGGAGGTGACAGCTTTCCTCTCCGGCTGGGTGCAGTTGCCTGGAAAGCACTAGATGGCAGCAGAGCATGGGCTTCCAGGTCTCCAGTTGGTCAAGACTTCACGAAGCACACTCGCCACCTCTCTGACCCAGCTGCACCACACTGGGTGCATTGTAGTCTGCGCCTTTGTTCTGACCAGAGGTGATTATTACAGAAGTCTTTCTTGGATGTGGAATTACTTTGCCAAAGATGAGTAATTTTGAGGCTTTTGACACTTATTGATTACTGAACTGCCTTTTGAAGAAATTGTACCCATTGATATCCCACCAAGAATAGGGGCTTGTGTCCCTGTTCTGCACTAATTAATACTGGATATTATTATTTTAAAAAACCTTTGCTCAAGGTGGAGGATTTTAAAATGCTGTCTATACTTGACACAACATTGTAAAATGACTATAACTCAATAAAAAAGTGTTTAAAAAATAAAAATAAAAATAAAAATAAAATGCTGTCTATTTTGTATTTGCATTTGTTTGCTGAGATTAAACACTGAAAAATATTTCTACTGGTATTTTTTAAAAAAATCTGTTTATATCCTTTGTTTATTTTTCTAAGATATTCATTAGAAAAAATCTACTTATACAGTATGAATATTAGCAGTTTCTGTCATACATACTGCAAGTATGCTTCCCAGTTTTTTGGTTGCATGGACGTATTTAACGATTATTTAATTCAGTTTTTGAATGAATAATATGTTCAAGTGGTTCAAACATCAAAAAGTATAAAAAGATGTATAGTAAAAATATTCTTTCTCAACCCTATCCACCCAGTTCTCACCCTTCCCCAGTAAGTTTCAGGGGTAACAGTTTCTTACTTATTGCTCCAGAGAGTTTTTATGCCTGTAAAATCCAATACAAATATGTATGTATGCATATATACATAATATATATACACACATACATTTTTTGCACAAATTTTATCATATATCATGCCAGATTCCACTGTTCTATGCCTTACTTTATTATTTTTTCACTTAATGTATTTTGAGATATTTCCATAATAATCTACAAGGAGCTTTTTCATTATTTTGTAGTGTCACAGTGTTCCATTGTATATATCATGTTTTATTTAATAAGCCTCCTATTCATGGGCATTTAGGTTTTTTTCCATTATTTTTATTACAAACAATGCTGCAATGGGTAACCTTATCTTTACCTCTTATGTACAAGTGGATCTCTAGGGTAAGTTCCTTAAAATGGGGTTGTTGGGTAAAGGTCCTGTGTGTTTATAATTAGTTAGATACTGCCCACCTGCCGTCTATAGATTGTCCTAATTTATGCTCGTACCATCAATGTGTCAAAGTGCCCATTTCACCGCAGCCTTATCAAACTTTCAGGTTTTTATTAAACTGATATGTGAAAATTTTACCTCACTGGAGTTTTAGTTAGTATTTCTCTTGTTATGAGTGAGGTTGAACATTTTTTTCCTTTAATACATTTTTATTGAAGAACAGTTTACAATGTTGTGTGAGCATCATTTTTATATGAGTTAGAGACATTTGTATTTCCTTTTCTGTGAACTATTTGTTCATATCATTTGTCCATTTTTCTTACTAGTCTTTTTCTTAATGATGTGTAGATCTCTATGTATCAGAGAGAAAATAGCCCTTTGTGAGTGTGTTGCAAATTTTTTTCCCCCAGTTTGTCATTTGTTTTCGGCTTTCCTCTTTTTTTTTATTGCCATGAAATTTGTTCTTATTTTTATGTGATTGCATTTATCAAACCTTAATTTTATGTGTCCTGAATTCTTTTGTTATACTTGGAAAAGTCTTCACCTCTCCAAGGCTCTAACACACTTCTCTTATGTTTCCCTTTAATAGTTTTACGATTTAATGTCTTAACATTTCAATCTCTGAGCCATTGGGAATCTCTGCTGGTGTCCAGTGAGGACTAGAGCCAACTCAGTTTTATCCAAGGGATAATTATTGTCTTGACACAACTTGATGAATAGTCCCTCTCATCTATGACCATTTTTTAAAATCCTACTTTATGAATCTTATGATCATGGTGGTATTTCTCATAATGAAAAATGTACAACTTAATGTTAACAGTATGTGAAGTGTGAAATAACTTATATTACACGCATTTAATGGAATCGTAATGTTTTCAAGACTCTTTAATTACACAGGAGAAGTCTCAAGATTAAGAGAGAAAAGCAAAATACAAAACAAATATATGCTAAGTGATCCCAATTAAAAACAAAAGCGTGTTTTTACATATAAATATGGATAGAGGGAAATACATTAAAAATTTAAGAGTAGTTATCTCTGCCTTAAAAAAGCCTTAAAAAAGTTTATTTGCAATGAAGATGTTTCTTTTTAATACTAAGCCAACTCTTAACAAGAGTTATTTAAAACACACACATGCAAAAAAAAATTATGGTATCGTGTCCTTTGTAAATCCATTTTTAAATAAATGTTTGAAGCTGGGAGATAAATAAAATAAAATGTATTTGGAGAAGTTTCCTTTGATTTTATCCAAACTCCTGGGAGCTAGTCCTGCAGTACACTGTTCATATCCTTGGTTACCATGAATGTGTTTTCTATTTCCTATCTTCTTAGATGCTTCCTTTATGCCCCACAGCTCAGGGTATCGTGTTTTCTTGTTGAATTATTTCAGGCTCAGCTAGGTCATAATGAGGAGATTCAGCTTTACCAAGGGCTTCGGTCTTTGGTATTTACCAAGAGGGATGTCCACTGGACCCAAGGTCAGGAGGCCTGAACTTTAACCCTGCCTCTGCCCCAGACAACTGTGAACTTGGGTAAAAGTCACTACCCTCTTTTGGCTTCCTTTCTCCTTCTAGTAAATGAAGGTGTTAGATAATCTCTAAGGTACCTTCTGGTTTTAAATTTTCACCTACTAGAAGACACAGGGGATCCTGGTTTTGGGGGGCTTCCAGGGTTTCATTCACATCATTCACAACCACAGGAGTGATTAATCCTGAGTTTGGTTCACAGTTGCTAAATCGTCAATTCCTGCAGAATTAAAATTGATTATTATCCTTTAGCAAAGCTTATTAGTTGAGTTGTTCTTTCCTCCCTTCCTTCCTTCCTTCCTTCCTTCCCTCCCTCCCTCCCTCCTTTCTCTTTCTCTTTCTTTCTTTCTTTTCTTTCTTTCTTTTCTTTCTTTCTTTTCTTTCTTTCTTTCTTTCTTTCTTTCTTTCTTTCTTTCTTTCTTTCTTTCTTTCTTTCTTTCTTTCTTTCTTTCTTTCTTTCTTTCTTTCTTTCTTTCTTTCTTTCTTTCTCTCTCTCTTTCTTTGTTTCCGTTCTTTTCTTTCTTTCTTAGGAATGTTATGGCTCATAGGTGGTTGTTCTGATTAAGTCAAATGAGTTAAACTGAGTCACATCAGCTGAGTTTCCTGGTTGCTGGATTCCTGAAACTGTCACATTGTGTTCCTTGGTTAAATTAAGGTGAGGTCTGTTCAGATGAGTCAATATTAAATGAGTACTTGTGCCAAGTTCAAGGTTGCCTTGTAGGGTGAAACTTACCAAGTTGCAGAGCCTTGCTGGACCTTCATTTCTCCCAGTGAAATACGTGGCTACCATCAGGGACCATGGGGGCTGATTACGTGTCAATCTAATCCCACTACTTGATTTTATAAGTGAGAAAGCGAAGGCCAGGAGATGTTGAGTGACCTGTCCACACTCACACAGCTTGGGGGAATCAGGACCAAGACTACAGGGTTAGGGTATATGGAAAGAGGCTTGCTTTCCAAGTAAGCATTGGCCAATAATCAGCAATGTGATTTGGGCAAGTCATTTCTCTGCACTGATCAAAATGAATGAAAAGATAGAATAAAACGTGAACCTTTCTAGGTTCCTTAATTATTTTGTAGGCCCAAATAGGAGCTAGGTAGATTGACAAAGAACTTCTTAGTAAAAAAAAAAGGACATAAAAATCGAGGTATGATTCTACTCATTTTGTCATTTGCATCTATTTCTGAAGGATATTTGCATCGTCATGTGTCTCCACGTTAGTGATGTTTAGTGCTCTTAGCAGTATTTTTTTTCCTTTGATGGAAGAATGCAATGCCCTTTAATAAGTGCTCTTGTTGAGAGATGAGGCTGAGGGAGCCTGACTGAGCTCTAAGAACCTTGCACTCATTAGTAGGTCTAAAGACTTAATGCACATTAATGGACCAGGAACATATTAATTCTTATTAATTCTTTTCTGGAATGAAGAGGCATCCATGTATACAAGCTTGCTATTCTCAGAGCAACTTCAATTGTACATGTTTTATTAATTAACTAGTTTTCTTTGATCATAGAAGTAATATAGAAACATAGCAGAAGCACAAAAAGTTCAAAATACATAAAACGAAAACTAGAAGGCTCCCTTTCCGCCTGCCCCAGTGTTAGTCCCCAACGACAACCGCTTTGAACAATTTCTATTTTTAGTTTTCCTGCTAATTTACAATAAGAAATGTCATGCATCACTTCTCCCAATTTTTGATTTTGAAAGATTTTAAACTTACAAAGGAGTTGCAAGAAGAATTCACCTAGATTTATCACCTGTTAACAGCTTGCCATATTTAGCTTTCTTTCACCCTCCATATATATACATATTCTCCTTTTTGCTGAACCATTTGAGGAACAGTTGCAGATGCCATTTCTGCCCAAAACATCTCAACATGCATGCCCCGAGAGGAAGGACATTCACTCTCCTCCGTGACCACAATATAATCCTCCCACTCAGAAAACGGAGCACTGATACTATTACATAATAAAACTTCCATATTCAAATTTCCACAATTGTCCAATAACGTCCCTTTCAACTTTTTAAAAATCCAGGATCCAATCACTCATCACACATTGCCCTGAGTTGCTGTCTCTTCAGTCTTCTTTAATGTAGAATAGTTCGATTTTTCTTTCATGACACTGATGTTTTTAAAAGAGTCCACGCCAGGTGTTTTGCAGAATGTCTTCTAGTGTGGATCTGTCTGATTGTTTCCTCATGATTACGTTCAGTTTCTGCATTTTTGGCAGGAGTGCTACAGAGATGATGTTCTGTCTCTCAGTGCAATGTATCAGCAGGCATGTGATGTCAGTTTGTCCCATTATTACTGATGCTAAATGTGGACATTTTATTTAGATGCTATCTGCCAGATTCCTCCATTGCTTTAAAGGTACTCTTTCCTCTTGTCATTAGTGAGTAGTAATCAGGGGTGATCCTTAAAGACCCTGTGAGCATCCTGTTTTCCAACCATCTTTCAGTCAATGGTTTTAATATCCAGGAATGAATCTTGCCTGAATCACTCATTACTATGTGGTGGTAAAGTGCGACTTTTCTAATTCCATCACTTCTTCTACATTTATGAATTGGCATTTTTCTTTAAAAAAATTGCTTTCCTTTCTTTGCCTCTCTTTGCTTTAATTTTTATTTTTAAATATCAGATTAGAACACATGGATTCTTTTAGAATTGTTCAATATGTTATTATCTATTCCTGTCATTTATTTCAATACTCACATTATTCCAAATCTGGCCAGTGGGAGCCCCTTCAAGCTGGCTCTCTCTGCCTCCACATGGCAGTTACCTTCCATTCAGAGCACTTTCTTACTTTCCACACAAGATGTTCTGGGTTCACATTGTACTCTTCCTGCCTAAGCCTTGGTATCAGCCATTTCCCTTAGGAGTCTTCTGTTACAAAAATCGTAAAAACCAGAGTAAATTCCCTTCCTTCTACCTTGTCTCCCCTTTCCACTTCCCAAATTTGATAGATAATTACTTTTTGTGTTGTCGAGATTTATCACATTACATTTGGATCTGTACCTCTCCTTGAACTAGTTCATTCTTTGCTTATAGGTTGTTTCTAAAAATTAAAAACCAATCAATAAGATGTACTTTATGATTAAGTTCCCATTAGAAACAATTATGTGTTGGGTTTCCCATTTTTGTGTAGACAGGAAATCTCCTAAGGGGCTTGTTAAAGATTCACATTCCTCAGCCGTACTCCCACAAAATTCTGAATCCCTAAATTTAAGGGCTCTGGTGATTCTAAGACTTCTGAACAAGCAGTATTGGGTGCATAAAGAAGAAAATAGAATCCCGTGTCATCAAAATTCGGCAGCTTGACTGAGAATCTTTCAAGGGCCAGTCCCTAAAGAATTCTCTAATTTTCTTTCCAGTTGTATTCCATTTTTCTGGGTCATCTTTTGCTCAAGCTATTTCTTATACACTGTGGCATTGTCTGTCTTGGATACTTTAAACAGTTTTACACTTCTAGAGTAATTTTTTTGTTATTAGATGTGTGTGGTAAAATTTCTAAGCCCTTTTGTAAAAATGCTTCATTTTACTCTCATACTTAGTGGACAATTTGGTTTGAGAAGTGAGAAGTCTTTTGTTGGTCTAATTTGTATCCTTCTTGAGGCAAGGTGCTTGTTCCCCTCTGAGTTCTTTTAGGATTTTTCTCTTTATTACTAGGCATATAATAATGAAATTTAAATTTAAATTTCATTATTATATGCCTAGGTATAGACCTTTTTTTCACTAACCCCGCTTGGCACTTGGTGGGTTCCTTTAGTCTGAAGATTTTTTATTTATTTGATTTTTTAGCCAACGATAATTTTCTTCTCATATTTCTTTTACTATTTCTTCCTTTTAATTTGCTCTCTTTTCTCCTAATACTAATTTTAGACTAATGTTGACTTTTTAGATCTGTTCTCTATGCCTCTGAACGCTTCTCCATATTTCCCCATATTTTTGTCTTTTTGTTCTGTTTTGGGAGACTTCTTTATTTTTCAGTTTATGAGCTGTGTAAGTGGGTTGGGTGTATTGTTGGTCTAGCGTTCCTATTGGGGACTGGGTGGGAATCGTGCAGTTTGGGGACAAACTGCCAAAAAAAAAAAAAAAAGTTTTACTCTGAGCATGAAGTGCGATTGTATATTTCGCCGCTAGATGGAGCTGTCTTTCCTTTTCTGCCCCGTGTCTCTCATGGAGGGTAAGTTACCTCTGCTCTACTTGCGAGGGCCCCCATCACCCTCACTAGGATGCTTCCCTAGTCAGGTTGTTCTTCACAGAGATACTCTCACTCAGGGTTTATCTCAAATCCAAAGCTGTGTCCTCTGGCCAGTGTTAAGTGGGAAAGTAGGGGGAGGAGCCTACTGGCCCTGCTGTGCCTGATGCGGGCACTTCTTGAATTATCCTGGTCACACTGCACTCCCTCCACCTTCGCCACTTCTGCTCTTTCTAACAGTCCGTGCAGAGCTTAGAGCTTTGCAGCACAGTTGGGGCTCTGGACTTAGACTACCTGGGTTTAAATCCCATCTCTGCTACATGTTAGCTCTGTGAGTCTCACTAAATCTCAGCTGTAAAATGGGGATTATAACAACATAGTGATCAGTGTATAGTAAGTGCTTGGTTATTATTCGTGACTATGAAGAGTATGAACTCTGATATGTTCAGCTGTGATTTTACCTGCCTTTTTTCTATCAATCTCATCCCACCTATTTTTAAAAAATTTTTTTAAATAAAAATAACCTATGTACATTCTCTTAAAGAGCAAATAACTTAGGTCTTATAACTGAAAACCAGCATCCTCTGCTCCATCCTGCCCCACACTTGAGCCCCACTCCTATTATTATGACGTATGGATATTATTCATAGCTCAAAGCTGAGCTGTAGTGGCTTGTGATGAACATTTCCTTATTTATACACCATTTTGGTTTTTTTTCTAGGATTAATAGTCACTTCATCATTTAGTCATTTAATTTTTCTATACGCCTAAGGTAAATCTATCCCTAAACTTTTCTCTCAAAGAACACCACTCAATAGGTTAAAACACATTGCCTGATGGATAGTTTTTGCTTTTCTCTTGGAGGCTTCACTCCTGGTGCCCTCTGTTCCCCTGCAGATTCCCCTGCTCCAATCTGGACTGGTTGCTCTCTGGACCTGCTGCACGCTGTCATCCCTGGGCCTCCCTTCACCATTATCCAGGAATTCCACCCACCTCTCTCCGGTGTTGGAAGCTCTATAACAAAGTGGAAAACTGGATGTGGCAGAAGATGCCTTGGTTTGATTCCTGGCCCTTCAGCGTTGAGCACATTCCTTGTCTCTCCCAGCCTCGCAGCACGCAGGGATTTACTGGAAGACTAGAGGGACTTGGAGTTGATGGGAGGCTGGAAGAGCAGGAACCAGAGGCTCTAGAGGCTGGAGCAATCTGCTCAGGATGTCTTCACGGCCTCTGGTGCCCGCTGTGACCACCTTGGCATTATTCACTTGGAGTTCAAAGTGCTTGGCAGAAATACCTGATTGGCCAAGGCCGTGATCTCATGGATACTGGGGTTGGGGGAATGAGGATTTTCTCTATCTGATTCCTGAGCCTAAAGAAGTAGGTGGTGGAATTTGTACCCTAAAGGAGGGCAGGTTTGGGGTCCCTGGCCAAGTACCCAGGGCCTGTGTTACTAACCTCTGCCCCAAAAAGAAGGAGACAGCATATGCCTGGATCACGATCCCACAGTGTGACCCCTGTGCTGGCTCAGGTGGGAGTCAAGGCAGTACAGGCAAGTGGTTTAAGACCCCCAGCCCTTTGTACCCACACCCTCTTCCACCTAATATGTCCTCCTTTCCTCCTTCCACCTCCTCCTCTCGGGGTCCTCTTCTTCCAAGTCTGAATCAAGCTTCTCCTGCCCTCAGGCCCCTCATATGCCTGCTGGGGTAGGGCTGACACTTCCCAGCACTGTGCCTCTACCTCCTCTACCAGCACTGATGGGGAAGGGGAGGGGCGGGCGTGCCCTTGAATGTTTGCAGAGTGAATGGGTGTGCGCATGTGCCCAGGAACTTCCCATCCTCCAGGGCTTCCAGGGAAAGGCAAGGCCTCCCACATTCCAGCCCCTTTCTGTTTCTCCTCCTCTCCCCAGCCCCATCCCTATGGTGGGGTAAAGGCCTTGCTGAGTCCAGCAAGGCTAAAGGTTGAAGCAGTCACCTCTGCAGGAGCCAGCGGGCCTCCAGAGAGGGGAAGCAGGAAGGGCTGTCAAGCCTGCCCCACGCCCCAACCCTGCCTGGCTGGGCGAGGGAGAATAGAGGGCACAGGGCAAGGTGGGCAGGGCTGGGAAGGGCTGAGGAGCCAGGCCACAAGGCCACCTTTGGAAGGAGGAGGTTTCCAGCCTGCCTTCCACCCAGTGGGTGAGCCAGCTGGGGAGGAACCCACCTGTGCCCTCTCCAGGCCTGTCCTCATAGTCTAAGAAAGGAGTCAGCACTGGATGCATTGTCGAGAAGCCTGCAGTCCAGTCTTCACTGGACACTTGCTCGGAACCTGCTCAGGGCCAGGCTGGAGATGGGCGGGGTATAAAGACGAGTAAGATCCATTTCCTCCTCTAGGGGAGCTCACACTAGACATTTAGGGAACGATAAACATACCAATACTCATTGAACACCATGTGCCAGACAGATCTAAGTCCACACGTATTCACAGCTAATGCAATGGTCACAATAACCCAGGGGATAATGAGGCACAGAGAGATCAAGAAGCTGGGATTACACAGTGGGTTGTGTGTTGAGATCCACGCTAGGCACCTGGCACTGGAGTCCCTGCATTTAGCCCTCGTACTATGCATCCTCTATGCCCACCCCAGTGCCGGCAGCCCTGGCCCACACATTCAGCATCTTAATCCTGTCCCTGCTTCCCCACTGGCAGGCTAGTAAGTTCCCTAAACTTGCCGGGCACCAAAGTGTCCTTGAGGATATCACCACTTTCGTTGCCCTTTACTGCTCACCACGGTGACATCTTCCCTGAGGGCTTGTCTGCTCGTCCTGTGGAAGCTTCAGGCTCCTGTGGCTCACCTGTCTCACAGGCCCATGGAGGGTCTTGTACAGAGCAGGTGCTCTGGTGTGCTTGCTGTTTGGTGGGTTGATGGAGGATGCTTTCATTTCCCTCGGTCTCTGGGACATAAACAAAGGGTCCTCTACCTGTACATTGGAGCCACCTGGGGAGTTTTAACCACTACTGATGCCCAGCCCCCACTCCCAGAGGTTCTGATGTAATTGGTGTGCGGTGCAGTGTGAGCATGAGGAATTTTAAACACTCCCAGAGCGATTCTGATGTGCATTCCGGGCTGAGAACCCCTGTAATGTAATACGTGGCAGTTATTAACATCAATTATACATCTCTCCATCCAACATATGATTTCCAAGTGCCGGGTACTCGGGTGCCCTTGGGGGACAGTAGATAACAAGACAGTCATGATCCCTTACCTTGTGGCACATATATTCTATTAATTCAATTTAACAGGCATAGCGGGTTGGGGATATTAGGCACTGTACAGGTATAAAGATGAACAAGGCATTCTCCTTGCCCTTGAGGGAAAGAGACGTGGATGCTAATTACAACTAAAATAGAGGAAGGGGAATGCCAGTTAGGTAAAAGACAAGAGTGGGAGGGTTCAGGGGAGAAAGCCATCTAGAGGGCAGATCAGGGAAGTTTCCAAGGGAGACAAGATACCCAAGAGGGCACTTGAGGATAGGATTTTTGAAGGGTAGGATGAGGGGGTGGTGCAGAATGGCTTAAACAAAAGCATGGAGGCAAGAATGGCTAGTAATCCAAGATGGCAAAAGGGCTGGATGTGCACACATAGGAGGGAAGAGGATGTATGTGCATGGTGGGGACATGCAGGTTGGAGCCTTAAATGCCAGGACAGGCATTTGGACTCTGTTTGGTCAGCTGTGGGAACAATGCAGGAGCTGAGGCTGGGGTGCATAATTCTTAGCTCTTCATACCTGGGCCTCCATCTGGCTTCATTCTGGAGTAGGTGTCCTTGCTGCCACCACCCTTGGGGTCTCCCCTTCTCTGCCCACTGCTGCCTTGGCCCTGTGTTCAGTGCTCAGTAGTCTGTCGCTGCTCTCAGGTGAGGCAGTCCACCTCAAGCATAAAATGCATTTCCACATGGTACCTTCCTGAGCTATTGAACTGGGCAGGTACAGTGGAAAGAGTATCAGACTGAGAATTGGGAGCGGAGCTGGTTCTAATCTTAGCTCTGGCTCGCACCAGCTATGTGACCTTGGGCAAGTCACATCTCTTCTCTGAGCCTCAGTTTTCCTCAGCTGGATGAGATGATTGACAGTGACCCTTCCAGCTGTGTCATTCTTTGACTAGTTTGCTGTGGGTCAAGCCCAAGAATGTCTGTTTTGCCTTGGGCAAGGGGATGCTGCTGCTGTAAATTAAATATTAAGCATAAGCTCAGAGGGGAAGGGATGGAGAGGCTACATGCAGCTGTTCCAGAAGCCTTTCCTGAGCCCAGCCTTGGATTCATCATCGCCCAGGCACCGGCCATGTGAATGAAGAAGCCTCCAGAGGATTCCAGCCCCCAGGGATTCAAGTCACTCCCAACCACTCAAGTCTTCCCAAGTGAAGCCCCAGGCATGTGGAGCAGAGGTAAGCCATATGTGCTGCACACTCTCTGCCTTTCTGACCCTCAGTATGTGAGTCTAACAAAATTATTGCTTCATGCCACCAAGGCTGGGGTGGTTTGTTACACAGCAAAAAATAACTGAAATGGGGCTGTTTTGAGGGTGGTCTGAGGATGAAGAGCCTCCCTATGCTGGTGAAGCCTCACTAGTGGTCACTGACTTGGAAAGCCTTCTCTGTTCTTGGACACAACTCTACTCAAGGTAGCCTCGTGCTCTTGGAAGAGGTGGCTCAGAGCCTGCACTGCCTGGGATGTTGTCAATTTTATAAATGAGGAGGCAGTGGGATTTTTCCAGAGGCTATCACAGATGCTCAGGTACCAGTCAGCTGGTGGGGAGGGGGTCAGAGGAAGGCTGGTTCATCTGGACTTGAAAATAGCCCAGTATCTGGAAAGGCTAAAGCAGGGATGGAACGTTGCTCACTCACACAGGTAGAGGTCCTCTAGGTGCATCTTACACCCTCTAACTCGTTTCAATCCTCCATTAGATGATGTAAGGAGGGGTGTATGCTGGCTTTGCTGGTGAAGAACAAGTTCAGGTGCCATGCCCAAGACTACACTCACACCCCAGACGGCAGGGCAGAGCTTTGAACCAAATGACTCTGAGTCTAATGCTCTTTCCTCTAAGAGTGGCTTGAGAGGCCCCTGGATAACTTAGGGATGGAGGCTTTGGGAAGGGACCTTCATTTCCTTTCCCTAAACAGCCTCTTGAAATGAACTTGGCTGGAATTCTGTTTCCACTTCCTTCCTCCCACCGCCCCCTCCACTCTCATTTCTTTTTCCTCCCGGGATTTTTGGAAGTCTTTCATTAGGGGAGGCTTGATGGTAATGTGAGGCTTCACTCAACCAACCGCGCCAAGCAGGGCTGGGGGCACGGAGGCCAGGCTGCTCCCAAGCAGGGGTGGGGGTGGTGAGGGGATGGGGTGGAGTGGTAAGGAGGGGAGTGTCCCTCCCCATCACGGTCTCCACCCCACTGTGAACCGTGGATGGTGAGGTTCCCAGAAGAATCTGTGCATTGTCGCAGCATTCTGGCTGGGAGGGAGGAAGTAGCCTAGTCCCTGGTGAGACTTCCTCTCTCACGGTGTTTGTGTGAGAGCGGGGGACTAGAAAATACCACTTTCTGAGTGATCCTGCCAGGCTATATCAATTGCATCTGCTCATTTAAATCCGTTTCCAGATAAGGTTTGGAGAGGTTAGCTGACTCACCCAAGGCCACACAGCAGGTGAGCGGCCGAGCTCATAAAGACGCCCTGGAGGTCTTGTCACTGGTTCTCGCCCTTTTTCCTGGGAACTTCAGGGGCCCGGAGGTGGCCAGCCCGAGGAGGCCGGAGGCTCTCTGCCCTCAGCCGGGGACTGTCCCGAGGGGGCTCCCAGCAGAGGGCGCCCCGAACCCCGTCTCGGGCCTCGGGGCGCGCCTCCAGCCGGCGCCTGGGACGGGGCCGGCCGCTCCGCCCCCTCGGCTCCACAGCGGCTCTGCGGGCGGGCGGGCGCCGGGCGCGCAGGGAGCGGAGCAGAGCGAGCCGCGCGCCGCGCGCCCAGACGCGCCCCCCGTGGCCCCCGCGCCCGCCGCCGCACAGCTTCCCGCCGTGAGTAGCGCCGGTCCGCGGGCTCGACGGGCGGGACGGGGCGCGCGGCCCGGGGCGGGGGCTGGCGGGGGCGAATTGCTCCGGGGCGCTCCCTCGTGTCCCCAAGTCAGTCGCCCGGTCCTTGACGGCGCCTCCGGGGTATGGCCGGCCTTGGCCTTGGGCGCTCCGGCTCTGGCTCTGACTGGAACCCGCTGCGCCTCAGGGCGCGCTCCAAAATCTGGCACTGTGACCCGAGGGACCGGGTGGGAGCGGCAGTCAGAGACCTGGCGCCTCGGGAGGAGCTGGGAGACAGACTTCCATCAAGTTAGGACCCCCTGACGGGAGGGAGCACCCGAGGTTTCCCAGAGGAGAGGGGCCAGGTCCTCTCAGCATCAGCCGCCTCGCATACCTCCTTCTCCCCCTTGTGTGAGGAAGCGGTGCGAGGAGGCTGCTCCGTATCCAGTCAGCTGTCTATGTGGCGAAAAGAAGCTGTGGTCCCCCTGTCGCGAGCCCGGCCTGGGCAGAGTTAGGGTGGGCATGGGAACAGCCAGACGGTCTGCGGGGTGCTGTCGACAGTTGACCCGAGTCTGGGCCCGGCATTGTGCACGTCTCACAGCATGAGCGGGTCTGGCTAATCCTCACTGTATCTCTGCAAGGTGCGCATGAGTGTCTTCACTTTAGGAAGAGAGGAGGCTCGGAGGGGTGGGCATTGAGGCCACGCAGGTCGTGGTAGATTAGGAGTGCACATGGGAAGAGAGGATACATGCCTGGCTGCCTCAGTGGCAGGTGGGAAGGTCCCTGGAGGCAGGTGAAGAGAGCACAGCCCCTGACACCTTGTATTCTATAATCCGCTGGAAGGCTGCTGTGGTTTCTGACCCTGTGTTTCTCAGCTGCCTCCGTGTGAGGTATTCCTGAGAGAGTCGTGGTGACAGGGATACTGACACCTTGGCCACTTCACAGTTACTTCCAGAGTCCTGTTCTTCCCTGAACCACCCATCTCCCAAGATGTGTTTTCAGCACCGGAAGTGGCTCCCATTCAGCAGCTTTGGGAGAGACTTGGGCAGGGGGCACAGTGGTGTGTGGATGTGGGTGAGTGTATGCTGGTCTGGGACAAGTTTCCCACTGGCAGGAACCAGACCTGAACTGACACTGACCACCTCCCTAAGGCCCCTCTGGTTGTTAGATGAGGTGAACAAGCAAGCTGCCCAGGGGAGCTGGACCTTTACCACAAAGAGAGTTTTCTCGTGTCAACTTAGTTAGCTGGCTGATCTTCTCGGAGCCCCAACTTCCTCATCAGAGATTGGGGTGGTCAAAGCCTCCAATGCATGGAAGGGCTCTGTAATGCCGGCTGCCCCCCGCCCCCTTCTACTGGCAGGCTCCTCAGAGCCTGGATGTGATGGTTCTTAACAGGTGAACGGGGACAATTATGATCCCATTTCACAGACTCGCCCTGGGTGAGGATGTCTGAGAGTTCAGCAGAGAGAGCTGGGCCTGTGGGGCAAGTGGGTGAAAGTTCCCTCTGGGATGATCCTCCAACCCTGGAGACAACTTCCTAGGTTGTCTGTTCCTCAGGAGACCCCTGACTTCCCAACCCTGGTACCACCATTGGAGGATTAAGGGCGCTGTTAACAGAAGCCAGGGGAAGAGCCACTGGAGTGGACTAGCTGTGTGACTTTTAGCAAGTCCCTTCCCCTGTGTGGACCTCAGTTTCCTCCTTTTGTAAAAGAAGTGGGTTTGACCAGACAGCAGTGGTTTTACACTCCTCTCACCCAACTTTTTACACAGAACCCAACATCTAGTGTAGATAAAATGGAGCTCCTCTGACTCCCCTTCCTCATGCTGGTGGCTCCTGAGCAGAGTCGAAAAATCCCCTAGGAGTTCTTCGAAGTCTCTTTTTGTGAGGTTCTAGGAAATCTGTGTTGACCTTCAGAAGTGTTGCCTAGTGTTAGGGCTGGAGGCAGGAATGTGAATTCTAGGGATCCCATTAAGAGAAATGTGAGTGTGGAGATGGCCTCATCCTGGGAATGTCTGGAGCTGATGGCCTGGGCCTCTGGCCAAAAGTTGTATCTGTGCCCTCTGTCATGTAGTTTCATCATTTCAGGGCCAGAAAAGTACCTGTGCCTCTGGGTCCTAGGTGGTGACTATAATCCCCCCATCAGTGTCTCCCCTTTACTTTCATGTTTGCGTGAAGTGCAAAAATGCAGGTTCATCTTGGAGAGAGATGTCATGAAGGGGCTTTAGCTGTTTTTTCCTGATGGGCTTTCTGAGCAGCAGCCTTGAGAAGGACGACTGGAGCGCTAAATTTAAATCGACCAATGTTTGTGGAGTGCCTGCTGTATACCAGCTACCACAAGGGGTCAGAGGTGAGGATGTCACAACTCCTGCCCTCATGAGGCTCCAAGACAATAGGCAGGAGGGAAGGAATTTGTGGGAACCATCCAAGGACAGATTAAAGACTTTCTACATATGTTATCTCATTTGTCCCGTAAAGTAGATGTTAGACTCATTTTTTTATTATGTAAAATTTTAATTGCATACAAAATAAGTGTACATGCTATATATCCATGTAACCACCAGCCAGGTCAAGAAAGCATTGTTGGCACACGGAAACCCCCTTTTGTCCCCTTCCAGGCACAACCCCCTACCCAGATGTAACCGCTGTTCTGACTTCTAGCACCGCGGATTTGTTTGACCTAAGTGAAATCACATAGTCCGTCGTTTCTTGTGTCTGGTTTCTTTCATTCAATGTTTTGTTTGTGAGTTTCACCCATGTTATTGCAGGTAGCAGTAGTTTAATTATTTTCATAATTAAATTTGTGTTGTGTAATAATTTCATTGTAGGGGTACAACTCAATTTATCCATTCTTCTATTGATGGCTATTTGGTTGTTTCCATTTTTCAGCTATTACTAATAGTGCTGTTGTGACCATCCTAATGTGGACCATTTTGGAAAAACCTCTACGTGCATTTCTCTTAGGTGTGTCCACAGAAACTGCCTAGCAGTTTTCCAAAGTAGTTGTCCCAGGGAACACTCTCCCTAGCAGTGTTCGAGAGGTCTCGAGTTGCTCTGCATATTCACCAACGCTAGGCACTGTCTGGACTCATATTCTGTGGAGGTAATTTGAAGCTCAGAAAAGTCGTCCTGTGCTCAGTGTGTGCTAGTAAGTGGCAGAGCTGGGATTCGAGCCCAGGCCTGTGTGATTGCAGGATCTGTGCTCTTTCTGGGTTACAAGTAGACGTAGATTCTATGAGCTGGAATGTGATAAGCCCTAACCCTAAAAATGTGTAAAGAGCCCTCTTTAGGAATTTAAACAGGAGGAGAATTTTCATCTGTTTTGGCAAGAGAAAGGGTCCTGGAGCCTCATAGAGTTGGTAGCGTTTGAGCCTGGCTTTGCAGGAAGGGAACAGTTTGCTAGGAGGGCTCTCCGGCTGGGCCCCCCATGGAAAGGGCCCACCTTGAGCTGAGGCGTGGCAGGGGTGAAAGTTTAGGGGGAATGGGAAAGGTCGACATTTGACTGTAATATAGGATTTATGGGGAAGGGGGCTATGCTAAAATGGTGAGTTGGGGCCAAATTGGTGGGCCTAGTATGAGCTTAGGGGGCTGCCCTGGCCCCTGTTTCCTGGTTACCCAGGATGTGGAGCCTGAGGCAGGGGCATGTTGTTTTGCTGGGGAGCTGATAGCAAACGGAGCTGGCTTCTTGCCAAGTGGAGGACCTTACCTGTTCCTGGGACCACTCTCAGGGTGTCTGCAACAGAGTTTTTTGGAAGTTTCTGATTCCATCTAGCTGTTCGAAATCAGTGGCTACCCCACCCCTACCCCCAGTGGTTTATTGGGAAGTGTTTTTTCAGCAAAAAGAAGACACCCTCTGGGCTTGTCTCAGGAGGTTTGCGAGGATGGGGGTGGGCGTGAGGGGGGCCAAGCCCGACTCAGCAGGAGGATCCCAAAACCTTTTCCTCAGAAGGGAACAGAATTGGTGTCTCAGTGGCTGTGGGGAGCAGAAACACAAACAATTGCCTGGGTCAAATAATAATAGTAATAATCATCCTTCTTATTTGTCTAGTTTATGCCCTTATCACAGTGGATCCGCACGGGGATGTGTGAAGTAGGCGATATAGACGTTACCACCTCTGTTTATAGATGGGGGACCGAGTCCCAGAGAGGATGCCAATGTGCTGTGGGCCACATGGCTAATATACACCCAGACTAGCCTAGAACTGGGGCTCCTGGAGCCTACTTTTTTCCAGATTCCATACTTGCCAGGCCCTGGCTGAGCACAGAGGGAAGACCAAGCAGAGAGGAGGATGTGTGATGGACAGGCAGGAGGTTGACAGGTGACCCTGTGTGTAAGGCCAGGGAGCCAGGCCAGCTCTGCCTGGAGGTCTTCAGGGATGTGTGTGCCTTGGTAGAAGGGAGAGAGGCAGGTGCCGTCTTGGTAACAGAGCTCTGGTTTGTAGGGGGCAGAGGTGGAGGAAAGAGGGTGAAATGTATACAGCGTCTGAGAGTGAGGAGAGCTTCAGCCACTTGGCATTGATGAGATGAGACATGCCCTTATGTAATGGTGCCTCCACCCAGCCTGGTGAAAACAGCCTCCTGGGGCTCATGGGGCCTGGGTGTGGTTGGTAGCTGATTGCCAGGCAGAAGAGAAGCTGCCAACGCTAGCCAAAATGAGCTCTGAGAGGACTTTGCTAATGCCTCTTGAAAGATGTATCCACAGGTCGCCGGCTTCATCTTTGTAATTTGTAGGCTGAGTCTTGGGCCCAGGCCTCGGGATGCGTCCAGGGTAGCATATGACAGTCTGGGAATGGGTGAGTTCCTTGGGGCAGGAGGATCCCAGGGGAGGATGCAGACAGTCTCTTCTGGTGGAGTGGTGAGTGCTCCCCATGGCTCTGGGTGGTCCTGTGATTCTCAGGTGCCCTGGGCAGGGCAGTGTTAGCTCCATTTTACAGATGAGGGAACTGAGGCTCCTCTGACAAAGGATGAGTTCCCAGGGCTAGTTGTGGGCAACATTGCAACAAGAGCCTCAGGCTCCTGACTCCTGGTGCCTGTTGTAATTTGTCACACCCCTCCCAGCCATCTTTCCCTTGGGGTGATGAGTGAGAGAGTTTGCAAATCATTTGACTCACAATTGGGTGGCACAGCCCTGAGGGAGCTGACGGCATGATAATCCCTTACCTTCCTACTGCATTTTACAGTTTACAAAATACTGTCCAGGTTTGCAGTGGTTTTTACAGTATTAACCCCTTTTACAGATGAGGAAGTTAAGACTTGGCAGTTTTAATGACTTACTCGGGCAAAACTGGGACTTGAAGCTGGAACTTCTGACTCCAAAACGAGTGCTCTTTTTCCCGCATCGTAGCTGCCTCTTTTCTCAGTAGACCCAAATTTCATGAGAACAAACTGCGGACGTTTCCCATGACTCTGTTTCTCTGAACTTGTTCAGAACAGATCCAGAGTGAGCAGGGCTCTTTTTCTGTCTCCTTAACAGATCTGAATTAATATAAATCAAATAAGAACAATACATTATCAGTCCCAGGTGAGGAAACTCTCCATCAAGGCTGTTCTTGAGGAACAAGGGTTGTGGATGATTGTTGAATCATTAGCTCCCATGCGGCCAACTGCTTTTGAACCTAGGCTCAGGCTGGTGCTAATTGACATGTCTGTCCTAACCTCAGGTTTCTTCCCATTTCAGGGTGGTCCCCTCCAGGCCTCAATGAGGAGTCCAAACATGGAGATGTTCAAGCAGCAGAAGGTGGAGGACTTTTACGACATCGGGGAGGAGCTGGGGAGGTAAGTGGCTGTGAGAGGTGCAGGGAACACAAGGTGAACCGAGGTCACGCTTCACATGGTGCACTTGTCAGTACATCTTGTAGGTCATGAGCTCGTCTCAAGACTTGCGGAAAACTTTAAAAACAATCCCGAGGTTTATTCATCCTCACGGGCAGCTCTGCAAGTAATCATCTCTCTGTAAATAAAGATTTGTCAGCAGAAGGGACTAGAACCATTGAGTTCTAGGTATAACCTGGCTGATAGGGCAAATCTGAATGATTTTTGGTTTTCCTGTGAATTTTCTCCCAAAGCCCTACCCAGGCTCAGCTGAGACCTGACTTGTTGGTTTTCTTCTGCGAATCCCACTTGGGATTCTCCACGGCTCCCAGGATTTTGTTTCATAAGCTCAGAGCCTGAATGGGAGGTGAGGTAATCCTCCTGAAAACACATTTGCATTGAGTGACAAGCCACACGAGCCTGGTCGTGAGGGTTCCTGGGATCTGAGTTACTGGGTTACGTTTTCAGGTTTGCTAAACCCACGACACAGCCGGGGGTGAGCTCAAATCTGAAGGTAGTTCCTGTTTGGACAGAAACGAAGATTTTCCAAAGTTTTCTTCTTGCCTCCCTTTTCTAACAACTGCTAATATTCAGGTGGTGTTTTAATGATTCCAGAGCACCAGTCCTGGAGTTTGATTCTCACAACACTTCACAGAATGGGAATTATTTTTACTCTTGTTTTTCAGATAAGGAAACTGTGGCCCAAAGCACTTAAACAAATTGCCCAAAGTTGTTCAGCCAGCAAGTGATATGGCCAAGGTCCAGCCAGTCCAGTTTGTACCTGCACACCTGTCATTTCTCTCTGATGCGCACAGTGCTTGCACACTCATACGTGCTCACCAGTACACCCAACCTTACCTTTTCGCACACCCAGCAGAGTAGAAGCCTAGGGGTCTAGGGCCTCCACTGTATCCAAGATGCAAAACGGGAGGCCTTTCCCCTTGATAGAACTCTTGGGTTGGGACCAGTTCTCTTACCTTCTTTTATGTTTAAAGACAAACTAGAAAGAGCTTCACAGCTAAAGGAGCCTTACTGAAGAGTGGGAGGCGCGGTAACTTCTGGTTCAGGGCGTGCTAGTCCTGGCTGGCAGGGCTGGGAGCAAGTGTCTGCAGAGATCCTCAGAAGGGGGTGACTCCTCAGCCTTCTGTCTGAGCCGCAGCCACTGACAATCTGGGGCCTGAGAAGGGGTGGGAAGAGGGTGGTCAGTTGGAGTCCGACTCTGAGTGGGAAGCGGTTCTCTTCACCTCAGGTGCCTCTCCTGACCATGGTGACACTAAGGCGAACGGGTCCACCCTCAGCAGCAGACCTGGGCAGGCTCTGCCAGTGGCGTTTGGTTCGGTGGCCTCATGTTGGCCACACCCTCTGTGTAGGGTCTGTGCTTAGTGCTCTGGGTACCAAGATGAGCACAGCATGGTGGTCTCTGCCCTCCCGGGGCTCCAGCCTGGCCATGGGGGTGGCTGCAGGCATAACAAGGGCGGTGTTGGATGTGGCTGTGTCGGGTTGGCTGAGAACTGAGGAGTCTGAGTGGGGGGCTCTCAAGAAGGAAGGAGAAGCAGTTTCCAGGGGAATTCATCTGTTATTCTTGCTTGGTCCCGTCTCTCTCTGGCTCCATACATCAGCGCTATTAGGACTAGAAGGGACCTCATGTTTTAAGGTCCCCCACGTACAACAGGTGTGAAAGCCCTGTATACCTCACAGCCTGGGAGCCTCGGAGAACCCTCTACCTCCAACTTTTCTAAAGTGCTAGCTAGACTTAGGGAGAGTAAGAGGCAAAAGAGGCCTGATGCTCTTAGAATGGCTTGTTGTCCTAGGATTCGTGGTCTAGAGGTCAGATGAGCCCCCTCATCTGACAGTTGAAGAAACTGAGGCTCAGAGAGGGGAAGGGTCTTGCCTGGGGTCATAATCAGGCTGGAACTGGAGCTGCCTTCGAGTGACTGCTGGGCCTTAGAAAGTTCAATCTTAGCTCTCTCTCCTCCTGTCTTTTTCATGTAACACACTATTGAGGGCGTAATGCATGTCAGGCACTGTCCCAGGCAGTGGCAAACAAAACAGGCACATTCCTGTCCTCTTGCAGCTTGTGTTCCACTGGTGGTGAAAGGCAGTAAGCAAGTGAACAAGGGACCACAAAAGTATAACTCACTACAGAGTGTGTGACGGGATCTGAGAGAGAAGAGGGGCTGTCGTTTGGACTGGGCGTCCAGGGGAGGCTGTTCTGGGGCAGTGACTGAGGGCAAATGTGCAGGCAATGGAAGCAGCATGGACATAGGCCCGAGGTAGGGAGAGCCTGGGACCTGAGCTGCTGGCAGGAGGCCAACGTGGACTGGGGACGTGAGCTGGGGACACACGGTGCTAGATGAGGTTGGATATATAGCCAGATCCAGCCTTCAAGCTCCCTGCCAACACAGAGTGGTGGAGAGGTTTGGATTGTGGGGACATACGATTTGAAGTTTGAGTCCCCTTCCTAGCTGTGCAACCTTACTTGACCTCTCTGAGCCTGATTTTTTTTTTTCACGTGTAAGACAGAAATAATAACAGCAGCTGCCTCATGGTTGTGGGGATTAAATGGGATGCTGAGTCATGGTGTCCCTCACAGAGCTGGGCGCAGGGCCGGTGTTCAGTGAACAAGAGCTTCTGGCCTTCAAAGAAAGTTTGGGGTGTCAAGGCCCCACCTCCCACCTCTGGAGCCCCTGGAGAGGACAGTGTGGGACTCCGCAGGAGGAACAGCAGGAGGGTTGTTTGTTCTGGGGAGAAGCTGTATGTAAACCTGCTTCTTCAGCTTTCTGTGAGCGCTCTCACCTAGACTCAGCAGTCTCATTGATTTTAGCTCCTCACTAAGTTCTTACTATGCAAAAATGGAAATGAGTGGGAGTCATTTTTCATTTTTACCTGTAATGTCAGATGAAAGTCACAAACATTGTGTGGAGCAAAGGAAGCCAGACTCAAGAGGCCATATATATATAATTCTGCATGTGTAAAGTCCAAGGCAGGCAAAATGAATCCGTGGTGCTAGAAGTCAGGATAGTGGTTACTCTTGAGGGACTAGTGAGTGGAAGGGGGCTGAAGGGGACTTCTGGGAGGTAGGGATTGTTCTGTTTCTTGTTCTGGGTGCCTATTTCACTGATGTGTTCATTTCATGAAAATATATTAAGCCATACATATATTAAGCCATACAATGTATATGAACATTTTCCTGTAGGTATATTGTTTCTGAACTAAAAGTATGCATTAACAAACAAGGAATCTTTCGCTCCACTCCCTGCCCTGGTCTGGTCCCTGAAGCGCATATTTCTGGTTCCTTTGGAGGCCTTGTATGTCTCCCTGGCTGGAGAGTCCTGGGCATGGCTGGGGCCCACCTGGCCCTGCCCATTTCACCTAATTTCTGGTTCATGTTTTGGCACCAGCCTGCTCAGGATGCTGGAGGTTGCCTGCTGTTTCTGAGAGCAGTTGGAGAAAGGTGGGCCTGCAGCTTCTGGCCTCTGCCAGCCTTGGTAGCCACCGTACAGCAGAGTAGGGCTCATAAAGAGAAACTCATCTAACCCTTGTTTTATAGATGAGGCTAAGACCAGAGAGGGGAAGTGGTTTGTCCAAGGTCACACAGTGAACACCTGATAGACTAGGGTGTGGACTGGTGGTCTGGCTTCTAATGTAGGGCTCTGGCCACCATACCATTAAGGACCCACAAAGCACAAACTCATTTTTTCCTTTAATTTGAATGCTTTTGGCAGGTAGGGGAGAATATATCGTAAGGTAGTCTTTTCTGTTTGACCTTAGGGTAGGGTAACAGGATCAGAGTCAGAAGGGTGAACATTTGTGAAGGACTGATGTTTCCCAGGGAAGGGCGCCGACAGGCTCAGTGACAAATACTGTATGTCTAAGTGTACAAGGTAATTTAATGTAAGCAGTATATAATGATCTGTGGTTTCTTTTTTCCTATACTTATATTACTTTACTTAGATTATTATACAAACATAAAATCATAAAATGTTACTGTTGAACTGGATTTCAACAAGAATTTGGTCTAAATCTCCATTTTATAGATGAGGAAGGTGAGGCCCAGAGAGGGGAGGTGATTTGTCCAAAGTCACACAGCCAGCAGTATAGGTGGTAGAACTTAAAGGGGCTTTTCAACTACATAGTGCTGGTTTAGACAAACAGACAAAAAGGTATCTATGTGTAAATTCAACTTTTATCCACAGCCCCCAGCTCTCTCAGAGAGCCTACCTCACCATTACCCCACACGTCCTGCCTTCCCCTCCCCAGCTCCTCTGGTGTAGACAGTGGCCAGAAGCCCTGCTAAGTATAGGAGGCTTGTGTGTGCAAGGCACACTGCTACTACGTGCTTAACTTGAAGACTCTCCTTTTGTAGGGACAGGAACTTTGGGCCAGGGGAGGAGCCACTGTTCTCAAGCCTCACCCTTCCTACCCAGGCTGTGAATTCCCTGGGAGAGCTGCCTGCCAGATCTGAGTCTCCTGATGGTGTCCTCTGTGGTTAAGATCACTCACCACACAGGCAGCTTAGCCAGGGCAACTTCTTTTGGGAGAGAAACCAGAACCTACAGGAAATGTGTAGAGCTCAGATATACCCAGGCTGGGTTCTATAGCCCGGTCTAGCCACGAAGCTCTATAGGAAACAGGAATAAGAGGTATTTGGATTCGCTTCTCTGTCCTTGAGAAAAGGGTTTCCAAGGTGAACTCTGAAGCAAAATGGCTTGTATTATTACTTTTTAAATTAAAAAAATTTTGTCACAGAAGTAATTCATGGCAGATGTCATAAAGTTATGAAGAGTTAGAGTGAAAAGCAGAACTCCTTCTGTCCTCCCTCCAAGTCACCCCGACAAGTAGACTATGATGATAATTTTTGTTTGTTTGTTTGTTTTTAGGGGGAGAGGTAATTAGGTTTATTTATTTCATGGAGGTACTGGGGTTGGAACCCAGGACCTCATGCAGGCTAGGCATGCACTCTACCACTGAGCTATACCCTGCCCCCGATAATTTTTTTTTAATGTATTGCATTTTTATTTTTTTTTAGCTGGGAGGTAATTAGGTATTTATTATTATTATTTTTTTTAAATCAGGTACTGGGGATTGAACCCAGGACCTTATGTATGCTAAGCATGCCCTCTACCACTTGAGCTATACCGTCCCCCAGCCCTGATAATTTTTTTAAATTTTATTTTTATTAAAGTGTAGTTGATTTACAATGTTAGTTTCAAGTGTACAGCAAAGTGATTCAGTTATACCTATACATACCTATATATTTTTTCTTTTCAGATTCTTTTCCATTATATGTTATTTCAAGAAATTGAATATAGTTCCCTGTGCTATACAGTAGGCCCTTGTTGTTTACATATTTTATATATAGTAATGTGTACCTATTAATCCCAAACTCCTAATTTATCCCTCCCCAACCCTTTCCCCTTTGGTAACCATAGTTTGTTTTCTGTGTCAATGAGTCTGGTATTGGTTCGTAAATAAAATTTGTATCTTTTTTTTAAAGATTCCACATATAAGTGATATCATATGATATTTGTCTTTCTCTGTCTAACTTTTTTCACTTAATATGATAATCTCTAGGTCAGATTTTGATGATAATTGTCTTCTGTTACCTTTTGGAAATTTTCTAAGTAAAGCTGGTGTGTGTGTGGACCCAGGTGAGATCACATGACTGTAACAATCTACAACTTGCTTTTCTCACTTAATGAAATACATTGAATATCTTTTTACAGCTGTGTATCAGATAGATCTATAAGACTTATTTTGGCTGAAAGTTTTTTTTTTAATAAAAAAATTTTAAGAAGACAGTTTAAGCCAATAAAAGATTGGCAGCCTTAACCCAGCAACTATTTTTATTTCTGAGTCCCACCTTCTAATCTTTCTATGGCTGTTCTCATGCTCGCGTATCGTCTCCTCTTTGTGTCTGCTTGAGGCATGGATGTGCTCAGAGTTGACATTTCCCCAAGTGCGAAGCTCCTGGGGCAGGAGCAGTGCTCAGGCCCTGAGACTGCCCAGTGATGAGATTAGGCTTATCTCACATTTGTTTGTACTGGGCTGTCAACTCTTTGAAGCCAGGTCTTCACTTGCTCTCTGATTCTGAGCATCATGACAGCACTGAGATAGAGGCCAGTGGTCCCCAAATCTGTGACTTCTCTTTGCTCTTGCTCTTCCCTCACTCTTGGAAAAATTAAACTTCTCCTTTAAGGTCTAGATCAGATGCTGTCTCTCAGAGGGGAGGATATAGCTCAGTGGTAGGGCACACGCTTAGCATGCATGAGGTCCTGGGTTCAATCCCCAGTATCTCTGTTAAAAAATAAATAAATAGACATACCTACTCCCACACTCCCCCCAAACAACGACAACAAAACAGCTGTCTCTCCCAGCAAAGCTTGCCATGACCCACCCAACCTACCACACCTCCTTCTGTGGATTTAATTACCTCATATTCTGACCCACACCTCTATTAAGTGCTAATGTCATCATATTGTATGTTACACCAAAGGTTCACCTGGTCATCCTCCCTGCTGGACCCAGGTTACTCCAGGCTGGGCTCCTGCATACTTCCCCTACACCTCCCCGGCCAGTGTCCAGCACTGGCCATTTACACTTGATAAGTGCTCAACTCCCACAGACACCACAGTTAACCACAGTTAACTGCAGAGCTGTCTGGAACCTGCCTGGAGTTAAATCTGAGGCAGAAAATCTCAGCCAAGCCCCCAGCTCCCATAGGCCTTGGAATCCATGAACATCCAGGATTCCCCAAACACACAGTGGGAAACGAAACACAAAAGTGACCTCCATTTCCTGGACACACATTATTGTATTTAGTCCTCACAACACCTTGTGAATCAGTTATTATTCCCATTTTACAGATGAAGAAACTCAGTCTCCAAAACATTAGGGAACAGGCTCAAGAAATACAAACCGCCTGCCTTATCAAGGAGAAGCCAAGTGGGAAATTCCACCTCATGCAACACAACAAATCTCAGAGGAAGTCAGAAACAAAAGCCAGAAACTTCTCTGCTGCGCTGGGCTGGGATTCTTGTGCCTCTCTGATCACACTTATGCTTATATTTCCTGCTGCTGGGAAAGTGAAAGTGACCGACCTCAGTGCTGAGTACTTCCCATCTCCCAGAACAGTATGAGCTGGGTCACAGTCCCACTTCACAGATGTGAAAACTGAGGTTTGGAGAAGTTTTACAGTGGCTCCTGGTCTCTCAAGCCCAGGAGCTTTCTTGTCATGAAGAGACATCAAGCTTGTCTATGCCGAGCCCTGGAAGCTCTCAGCTTGGTGTTAGCGGCAAGGAAGTCTTTTGGGCCACAGCTGCACCCCAGACAAGCCAGTGGTTTCCAAAAGGTGAGTTAGTGTGTGTGAATGAGTACATGCAAGTGTGTACTCTAGGCCATTGTCACAGTCCAGCAACTCTTTCCAGGTACCTACTGTGTGCTGGGCGCCATGGTGGATGTAGGAGACCTCGGGCTCCGGCCTTGCCCCAGAAGAGATGAAGGCTCAGTTGGGGCACAGGCGTACTCTCCTCAAAAGATACTGAAAAGAGAAGTTGGAACAGGCCATGAGCTAATGCGGGGCCCCAGTTGTTCAGAGGAGGAAGCTATCAACCTGGGCTGGGCAGCTCCTCAGAGACTAATCTGGGAGGTGGCAGGTAATCACCTTGAGGTTACGGCTTTGCCAGGGATCAAGCAACAGCAGGCCTGGACTTGGGCAAGAGGGCGCGTGGAGAGGGTTGAAGGGCTGGGGCTGCCAGGAGGACAGGAGACTGCAGAGGGCCCTGGATGACAGAGGCCATGGATGAGGGAGGGAGGCGCCTTTATCAACCATTGTTAGGAGAACAAAGCACAAAGCCACTCAAACAAAGTGGCTGCCTTGCACACGCTTCAGTCAGAAGCTGGCACACGGTATACACCGCTTGCCCCGAGGCAGTGGTTTCATTGAGCTCGCTTTGCGTTATGAAAACCGTAAGACGTGGAGGGAGGTCTTGTATGGGGAGAACTGAAGCCATTATATGCCTGTATCTAGGGGACACACCTTCCTTTCTGCTTACTTATTGCCAGTTTGTACATTTTGTGTTGTATTGTTTTTTGACTCAACACTGTTTTATGTGTACCTTTCCGTGTATCCAGAGTCCATCTAGCCTAAATTTTTTTTTGTTTCTAAATAATTTCCGATTTAATAGAAACATTTTCAGAATAGCAGAATTCCCATATACCCTTTATCCAGAGAGCAGGTTTATTTTTTTTTAAGTCTGGGGAGCAGTAATTGGGCTTTATTTATTTATTCATTTATTTACTTATTTGCTTTTAATGGAGGTACTGGGGATGAAACCCAGGACCTCGTGCATGCTGAGCACATGCTCTACCACTGAGCTACACCCTCCCCTCTAGAGATCAGTTTTTAACATTGTTACCTCCTCTCTTGCCCTCTCCCTCCCTCCCCTCCCCTCTCTCCTCCTGCTCTCCTCCCCTTTTTCTCCTTCCTCCCCTGCCTCCTTTCCTCCTTCTGTTTTTTCTTTTCGTCTGTCTATCTACCTACCTATTACTGTTTCTAAGACATTTGAGAGGCGGTTGTGACCATTATGCCTCTTTCTCCTAAATGCTGCATTAGGCATCTCCTAAGGGCATGGGCGTTCTCTTCCATAACCACAGTACCACTTTCAAATTGAGGGCACGTCACTCCGATATAATATTTTTATCAAAGCTATCATCCTTGTTCCAGTTTTGTCAATTTCCCCATCAGTGTTCTACAGAGCAGTTTTTCTCCCTGCTGAGCAAGAGCCAGTGAAGATCATATGTTGCATCTCCTTGTCATCTTTTTTTAGTCTCCTTTAATCTGGAACAGTTCCTCAGCCTTTCTTTGACATTCATGATGAGATATTTTTGAAAAATACTCGCCTTTAAAAAAAAAAGTCTATATACTTTCATTTACTTCATAATCATCTGCTGTATAAACATCCCCAATTTCATTAACTTTCCCTCTTGTTTCTCACTACTGAAAATAAGTGTTTCTGTGAACACATTTGTTGAATTTCCTCTCTCTGCATTTTTTTCTGCTGGGTGTATTCCCAGAGGTGGAATACCAGGTCAGAGGTTGCGACTGATTTGTGTGATGGTTGAAACTAGAAATACTGAACCAGTTTACCAGGTCGCCAGCCTGTGCTTATTTCCTTATGGCTTTGCCAATACTCTTTTGTTGTTTTCATGTATTTTTGGTAGTTTAAGAAAGGTTTGGAAAGATAAACTTAATGTCTTCACAGTGGGGAAACTCAAAGTGGTTGAAATCTTCTGTGGTTCTCCCCTAATTCAAATCTTTTTCTTTCTGCTACTTAATTTTCTTTTCATGATATTTCTATTTCATTTTCACGGATACTTTGAAGTTCTGATAGCAACACAAGGCAGGGAAGGCAAATATAGTCATTCCCATTTTATAGATGATGAAAACGAGGCCGTGTCAGGACCAGAGGAGGACCAGAGTCCCTGTAGACTGATGGTGTTGCCTCCCTCTGCCCAGAGGTAGAGGGGATTCGAGGTCTTTGGGGGACCCCAGAACTCCAGCAAAGGGGTCCATTTCTTTGTCTCTACCTTTAGACGCTGACTGGAATGTTCTATAAGAAAGCTTTCTGAGAGGTGCTAGTTGGGAAGAGGGGTGTTTTGAGGGCAAAAGCGAGAGCTTGATTTCCTGAGGCCAGTGGTAGGCGTGAGGGCCTGAGGCACCCATCACCTCAGTGTAGTAAATAAAGCACCAGGGCTCTGGCAGTGCAGGCTGGGGGTCATGGGAGCCCCTGCGGCTTCCAGGGCCTCCCACAGAGGCCAGTCTTCAGAATCTTCTGGGGATTGCTCCAGACCCCAAAGCAGCCTTCAACAGGCTTTGGAGCCCAAGAACCTGGGGCTCCTACACTGTCTAGTCCATGGGATGGAAAACTACAGCCTGCTCCCTGTTTTGAATGGCCCTGGAGCTGAGAACGGATTTCACAGAAACACACTTCCAGTAGATTAGATGATTGGGAACTCTAACTTTGGACCCCAGTTAAGCAAAATGTTATCCTCCTCCGAATTCCATTCTTCTCATTGGAAGATCTGTATTATTAACACACACACACACACACACACACAAAACAAAATGAAACAAACTCAGTTCTTATTGTGTTTTGAATTTCATCTATTAAAAATGTGTGGAAATTTAGTTTTCTCCTTTGTTGTATAAGTACCTGTATAATACCCTTGATTTTACTTCTTGGCCCACAGTGCCTAAAACATTTACCACCTGCCCTTTGTGGGAAATGTGTGTGTACTCCTGATGTGCTCCAATACGATTTACTATTTAAGCAGCAAAACTTTAAAAGGGTAGATTATTCTGGGGTGGGGAACAGGGTATAAACAGATCAAAGTGAAGGTGCAGTTATAGAAAAAGAGGTGAACAGAGGTCCACCTGCCTCCCCTCCCCTGCCCTCCATCTCCCAGCCTGTGAGGAACCTCTGGGAAGCCCAGTTTCAGAACCGCTGTCCGTGTTGGTCAGTCCTGTCCTCCAGAGAGTGCAGGGCTGGGAGAAGGAAGGCAGCTGTGGGTATCAGGGCTGGTGCATCGTCTCTAAACCTGGTCCTGCGCTAGTCACAAGATGTTCCCTAGTTTAATCCTTTTGCAGCCCTACGGGGTGGTAGGTGTTTTTCATTTTGCAGGTGAGGAACCTGAAGCTTGGAAAACTTAATTTGCCAAAGTGTCAGAGCTGGGAGTTAAACCTATGACTTCTGACTCCTGGTCCGGCGCTGTCTTCAGGGTACCGATCTGCCTAAGATTTTCTTTCTGCCTATGACCCTTGGGTCCCCTCAAGAGAGTAGGGGAGGAGGCTAACACCATTGTTTGGTGCTCGTGGTGGTTTACTGGGGAATCTGCTGAGCACCCAGTTGTCCTTGTCTAATCCCCTTCCATGGCTGGCACTGCCTCCCTGCCTGCCGCCACTTCCTAGCTGCCAGCATCTAAACCTGACGCCTCAAACCCTAATCTTGAATCCTGAGCTGCTGGCCACGGTGGCCTGGCCACAGTGCCTGGAGGGTGAGGAATTCTCCTTCCCTCCTGGAGGTGAGGTTTATTTGGCACCCTGGGTGCAGGGCCCTCCAGCTAAAGAGGAGAACTTGGCTGCTGAGGGTCTGCAGTGAGGTTCTAAGAGGCAAACGCTCCTACTAGTCTTTTGGAGCAGACAGGGAGATGGGGCGGAGGGGGGCAGGTAGCTGAGGGGCAGCGGAGGGGCCCCGGCAGGTGGACGGGCTCAGGGCAGGAGGCTGATGGGCCCTAGCCTGGCGGTGACTGCTCTGGGCGCTGCAGCCACCAGGCCCAGATGTGATCCTGGCTCTGCTACGGTGAGCTGTTGGACCTCGGGCAGCTTCGCTCCCATAGGCTCTGTTTCTTTGTCCTAAGATGGTCCCTATCTCATAGAGTTGTTTTCCAGCCTTCTGGGGTCCCCTCCTTTATGTCCAAATAAGAATAATGAACATTCCATTCCAGGGCAGCAGGAAGTACTGTTCCTGACCCAGCATTTCTGAGCCTCCCCAGGGAGTACTCACATCCTCCTTGATGCCTCAGGTCCTTGGGTTCAAGGACCCCTTCCTCCATCGAGACAAGGCAGAGCTCCCACTATGACCTTGTCTGGGGCATGGACTCAGGCCCATCTCCTAGTGCCTTCCTCGCCACCAAGGCAGGTGGCAGGGTAAACTGAGCCTCCAGTAAGATGTGAGGGTAGTGAAAGGAATTTCTGCACAGAGAAGGAAACAACTTAAAGTGAGGTAACAGACACTTCTGCTCCTCTGACTTATGACCTCTGCCAGGATGCTGGGGCCCCTCAGGACCCTACCCCAGGCCCCAGATCTGCTACCATCCTTCACCCTCACCGCCCAAGGGAGACCCCCTATTCTTTCACATAAAGAAGTTTCAGTCCTTGTTATAGCCTCTCCCTGAGAGGACCTTGGGCCTCTCCTTTCCAGAACCAAAGACCTTTTAAAGTTTTTCCCAAACAAAAAGCCATCTCTAACCTCCCCTTCCCCCCTACCCACCCCTTGATGGAGTCTTTTGCCTCCCTTACTATGGGTAACACTTCTGAGCAGCTTTCAAAATAATACTTTTCCCATTCCTGGCACAGAGATAAGGAACATAGCCTGGCATGTGGGAAGTACCCAGCAAATGGTTGTGGATATGGACATCGTTATGCTGAAAGCCCAGAGGTCAGTGGTTCTGAAGAGCTCACATGGAGGAGCTGGGCTGGGCAGCTTCTTCTCTGTTACCCATTTGATCATGAGAGGCACGTCAGAAGTCCCTGACCCCATTTTACAGATAACGAAGCAGAGGTACAAAGACCCAGATCCTACCCCTGAGAGCGAGGAGGCCAGATAGAGTGGAGATAAGGCTGTGTCCACGGGGGATTGTAAACACAGGTCCAAGTAGCAATCTTCAAAAAATAGCTATAAGAAAGATATTTTATAATATATTTTTTGGAGTTAGCTATGTCTGCAGTGTTTCCAGAGTTTGAGACTGTGAAATTCTTTCTGGTGTCTCAACCGAGCCCTGATGTAAGATCCTTTCTGGGGTCTGCTCATGTCTTTGAAAAGATGTCTACTCCCTGCTGGCTAGGAAGCATTGCCAGGCCCTGGCTAAGCCAGCTTGGCTCCACCGCCTGCCCTGCAATTCCCCTGGTTCCCAGGGCTGCTTCCCTCCAGGAAGGTCTGTGGCTGGACCATCTCTGGGGCAGCTGAACCATCTCTCTGTAATACACGGTCAAGAATTTGTCTCTCAGGCTCAGGGGTCAAACCTGGGCAAGTCTCAGTTTTACTACTCACTGCCTGTGTGACCTTGGGCAAGTTACTTCACCTCTCTGAACCTTAGTTTTCTCATGTGTGAAATGGAGAACAGACCACCTACCTTATCAGGCCAGGATTGGAACCTAGAACTCTCCTGATTCTAGAGGATTGAATGAGATTATGATGGAAACATGTAACATAGTTGTTGGCATCTTGGGCAGAACATCTGAATCACAGAGGAGGTTTAAAACAAGTAAACACACATGCATACATGCCAAGGATTCAAATTTATGTCTGGGGTGAGGCTCTGGCATCTGTATTTTTTAAAGTGCCCCAATTTGCATAGAATGTACAACTGGATCCAAGATCACTTCTTCAAACTTGCCCTTGAGACATGATAAGCTCTCAGAGAGGCTGGTTTGTTTCTTCCTTCCCTGAGTGAGCAAGTCTCTTTATTATCCTCTGTCCTGGCTGGCGATGTTAATTTTACCTCTTTGCCTTGCTCACAAGGATCCCTGCTGGGATTCCAACCGCCCACCGTTTGTGCATGGTGTCTGTCATACTCAGTATTCCTTTCTTATGAAAACTTCCCCCTTCCCTCTCCCCCTGTGCACCCCTCACAGCCCCCTGCCCCATAGAGTGAAGATGGGCTGGCCCTTGTGTGGGGGTGGCCCATGATTGGAACAGGGATGGTCACTTGACCCGACAGTGGCCCATGTATTGGCTAGTTGGTGTCCTATGAGATGACTGGGCTGAAAAAGCTCTGCTCATTGGGACCAGTGATATATTAGCCAAAAGCCAATTAAATAGCCTCTCTGAGACTTGATGCAGAGTGAGGATGGAGTGGGGCTGCCACAGAGGTTGCAGTGATTCCACTAGCTAATTCCTTTCTGGCCTCTAGGTTCACCTTCCCTTCCTTTGTGTATCTGTCCAGTGACCGCCTTTCCCTGCAGGAGCCTGGGTCCCGTGCCTTCTCTGAGTCACTGTCTCACCCATGCATGGAGCCCTGCTCTGGTCCTGCTCATGCTCAGGTTCTGCGTCCTTCCAGAGGCCTGCTCTGACTACCTGCAAGCACGTTGACTGCAGGCAGGGCTGGGTGCACCTGTTTTAGGTTCCCACAGCGTGTTGTGGACTCCCTAGTCATCACTGTTTGCCTGGGAGTCTCCTCCCACCCTCTTTGGCACCGCCCCTTAGCCAAAAGCCATCCTAAACTTGCAGTCCAGTGAGCTTTCTGATGATAGGATCTGGAGGTCATTTCGTTTTATCTCTCAGTGCCTTACACAGTGATAGGCATATAGTAGGTGCACAATAAATGTTTGAATGGATTCTGGTTTCCGCTGGCTCCCGGGGTCTCTGTTCTGGCTTTGCACTGTGACCTTAATTGAGTTTCTCTTCCTTTCTGGTCTTCAGTCCCTTTCCCACCACCGCTCAGCTCTAAAATGTCATGATTCTAAGAAATACCCATCAAACATGTATTGGGTAGGAGATGTTTGAGGGGAAAAGGGAGGAGCTGAGAAGGCAGTGAATGCAAAGACATAGTTTGTACCTTCTAGGGGCAGAGGCACATAAACAAACAAACAGAACACCCCACGAGAGTGTGAGGCTCGGCAGCAGTTCAAGAAGTCAGAATACAGCGCAGCAGCAGAAAGAACCTCCAGACAATACGTGTGACACCCATTCAGAAGATGGCTACCTCCGTGGTCCAGCACAGCCCAGAAAGCTTCTGAGAGGTGGGGCTTAAGTGAGGCACTGCAGGGTGGATGGGATTTGGACAGGCTGAGCAGTGAGGGTGGGCATTCCAGGAATAGGTGGACTTGAGCCTCCCAGGTGGACAGGAAAATGCAAGATATGTTTTGGGGGGTGGGTCCCTCAGAAACCAGATGACAGGTTCTGGTAGGGAAGCAGTGGGGAAGCCCAGAATAGCAAGCAGGGGATGGGTAAAGGTCTAAGCTAGCCATTACAGTTTTACTAGTACTGGTATTGTCACAGGGGGAGGAGGGGGGGAGGGGAAGGGGAAGGGGAAGGGGAAGGTAGGACCATGGATGATTTAATTGCTTTTTACTTATATTCTTCTGTATCTTCTAAAAAACTTTTAACATGTATTTCTTATGTCCTGTAGAATGCAGTGCTTTTTAAGTATTTCACGCTCAGGAGTTTAGACTTCATGTATGGTTTTAAGCTGAAAAAGAGGTTGATGGGATTGGATGGGGAAAAGGGTCATGGGAGGTGGGCCAGCAAGGAGTGAATTGCTGTAGAGAATGTGAGGAGGTGAGGACCTGGAAACTTCTCAAGGGAGGGATGGAGGCTTCACACAGAAGCCTTGTATCCTTCACACAGAAGTAAAGGACTCAGTAAACCCTTGCAGGAGGACTAGGAAGTTTGAATGGCAGAGGGAGGGTAGAAAGATGGTGAGGATTCATACTGGTTCCTACAGTGAGACTCCCATCTCTTGCGCCAGGAAAATTCTGGCAGGTCCCCCAAGGGGTTTGGAAAAAGTCGTTTGTCATCACACCTTTAGAATTTAGACTGGAAATGCTCTATGTTACCATCTGTCTAATGCCTTTCAATACACTGTGAGCACTTTAGAGTAATTTTTAAATTTTAATTAATTTCTCTTGACAGAAGTGTTCACCATGAGGACGTCCTTCTATCTTGGACATTAAAAAAAAAAAAGCTTGACTTTCAAAGAGTCCACTCTTTAGAGAACCTGTCTTTTGGGTGAAATATACCTGGTTGTATTATAGTTCAAGTCCTAATTCCAGCAAATGCTGGTTTTAGGAAGTTTTTTCTAAATAAGGGCTTCCAAAAATAAGTCTGGGGAACTTGGCCTAATGCTTTGAAGAAAATGACCATTAACTGAGAAGAGAACTTACACTATTTAACTGTTAATAACTGTAGGTGCTCATTTAGTAATAACAGTGTTGCACATTTCTCTTCTCTCCGCGAGACTGCCCAGAAGCCAGCGCCTGTGCCATTGCCAAGGTTAGCCGCCCCTTGCTGATGTTAACCAGCATTTGGATGGTCACGCTTGTGAAAGCGTACTCCAGGCCCACGGGTGTATGTCTCTCACGCGTTTACCTTCCCTTTCTGTTGCCACTTTAGTTTCCTCTGTGCAGGGTAAGTGCTTTGAGGCCAGTGTCTAAGCCTTCCCTACCATCTGTCTGACACAGAGTCAGGAATGAGTGGCCGGCAGATTAAACTGGAGGACATGGCTAACTTAGTCCCACTACTTTGCCCGTTAATCTACCTGTTCAAACTTACCTCTTAATACTTCCTAACCTTTCTCATGCCAGCTGTGCTGAGCAAGCCTGTTAATGATACGTTCTTTTCCTCCTTCTGAGCACCCTCTCTCCCATCTCCCTTCCCTTCTACTAGTTCTATGCAGCCCTCAAGTCTGGTGAGAATGCCTCCTATCCTCCGATGCCTCTCCCCCAACTTCATCCGTCTCTCCAGCTTCCAGCATCTGTGGCTTTACAGTTTCTGCCTCATACATGGTTGTTCTGTAGCAGAAGGTTTTCTGGAGGTTCGTTCTGTGTTCTGAGCCAGACTGTGAGCCCCTTGAGGACAGAGGCCAGGATTTATCCTTCTTAGTGTTCCCACCACCTCCGGGTAGGGCTGGAGCAATAGTAGGCACGTGACAGACACAGGGGCCGGTGCCACCATAAACTGTGCTCAGCCAGCATGGAACCCCGGGGGCTCGAGTTTGGGTCTATGAGCCGGGGAGAAGGTAGAAATGCAGTGGCATCGTTTTCATCACAGCCCTATTCACATGTCCTTCTTTGTTTTCTTGCCTGGAGCGGGCGGAGCAGGGGAACAGGCCAAGTGTGCAGAGCTGTTTCACATCCCGGCAGCTGTACAGAATGCTCGCTTGTTCTCCCTCTCGTGTGCTAGAATTGCCCCACATCACAGCTTCTGCCTGCACTGGTGTTAGCCTCGAGGCCTCTGTCCTGCTCCTGCTTCTCCAGGAAGTGGCCGAGCCTGGTTCTGTGAACCCCCCTGGGGTATCTAGTCCCACAGAGAGAAGATGCCAGAGCTTCCCCTTGTGAGGAAGTGGTTGTGGCTGTCTGAGGATAAGAGAAATGCAAAGATTCATCTGTGGCATCTGAGCCATCAGCCATGGACCTGGAGTAAAGAACTTGATTCAAGTACCACTTTGGCCACCAATGTGCTGTGTGGCCTTGGGCAAGGCACTTTCCCTCTCTGGGCCATGCACCATTTTAGTGGTGCAAGTGGGACCTGAATACAGATTTCCTCACTCTGGATCCTCTTCTTTATATTACTCCACAGAAACACTGAAGGCATTTGGTATCACACTGTGTCACCTGCCTGTTTCCTTTTGACTTGTTCCTGTTAGTACCTGCGGTGCTCTTAGGAAAAGGGACTTTCTAAGAGGCCTGCTTTCAGAGATCTACCCCCAAAGCATATTTCTCCTACAATTCCTTCCTACAGATATTTTCCTTTAAGACTCAGACTTCCTTGGGACTACCTGGTGGGCTGCCTGCCTGTCTGTCTCTCTCTTTTTTCAATTGAAGTATGGTTGATTTACAGTGTTGTGTTAGTTTCTTGTGTATAGCAAAGTGATTCAGATAAATAAATAAATAAATAAATAAATAAATAAATAAATAAATAAATAAATATTTATTTATTTATTTATTTATTTATTTATTCATTCATTCATTCTTTTTTGCACTCTTTTCTGTTATAGTTTATTGCAAGATATTGAATATAGTTCCTGGTGCTATACAGTAGGATCTTGGTGTTTAGGGTCTGTCTCTTTTGACTACTGCAAAGAAATCCTTCTGAAGAGGTGGGCCAGTGGCTCTGCTTTGGTGAAGCACATAATGCCTTCCCTGGCCGGGCTCCATAAAAGTTTGTCATATGACTAGATGAATGAATGAATGAATTCCTGCAAGAGGCAAGAGAATAGATGATGCTATGGTGTCACCTTAATCACTGTGAGAGACCAGGCCCCTCTTGGGAAGACCTCTCTGTGAAACTGACCATCTCAGAGCAGCACTTGACCGATTTCCAGTCCTGATGAGATGGGTTCTGTGCCCCTCTGCCTTCCCAGCTCTTTCTTCTTGGTGACACCTTCAACCAGACCGTGCACCGAGGGCTGCTGTGGGACTGATGGTGTCCAGGCTTTGGTTCTGCAGCTGCATGAGCTTAGGCAAGTCCTTTCCCCCAACAAGGCAGCTCAGTTTCCCCGTCTCTAATGTTTAAGTGCCTTGCAGCACTAGCCTCCTGCGACTTTATAATTATGTGAAGCATCGTTGCTGGGTCAGAGGCCAGCTGCTCAACAGGACAGGAGTCACTCACCAAGTGCCATGGCCTGTGGCTCAGTAAAGCCTTCGGTGCCACTGAGACTGCTGCTGCTGAGATTAGACAGGGACGCTTGGCACTGAGGTCGTGCCCAGGGCCTGTTTTAGCAACACAGCTAGTAAATATTGACTGTGTGGCACAAAAATGGAAAGCAGAGATGACTATGTTAACTCACTCAAGGGGTAGAAGTTCACCAAGCCCTGATAAGACAAAATGTAGTTGCGCAGTGTGTGGGTGTATCACTGACCAGTAAGCTGGGGCTAGGAAGAGCTGAACACAGGACAAGGGAGCCTTCACGGGCAATCCACGCTGCTGTCCCATCGTCACTGGCCGGCCTGTTGCTCATCGTTCATTTTTAAATGAATGGATACTTATATTCTTGAAGCATAGAGAAAAAAGACCGGAGGAAATACACGAAAACAGTCACTGTGACATTGTCTAGAGATGGTGAAATTGCCACTAATTTGATTTTTTATATGCTTTTTTTCTATTTTTCATGCTATCTATGATGATCACATTCATTTTATAATCAGAAGAAGGCAACGTATTAGGAATAAAATATCCTTCTTTGAAGAGTCAGAAGGAACTTTCAGAATCTCCCAAGTACCTCAGATCTTTGTGTTTTGCCTACTGGACATTGTATTGGTAACATAGCTATCAAAAAAAAAAAAAAAGAGAGAGAGAGAGAAAAGTCCAAATGAGAGAAGTTACTCTTCAGTATAAACCCTGATCTAAGCGTGTTTCCTTATTGATTTGTAACAGTGAAAGCAGAATGTGGTGGGAAAAAATTCTAGTCACTTAAGATGTCAGGATTTTTTTTCTAAGTAAACAAACACTTACTGCTTTGGGTGCTTTCTGTTTGCCAGCCCTGTACTCCACAGTGACCAGGCCCAGCTTGGCCCAGAACTGGGCAGGTCTGCGAATTCTGAGCAGTGTTACATGTGAGCTGAAGGTAGGAAGGGCCAGGTTCAGAGGAGGGACGAAGCCTTCGAATTTGGAGGACAGGGGTGGGAGTGCCATTATCATAATAATTACCACTGATGAAGCACCGACCATATGTCCAGAACCTCCCACATATTGTTCCTAATCCTCACACAACTTTGTGTGACAGGCATTAGCTACCTTTTAGGGACAAGGAACCCAGGGCTAGGGGAGTCACCTCTCCAAAGCTTCAGAGCCCAGCAGCAGCAGCGGGGTCTGGGTTCACACCCCCATCTGCCTGACTGCAAAGCATTTGCTCTTCCCGCCCTGCCAGGCTGCCTCTCAAGCAATGTAGGGCTTTGCACTAGACAGCAGAAACCTGCAAAGGGAGCCTGAGCTAACAGACAAGGTGTGTGCAGTCTCCACCCAGGCCTGAGGGTCTCGGGAGGAAGCGGCGGCCCCAAGAATAAAGCAGGGGCCAGTAGTTACAGGTAGGATCCTGGTGTGTTAGCCCTGACCCCAGGACTGGGTGCATCTGCCCTTCTTGGCCCTGGGGCAGCCCAGTGGGGCCCGTGGGGCCATGAGAACCATGGGACAGGTGAGCCTTCTCTGAGGTTCCTTCTGGCCAGTCCACAGGGCCCTTCACCTTCATCATCACTTGTGCGATGAGGGTAGGCCATTTGCTGGCAGGGAGGGAGTTGGGCTGCAGCATCAGGGCCTGTTGGGGAGGAGAAATTGGTCTGTAGGCCTGCTTCGTGCCGCGTTAATGAAAGCAACCAGTAAAAGAGTCTCACGGTGGTTCAGCTTTCTGGCTGGATTGGTAGAGCTAATTTCTGAGTCTGTGGCAACGATTGCCTCTTTGGGCCCAAAGAGCCTGTCCTCACAGCCCTTGAAGCTGGCCGGGAGCCTCAGTTCCTCGCGGACCTTCACGGGAAACATGTCAACCTGCACACTTCAGTGGAGAATGCTTTGTCTGCCCCCTTCCCCCGGGAAGGCCTGCCTCCCGAGAAAGAATGCTTCAGAGTTGGATTTCATCGTTTAAAGTTGGTTTCCACTAATTTTATTTTCTTAGGAGAAAGGCTGTGTGTTTTGGGGAGGGGTTGAATTGTGGTATGTGGTGTTTTTTAAAAACTATTTTTTGGCCCAAGGAGCCGAGCTGATTGAAGCCCAGCAGGACCCGTTATGGAAACGGCTTATCTTGTGGTTCTCCAGACTTGTGGCTAGAGTATACTTGGCTTCCTGGCAAAGCCATATAGGGTTTTAAAAAATCTGATGGAGAAGATTTCCAAGTTACCAAAATTGAAAGAGGCAGTGGCCTTTGTACTCTCCTCCCGGCCCAGGAGCCCAGGTTCCTCTGAAGGTCACACCCTTGTGTCTGTTTTTTGACATAATAATAATAATCGTAATACTCACCTACGTTTGTATGGAGCTGCTTTACAGTTTCCAAAGCACATTCACATACATCGTCTCATTTGACTCTCGTGGCTACGTTGCTGGATAGTCAGGGGCACTTAACTCTGTTACAGGAGAGAAAACGGAGGCTAAGGGAGGTTAAGTGGCCTGGTCACACAGCTAGGAAGAGGCAGTGTCCGAACTTTTCTGACTCAGACCAGGAAAGGCAGAAAGGTTTGCACTCAGTTTAAGGTGTGGACCTGCCGTCGTCCTGGAACGTGGGCTCCCTGGGCACGGGGAAATGTGAGCATCGCAAGGCCTCACTGTGACTGTCCTAGGCCCGGCAGAGCCAGCCTCTGTAGAAGACGGGACAGCCTTCGAGGTGCAGTTTTGGGGCTTTGTGTGGGCTTTACCCCCGTGGCCTTCAGTGGCTGCTGATTCTGTTTGGTCTTTACAGTTGCCCTGTGAGGTAGCAGGGTAGGTAAATGCCCCATTTTACAGATGAGGAAACTGACATTTCAAGAGGTTGGGTGACTCACTCAACATCATTTATTTCTTATTCACAAAACAAATATGTACTGGGTGCCTACTGAAGATACACAGGGGACTGAGGTCACAGTTAGTGACTAGGGAAAGAGGGACTTGGAGGCGAGTAAGAAGAGGGAACATGGCAGGTACTCAACATCTCTCTGCTGAGTGGGAGCCCTGGAGGAAGCCCCCAGGCTGTGGATCTCAGTGTCCACCACAGCAATGAGGACAAGGCGGGCTCAGGCCAGAAAAACTTTGTTACTCATGTAAATACTGATGATGATCCTTGCTAGCATTTCTTGTGCTCCTGTTATGTACCAGATCACAGGCAGGACATTTTACCTGTGCTATTTCTAGTTGTCATAGTTACCCCACTTTACAGATGAGAAAACTGAGGCTCAGAGGGGTCACTCATATCCCGTCACCTGGGGATTAAAATTCAAGTCTGTTTGACTCCAAAGCCAGGACACTTTCCCCTGAACTGTACACTGCCTCTCTATGAAAATGAGCTCTGAGAAACTTACTAGAGAAGGATGGTGCCTGTCACTTTGGGGGGAGCTCATGGATAAAGAGGGTCAGATGTGGAGGGGCCTTAGCTGGGTGGACAGGACCACATTCTTTAAGAGGCTGTGAGCCTTGCTAGTGGCAGCCGTGCCTGATGAGAGCACAGGGTGGGACGAGATGGGGTGGGCATCCAGCTGACTGCAAGTCCTCAGAAGCCAGGGGTTGCTTTTCCCCTGGGATGCCCTCCTGGGAAGGTCCCACTGCACAGGCTTCATAACCCCTGTTACAAAAAGATGAGTGACATCTTCTCCCAGAACTCATGAAACCTGCCTGCTTCCCTGTCGCCCTTCCCTCCCGTAGTAATTTCCTGGGGCTGCCATAATAAACTACCACAAAGCAGGTGACTTAAAACAACAGGCATATATTCTCTCACGAATGTGGAGACCACAAGTCTGAAATCAAGATGTTGATAGAGTTGGTTCCTTTGAATGGGTTCCATGCCTCTCACCTAGGTTCTGGTGGCTCCTTGGTAATCCTTGGCTTGAAGCTGCATCACTACAATCTCTGCCTCTGTCTTCACATCACCTTCTCTCCTGTGTGTCCCTGTGTCCTCCTCTTCTGTCTAATCTCCCTCTGCCTCATTCTTTTTTTTAAAATTTATTTTAATTTTTAATTTTAAAAAATTATTTATTTATTTTAATTTTTAAATTTTTTTTAAAATTTTAAATTTTATTTATTTATTTATTTTAATTTTTTAATTTTTTTTATGCCTCATTCTTATAAGGACACCTGTCATTGGATTTAGGGCCCTCCCAGGGAATGCAGGGTGATCTCACCTCAAGATCCTTAAGTAAATCACATCCCCAAACACCCCTTTTTCACATAAGTTCACGTTCACAGGTTCTGGCAGTTAGGACGTGGACCTATCTTTTTCTAGAGGGCAGCGCTATTTAACCCACCACACCTGCTACCTCTGTTTCCTCTTGGAGTTGCCTGAGACCTCTGGGGTCACTGCCCTCACTGAGCAGTGTGCTGTGCCCTGTGCTGACACAGCTGCCTTCCATCCCCAAACAGCCTCCTGAGCCTCATGGTCCAGGTGGGCCTTGGCCCCCTGTAGACCGGCAATGGGAGGGCCTTGTGTAAAGAGCTCATAGAGTTAGTGGCTTTTAACCTTCAGAGCAATAATTCCCACCTGGAACATGCTGTCCTTGTCCTGCACGGCAGAGGCAGGAGAGAGGGTGTCCTTGGCATAGCAGGGCCCCGTGGGTCATCCAGGCTCTTTGTCCCCTGCCAGTTTGCCACTGGCACAGGTCCCTGACCACGTAGTGCCCTGTCCTGCCGCCTCGCCCCACTGCAGAGATCTTCTCTGCTCTTCTGCCCACAGCTCCCCATCCTTCCCTGCCCGCCTCCTCCTGGGGCTCTTCTTTTCCCCGTGCCCTTGCTTGTCTGCTAATTTCTCTCTCCTCTCTCGGAGGTGGCATGTCTTGTTTTGGTTTAATGGTATTAACTTCTGTGAGGGATCAGGTCTGTTTTTTCAGTTAGATGTCAGCTCCCCTGTAGTATCTTGCCTGTGGTCTTTGGTAAATATCTCTTGGTGCTCCCTTGGCTGTTCACCTGGTGTAGGAAAGTGTTTGTGGGCTCCTGGCCTTTCCCAGGACCTGAGGTCTCCTTCAGAGACCTGAGAGCTGTTGGGACAATCACACCATGTTCAGTCTGAAAGGGACCTTTGAAAGTATCTAATAATTCAACAGGAATTGGAAACCAGGAGTGGCTAGTCTTAAACTATCAAGTGGCTTTGAACAGGTCCCTCACTCTCTTGGTTCTCATTTCTTCCTCTGGAAAACCAGAGTGTTGGCTTGTCAGATGCCCTGAAAGCTCCCTTTCAGGCTGAACATTGGGTGTTCAGGTCTCTGAAGGATCCAGTCTGAGAACAGCGGGAAGGTTCTCTCCGTGCCTGAGGGAGGGTGGGAGAGACCCACTCTTCCACCTCTGCCCCCCTGCACGCTGCCTCCTCGGGTGGTACTCCTAGAAAACCAGACTTGCCTCCATAATCAGCCTTTAAGTGCTCTGGGCCACCTTGGTTAGAGGACAATGAAGTAAACGAACACGGGACCTGAGTCACTGCTTCCCCACCCATCGAGGACTCAGACGGCTGAGCCTTGGGCTCAGAACTCTGGCTGGAAGGTGCTTCTTTCTGGGGAAGCTGCTAGCCACACCCAAAGAGGGTTGGGATTTGCTAAGTATGGAGACTAATTAGTCCTGAAGCAGGAGATTTCTATCTGCTCACGGTGGCATCATGATTTATTCATGTGCGGCTGGAGCACTTACAGAGACGAAGCCCTTGTTTCCTGTGACTTCCATGCCACATGCAGCCAACTGTATTTTTCCAGAATGGGTAATTTCTCAAATCTAGCTTGCTTCCCTAGTCGCCGCCAGGAAACTTACAGCTCTGGCAACCCTCCTGCCTGGGTCTGCAGTCCTTTTAGAAGAAATGCGTTCTTATCTGGGCCTCAGTTCCTTCTCTGGCACCGTGGATGGTGGGCTCACTGGTGTCTCAAGACCTTCCGGCCCTCAAGTTCTTTACTTTGAACTTCTTGCCCCTTCCGCCTGGTGACCCCTACTGTTTTCTTAAGGTATTTGCCTCCCCAGGGCTGCTGCAAGGTAATCAGAGACACCTCGGCTGCTGGGAAGCCTTGTGCCTGGTTTCACTTTTCTGCCCGATTACTAAGTCTTAAAGGCACCTACTGTCATTTCAGCTGCCAGTTTCTGGCCTTTCAAGGTCACACGGATTCACTTAATGTTGAAAATCGGTAAGGAGGAGCAAGGTCTCTGCCCTGAGGCAGAGCTGAGGCAGGCTCACTGCACCTCCATATTCCCTCCGGATGAGGGGGTTGCACCTGGCTCTCTTCTCAGGACATTTGCAGTGTCACTGCTACTGCTTCCTGCTCTCTGGCTGCGGAACGGGGTCCGCTCCTTAATGATTGGGTTGCCACCTTGTGGATCGTCTTGGGGTGGGGCTGGGGGACTGACAGGGTCTAAACTGTCAGGGGCTGTGTCATGGTTTTGCTTCTGTGCTTTCGTTTTGGTCTGCTTGCCATTATGATCACACCAAAGATATAATTTATATCCTGTTTCCCCCAGTTACATTACAGTGTAAACATATTTCTCTGTCATTCCTTTGGAAAGTATATTTATTGGCCCCATGACATTCCAGATAGAATTTCTAGCATGATCAGGTTTAACTTTTATAGTTGAAAAAGAAAACTAGCTAATAAAAAAAAATCAAATGGTGTACTGAAAAGTGTTCTCTTCCACACCCTCCTTAACCTCTCTGCCCCAATCCTCAGAAGGGACCATTGTTAAGTGTCCGTGTATCCTTCTAGAAATTGTCTATGAATATACAAATGCACATTATGTAGTTTTAAAATGTAGACTGGTGTCAGACTGTACATTTGATTTTTAATCTTGTGCATTTGTGTGTGTGTGTGTGTGTGTGATGTTCTTTTTAATAGCTGCATAGACCACGTATTACGGATGGACCATAATGAACTTAACTGTGACATTTAGGTTGTTACTGCAGTGCGCATCCTTGTATATACATCTGCATGCCTCATTTATTCACCTTCAACCTGCCAAGTATTGTTCTAGGCACTGAGGATTCTGCAGTAAACAAGACAAACTCCAGTGCCACACTCATCTAATTGTCAGATAAATTCTGTAAAGTGGGATCGTTGGCAGATTGATTTATCACATTTATTGAATGCATGTAAGCCACGTAGAGTATTTCGTTGAATGTTTGATGAATCAATGGTTGCTGGAAAGTTTCTCCCCTCTGCTTGCCTCTGGCCACATTATCATTACCCTCTCCCCAGCCTCTCAGTGCCGTTTACTGAGGCTTCAGGAAGGTCAGTATAGCAATGGTAACAGTAATATGTTTTTGCTGTCACTTTTTTTCTTTTTTACCAAAGTAAAATTGATTTACAATGTTATATTAGTTTCAGATTACAACATAGTGACACAGTATTTTTATAGATTATAGTTCATTTAAAGTTATTATAAAACATTAGCTATATTTCCTGTGATGTACAATATATTTTGTAGCTTATTTCTTTTATATATAGCAGTTTATACCTCTGAACCCCTAACCCCATCTTGCCTTTCCTATCTTTCCTCTCCCCACTGGTAACCACTAGTTTATTCTCTATATCTGTGCTTCTGTTTCTGTTTTGTTTTATTCACTCATTTGTTTTACTTTTTGGATTCCACATATGATTGATAACATACAGCATTTGTCTTTCTCTATGTGGCTTATTTCACGAAGCATAACATCCCAGGTCTATCCATGTTGTTGCAAATGACAAAATTTCATTCCTTTTAATGGCCGAGTAATATTTCTTTGTGTGTGTGTGTTTATCACATCTTCTTTACTCATTCATCTATTGTTGGACACTTAACTTGCTTCCATATCTTGGCTATTGTAAATAAGGCTGCTATGAATATTGGGGTGTGTGTATCTTTTTGAATTAGTGTTTCCATATATATGGAGGAGTGGAATTGCTGGATCATATGGTAGTTCTATTTTTTTTACTTTTTTGAGGAACCTCCATACTGTTTTTCATAGTGGTGGCACCAGTTTACATTCCCACCAACCATTTACTAGGGTTCCCTTTTCTCTTCATCTTTACCAGCATTTGTTTTGCAGACTTTCTGATGCTAGCCAGTCTGACAGGTGTAAGGTGATATTTCACTGTGGCTTTGATTTGCATTTCTCTGATGATTAGCGATGCTGGGCATCTTTTCATGTGCCTGTTGGCTATGTGTATATCTTCTTTGGGAAAATGTCTATTCAGGTCTTCTGCTTATTTTAAACAGGTTTTTTTTTATTGCGTTGTATGAACTGTTTATATATTTTGGATATTAACCCCTTGTCAGTCATATCATTTGCAAGTATTTTCTCCCTTTCTATAGGTTGTCTTTTTGTTTTGTTGATATTTGTCCTTATTGTGCAAAAGGCTGGCACTTTTAAGGTTCCTTAGGGTACCTCTTTGTGTCCTCACAGCTGGCAAGGCTGAGATGAGGACTCAGGACTTCCAGAGACTTCTTCAGGGGGTGTTCAGAGTTTCTGCCATTTAAATGACAGCATTTTAAAGCTGGAAGATGAAGTTAGTTTTTTCTTTTCACTTACTACATGGAGATAGGGTTTTAAAGGGCTTGCATTTCATGAATTCACTTAGAGCTGCTATGCAATGCAGTAGCCAGCAGCCACATAGGACCAGTTACACTTAAATGTAAAGTAATTAAAATTAAGTAAAGTTACAAATAAGTTGCTCAGTCATAGTGACCACATTTCAAGTTCTCAGGAGTCATATGTGGCTAGTGGCTACTGCATTGGACAGTGCTCTGCGGGACATTTCCATCATCCACAGCCCTGACTTCAAGTGTCCTTAAAGATGCAGTGTTATTTTTCTCCTAAATACTTGAATGTTTGTGGGAGAAATTTTTTTTTAAATTGAGGTATAGTTGATTTACAATGTTGTGTTTCTGGTATATAGCATGGTGATCCAGCTATATATATATATATATTCTTTTTCTTTTTTTTCACTTTTCAGTCTTATTAGGTAGAACTGTCATAATTTGACTGCACATATACAATATATTGCATGTAAATACATATATATTCTTTTTCATATCCTTTTTCATTATAGGTTATTACAAGTTATTGAATATATTTCCCTGTAGGACCTTGTTGTTTGTCTATTCTGTATATAGTAATTTGTATCTGCTAATCCCAAATTTCCAGTTTATCCCCCTTTGGTAACCATAAGTTTGTTTTCTATGTCTGTGAATCTGTTTCCATTTTTGTCAATAAGTTCATTTGTGTCATATTTTTAGATTCCACATATAAGTAATATATGATATTTGTCTTTGTCTGACTTACTCCACTTACTATGATAATCTCTACGTCCATCTATGTTGCTGCAAATGGCATTATTTCATTCTTTTTTATGGCTGAGTAGTATTCTGTTGTATATATACACCACAACCTCTTAATCCAGTCATCTGTTGATGAACATTTAGGTGTTTCCATGTCTTGGCTATTGTAAATAATGCTTCTGTGAAAACTGGGGTACAGGTATCTTTTTGAATTGGAGTTTTCTCCAAATATATGCCCAGGAGTGGAGTTGCTGGATCATAACTCTAGTTTTAGTTTTTTAAGTAATCTCCATACCACCCTCCATAGTGGCTGCACCAAATTGTCAGAAGAATTTTTGAGATCGTCTTTACTCTCTAATTTTATAGGTAGGGGAAAGGGGGCTCACAGATGGGAGGAAACTAGCTGCCTACAGTCATGCAGCTGAGGGTGCATAGCTACAATTAGAGACAGGCCTCCTCCTGTGTTTTCTCCCCTTCAACCTGCCTCATGTATCCTGAGGACCCCTTCACATATGGCTTCGTCTCTTCTCTTGCTGTGACCCTTTGTTTATCCAAAGGACCCAGATCTGGTGTCCTTTGCCAAGTAGCACTGGATCTGCATTCTTGCTGTGTCTCTAAGACTGGGAGAGCATAGAGTGAGTCAGCCCCCTCTGCATGGAGATGCTGCCCCTGGCAGAGTCACCCCTAGGACTGCAGGCCACCAGTTGCATCCTCTTCTGATGGGGTCAGGACCAGCGTCCACAGTTCACAAATAAGATTACAGGAAGCTGGCCTGCTACTGTCACACACACCCGTCCCACAGACTGGGCCAGGTGCTGAAGAACGAAGGGAGGTGAAGCTTGTCCTCAGCTGGGGCACAACTGGAGATGCCAGCACACTGGCCCAGTGTTTTCAAAGGTAGGGGCAGATACGCACATTAGAGACACATAGTAATTTGTATCTGCTAATCCCAAATTCCCATTTTATCCCCCTTTCCCCTTTGGTAACCATAAGTTTCTTTTCTATGTCTGTGAATCTGTTTCCGTTTTGTCAATAAGTTCATTTTTAGATTCCATATTTTTAGATTCCACATGTAAGTAATATATGGTATTTGTCTTTGTCTGACTTACTCCACTTACTATGATAATCTCTACGTCCATCCATGTTGCTGCAAATGGCATTATTTCATTCTTTTTTATGGCTGAGTAGGGGCTTAGAATGATTCAAGTGCAAGCTAAAAATCTGATAACTGAGAAGGCAGGCAGGTGGAGCTTTTGCCTGAAGTTGGACTTTGGGGATAGGGAGTGATGAGAAATCACTAGTTTAAGACTGAGAGCCACATGGGGAACATGGTCATACTGAAAGGGTGAAGAATGCCTACACCCCATGCCTCACAGACTTTATCCTCCGCTCAACCTCTGGCTCCTGAAAACTGTAGTTAAGAAATTGGCAGAGAGCACTAAGCTGTTGATAACGGTTTTTATTACCAGTACTACTAAAAATACTGGTAGTATTAGTACTAGTAATAACAGAAATTGTCAACTGTTTATTAGCACTCTCTGCCGATTTTCCTAACTACCATTTTTAATTTTAGCAGTAGTAGTAAATAGGAAGACATGAGTTAAAAATTATATCCACAGGCAATCCTTAAAGGTGGAAGCAATTTTCGGGTCTACCAAGATGATCCTTACACTAATGATTCTCAAGTGTTGGTGGGTATTGGAATCCCTTAGAAGGCTTATTAAACCACAGATGCTAGACCCCAGTCTCAGGGTTCGATTCAGGAGGTCTTGGGTAGGGCCTGAGAATTTGTATTTCTCGAAAGTTCCCAGGTGAGGCTGAAGCTGCTGATCTGGGGACCACACTCTGAAAAGCACTGGTTTATACCTTTAAGTGCTAAAGAGAACTCAGCTGAAGTTCCAGTGGCGTGGATTTACATTTCTAAGCTCCTGTTACAAACTCTCCTACCCATGCCTCAACTGCCCCGCCTAGAACCAGCCTCTGTTCCACCCGGAAAACACACCTGTCATTACTAACCATGGCTGTGTTTCAGACTTTCAGAACTGACCACCAGTAAGCCTTGAGCTTCTACAATGTGCCTGTCTTGCAGTGGGTGTGGTGGGTCATACTGATGAAGTGTAAGGTGTTGCCCTGCCCTTAAGAAGATTAGTCTAGTTTGGGGGTGGGAAAAACACAAACACAGGAAAGAAAAGGGTACAAGAAGATAATTAAGTGTACTCAACTTTGGATGCTGACGTATCCAGAGGCGAGGATCCCTGGGGGTTGGCATGGTCAGGGAAACCTTTGCGGAGGAGTTGGAACTTGAAACTTGAACAGAAATAGGATTTGAGTAGGCAGAAGTTATCTCAGGATAGGCAGACAGGCACACAGGAGAAGCCCCGAGGTGAGAATGAGTGTGCTGGGCTGTGCCTGCTGGGAAGACAAGGGCCCTGGGGCCCAGCCAAGGTGCACAGGCTTGATGGGAAGGTGAGAGCAGGTCTCGAGCAGAAGGGAATGTGACGATGTAAATGTTTCAGGAAGATGGACCTGGAGATGGGCAGGGGGTGGACTAGGAATGTAGGTGGAGGACTGTCGGCAGGAATGCTGATCAGGAGGTTGTGTTAAGAGTATTCGTTTGTAAAAGTCTAGCTCAAGAAGGTGGTGGGTATGAAGAAGGTCTAGTCAATCTCATTGAGAAAACACGTACTGCAGCCCTACTGTGTATCCAGCACTGCATCTGGTGTCTGGGGGGCGGGCAGGGATGGGTGGTTACAGGCTCTGCCGGAGAATCTTGTAGTCTAATGAGGAACAGGAATATGCAAAGAGAGATTTTCTGTAAGATGTGCTGAATGCCATGATGGAGCTGTGCACCCAAGGTGAGAACAGAGGAGGCTTCATGTCCAGGACAGAAAGAACATTTTGAAGGAAAGATCAGTAGTGACTGAATAAATTCTGGCTGATTTTTACTGTGTTCCTTTGACAAAGGGGAGGTCTTACTTTTGCAGACTGAAAAGAGGTTCCTACCTTTTCATTCTCAAGGTCAGTTCTTGGTGACCCTGTAGCCCAGTGGCTTGTGTTGTGGAGACAGCTGACCCCCTCCCTCGCCCCGAGTTCACCCTTGATTGGATAATTACAGTTGTTGAAACATTAATGTCTATCTAAGAAAGAAATGGAAAATTTCATTCAAGCCGAATTGAGGATTATAACCCGGGAACAGCATCTCAGAAAGCTCCAAGAACTGTTCTGCCTGTTAGAAGTCAAAACACAGTTATTAAAGTTTTATGAGACAGAGGGCTGTACATTAAATGATGTGTTATTGACAGTTTACAAAATCCAGATGTAAGTGTCACGTGGCCCCTTACAAGATCGAAAAGGAACGTTATCTTTTAAGGAGTTGTCTTATTGGTGCTAAAAGAAGGTTGCTTTTGATGCTTGAGCAGGCATTTCTGCTGGGAGGTGGTGAGGTCTGGTCGATGCATCATGCAGATACATAACGCACATTAGAGGGCAGAGAGGGGGTCAAAGGACAGAGAAAAAATTTTATGTTTAAATATTTCTTGTTTTGCCATAAAATGTGAATTTTATTTCACATAGTGCTCTGCTGTGCTGGCTGGGGGTGTCTGTTCAAGTGTTCATTTTCTCTCTTTCTCTCTCTTTTCTCCTGTTAAAACAACACAGGAAGTTTTAAAGGGAAAGTTTTCACTTAACTATTCATCATCCTAGCACATTTTTGCATCTGTGTTCTCATCTGTGTTTTTTGGCCACATAAGTGTGTTTAAAACAAAACGCAAGCTATAATCAAACTGTACAGACCACCGGAGCATGTTAACTGAACACTGTTTTATAAACGTGTCACACAGGATGCTCCTGTTTATTATTTTAATGTTTGCGTAATCTTCCACTGCATCTGGCACAGCTAAGTACCACCGCAGTTCCTTAGTGGAAGATTTTTAGCTTGTTTCCAGGTTTTCCTTGTCTATGGAGCTGTGCTCTTTCTTTTGAAGTCTCTCCACTGGCTGCATTCCCAAGGAACACTACACTTGGACTCAGATCATCTGATTTTAAGTTCCAGATCTGTGGCTGGTTAGCTGTGTGGCTTTCTTCTCTAAGCCTCAACTTTCTAGTCTGTGAAATGGTGATAATATTGACCGTGCAGGGTTTTGAGATAGGATCCATGGCCAATATATGTAGAAGTGTTTCATAAAGGCCTGCACGTTTAGGTACAATTGAGATCACCCAGTAAAAGCATGTGAGTGAATATTTTGTTTTGTTTTGGGGGGGTAGGTAATTAGATTATTTATTTATTAATGGAGGTACTGGGGATTGAACCTAGGACCTCATGCATGCTAAGCACACACTCCATCACTGAGCTCTAGCCTCCCCGACTCAGTGAATATTTTTATGGTTCTCTTTTTTACTCTCTATGTGGAGATATAATTCACATACCATACAGTTCACCCATTTATAGTGTACAATTCAGTGGCTTTTAGTGTATTCACAGAGCTGTGCACCATCACCACAATCAATTTAAGAATATTTCAACACCTGCCCCCACCAAAGACCCATGCCTATTAACAGTCACTCCCCATGTCCTCCAATCCCCCCCCCAGACCTAGGTAACCACTGGTCTACCTTTGTCTCTGTGCATTTGCCTATTCTGGTCATTTTATATAAATGGATTTATACAATATGTGGTGTTTTATGATTGGCTTCTTTTACTTAGCGTAATGTTTTCAAGGCTCCACACTGTAACATGTATCAGTGCTTCATTCCTTTGAATTGACAAATAATATTCCATTGGATGGACAGAGCACATTTTGTTTCTCCACGCATCAGTTGATGGACATTTGGGTTGTATGGTTCTTGATACGTAGTGCTGAATGGCATCTGTCAAACACTATTGCATGCCCCAAGCTGTCTGATGTACCCCAAAGTAGGACTCTTGGTCCCTTTTTCTGCACAACAGTCAAACTGCAGAAATGAGGTGACTTGGGAGAACCGTCAGAGAGCTGTCCCTGTGAGTTATGAGGAATCCCAGTGCCGAGTAAGCACACACCCTCTAGGAAGTTACCTTTGCCCTCCTTCCCAGTGTAGCTTTCTCCAGGGCTGAGAGATCTGAGAAGGCAGCCCCTTCAGAAGACAGAGAAGGCTTCTTGGAGGAGGGGCCCTTCAGGGATGGAAAGCCTGGCTGGAGCGAAGAGAAGGTGGACATCTTGGGCAGGTGTGAGCAGGAACAGGTTGCCATAATAGGAGAGTGGAGGGAAGATATGGGGGCACTGGATACTGAGGGGACCAGATTCCAGGCTGAGGGGATCTTATACCTTCCCATCATTTTAGGGGTACATGAGAAAGGGCTGTGTGTTGAGGAGCATGATGAAATGAGGCTGGACCCACTGCAGTCTTGTAGCTCTCCCCTTTCCCTGTAGCTGGTGGAGATTTTTCTGAGTGAGGTTCGAGCCTCCTTACATTTTCAGTGGCTTCCTGGAGCCGGGCTACCTGTGGCCTGGAGGGGAGAATCGTCACTACTTCCTTCTTGGCTACCTGTGAGATTGATGTAATCTGGGCTTGGCCTTCTCCTCTCCCAGCTGCCAGGCATTCCCCAGGTAGGTGCCAAGTCTGAGCTGTCTGAAACACGAGGTGGGGTGGAGGGGAGAGAGGATGGGGCAGCCTGTCAGGAGACCCGTCTGGTCCTGGCTCTCTCACTGCCTGGGAGATCAGAGGATTCGGGCAAGTCCACTCCCTTTGCTGGACTTTACGTTCCCCATCTGTGAACTGAGGGTGGTGGTGAGAACCCTTATTTCCCCGGTTCTGTGAAGTTTGACATGTTTTATTGTGTACTGGGAGATCTCAGACAACTTTCCTTGGTTGGCTCTGTCCTGTTTCTCTTAGGGTCCTGATGTAGGTGCACATCTTTAGCTGAAGAAGTTGGGAGCCAGATGCTGTCAGATATCCTACAGACCAGGATGTAAAAGGAGAGGAGAATGTTTTAGTGTCTCCTGTTGCCTGACCAGTCAGCCTGGAGGGCTGTGGCCTCTGATGACAAGGGCTGATTCTCTTATTCTGGCCTGTTTTTGTTTAACTGAATTGAATGTGTGACATTCAGGTGGGTCCAGACCTCGGTGGCAGGTGCTGCTGTGGCAGCAGAGGGGTTGGGGCTGGGCTAGGGATCTGGAGGACCAGTGTGGGTTGGTCCTTGAAGTCCTTGTGGGCACGATGGGTGCCAGGAGATGGCAGGAGCAGAGTGGTGCTGGGCAGGCTGGTTTTGCCCGTGATGCTGAGATTTACGTGGGCTGGGTCTGGTTCTACTCCTGCGTCCTGTCTTTGCGTTCATTTCCCTCTTTTGTGGACAAGATGGTTTCTTGTTTTTTTTTTTCCCTCCCGCCCCGACCTTGGCCATCTGTCTCCCACCATTTGCTGTGGGCCTGAAACATGGGAGACTCTGGGCAGATTGGTTCAAGCGCATTCCCATCTCGGGAGGGCACACGGCTGTCTTCCCACCTTCTGTGTTGTTCCAGGCATCCCTTTCTCCATCTTCTCCAGCACCTGGATGCCTTCCCTGAACTGCGCGTGGTGCTCCTGCGCTGGCAGCTGGGATTTAGGTCAAGGGAGGATCATGTTTCTGCTCTTGTTTCCAATATCTATGGTGACGATATTTACTAACCCCCTGATCAAAACAAAACACTTGGCCTCACGCACAGAGCCTGAGAGGGGAACAAAATGTTTGTAATTGCTGCTAAAATCTAGGCAGGATGATTTGCATGAGCTGACTGGACTGGACACCCCTCTTGCTGAGAGCCTCCTGGCTTCCCCAACACTGCAGGCAGGGAGACCCCTCAGAGGCAGGTATTGGACTTACTCAGAAGATGTGTTTGTCCTGCTAAAGGCAAGATCCTGCACCTTGCACGCTGAAATACAGGCTTTAGGCCAGAGCAGGACGGCAGGTAGACCAGACAAGCTCTCTGGGCTCAGTTTCCCTGCCTGGGGAGCGGGGCTCTCTGCTAGTCCTCCTCCTTACTCACCTAAGTGCTGGGAGGATTCAGTAGGGGTGTTTGGGCGAGCTCCTGGGAGGAGATGGGATTATTGCTTCAAGAGAGGAAAGAAAGAGAAGTTGTCGCTGATTTGGGCCCTGAAGCTGAGAATGTGGGCCAGAACAACCTGTGGCTGTTGGAAGGGAGGGTGCGGCTCTCAGAGCCATGGCTGACCCAGGAGGCGGTTCTGCACATGCTCAGCACGGCTGTGTGTGCGCCCCAGGGCCTGTGAGAGTGCCCACTGCCAACCCCTCGGGCCCCGTGTGACTGTTGTGGTGAAAGCTGAGGGGGAGACCCCACCAAACCTGCCAGCAGAGTCTTGTGAGGCCTAGCAGAGACCCCCACCCCACCCAAACCCCATGCAAAGGTGGCGATGACCGCTTGGAAAGTCCGTATCCCACTGAGGAGCTCAAAATTCTCAACCGTTGGCTAGTCTAAACAAACCTATCCCATGTAGGCAAAGGTATCAACATGATGCAAGTTATGTTTGATGATGATTTTTTAAAAAATGAACCCCTCTGTTGAATTAATGGATCTAGGCATTGATGATTAAAAGCTGCTAATATCGCAGAGAGAGACAGCCAGACTGTGTATACCTCCTCATGGAAGCACACAGCATCGCCTGTGGAGTTTTGCCAGAAATCAAACCTGAATCCCATCACGTCTCTCCATCCAAGCACCAATTTATAGGAAATACCAGGGACAACAGAACATGTTAAATGACACTATAGGGGGTCCAATCAGCAAGATCCACACTGTAGGAAACTCTAGGTCAAAAGATCTAGTATTGTCAGCAAAAATATAAGAAAATGAGAGAGAGAGAGGAACCTATAGATTAAAAGAGACTTAAGGGACATTATCAATCAATTGCAATGTATGGACCTTATTTGGATTCTTATTTGGGGAAACAAACTGTAAACAACATTTATAACACAATAGGAGAAATATTAGCACCAACTAGATAATGAAGATATAAAAGAATTATTGCTATTTTCTAAAATATGATAGGTTCTGTGGTTATAGTTTTTAAAAAAGAGCCCTTATCTTTAAGACATACATACTGAAATGTTTCTGGATGAAATACTGTGATATCTGGGATTGGCTTCAAAGTAACCCACTGGAGTGGGAGTAGGGTAGGAATGTAAATGAAATGAGATGGCCCTGAGTTGATAATTGCTGAAGTTTAAAACCCTTGTTTTTAATGAGATTTGATAAAAAGTTTTACGGGACTTCTTGACCGCAAGTTGATTCAGAAACCTAATTGTAAGGTCTTGTCTCTCGGCCTCAGTGTCACAGGTCTTTACTGAAATATTTGTAAACCAAGTGAACTCCAATACAGTGAAACATAAGATAGAACAGGACTATTTTCTGCGTTGCTACAAAGCAATATCATGAATATCTATAGAGAATATGCTGTACATTGGATGCTGTTGCTCTTAATCAGTAAACAGGTTAAACCCTGGTTGTTGACCTCTACCAGGGATCCGTAAGGAAGCAGGGGATTCCTGGTAATGCTGGAAGCATTGGCCACCCTAGAAGGACCTTACTTTGTAGTTGACAAAGTGTGTGCCGGAGCCTTGGGACTGCCTCTGACGCAGCACTGTGGCTAAACTTTCCCATGAATGCAGACTTATCTCACACCCTTTGGAAGTGTTGGTCTTCCAAGTTTTGACTCAGTAGCTTAAGAGGGACAGAATCTGCAGAAGAGGAAACTGAGGCTAAGAGAGTTGATCACTTATCCCAAGCATGACAGCTGTTTCCAGGGAGCTGGCACCAGCTCCCAGCTCAGCTGACTCCTGGGATCATGCGTCCCAGCAGTAGATGAGTGACTCTAGAAGCCCAGGAGAGGGGCTCTGTCTATGCAGGCCTGTCCTAAAAGTCAACAATCACCTGTGACTGAGGTAGAAGGGAGCGTTCAGGGGTCGGCTGTTGACCTTTCTTTGGTTGAGACAAATAAGAAGTAGAAACTCTGATTTCTCTCTCATGGCCGAGTTCCCAGCAAACTGTGATGTTGTTCACAGATGGGTCATACTTGAACCTGCTTGGCTTTATAAATGGACAAGATCTTGACTTTCTATCTCATCATCTCTCCCCAGGCCCCTGACTCAGTTTCCTACCAGTTTCCCACCACCCTTTATGAGGCAGTCAAGGTTCAGAGCCAGTCCCTTTGGGTTCAGATACTGCCTGGGCTCCCTCCTGGCTGCATGATGGGATAATTGCTTCCTCTCTCTGTGCTCCAGGAGCCTCATCTGTAAACAGGGGGCAATAATGATACCTCCCTTATAGGGTTGTTAAGAGGACTCAGCACATTAATATATATTTTTCAGAATTGTTCCTAGAATATAGAAAGAAATAAATGTTCATTATTATTTTTTAAAAAACAGTGAAAAGTCTTTGTAAGTAGAGCAAGATATAGCTACAAAATAACGAGTGATTGGTTGTTGTTTTTATTTATTTATTTTTGTTTCTGGCAGGAGAAGGTAATTAGGTTTGTTTGTTTAATTACTATTATTATGTTTAGCGGAGAAACTGGAGATTGAACCCAGGACCTCGTGCATGCTAAGCTTGTGCACTACCTCTTGAGTTATGTAGCCTCCCCGCTGGTTGTTGTTGCTTTTAGAGAAACCGGAGACTCTTCCAAGGATCCTGTCACTTTTGGAAAGAGCTCTGAAACTCCTTCTTGAGAATTGCCTTCTCTGCCAGACTGCAAACCATAGGAGACAGTCAGACACATTGTGGTCTCACTCCATGAAACTTCAGTTACCTGGAATCCTCTGTTAAATGGAATCGTGTGTGTGTGCATGTGACCTTTTAAATAGGCAGATTTAAAGAAAACAGGATGACATCAGCAATCTAGTTTCTATTTTACAGGTAGGACCCCAATTTCTCATACCCCAGCTCAGTTTCCAGGCCTCCCCAGTGAGCAACAAGAAGACATGTTCTTATGAATCTGCCAGTGGGTCACCTATCTATCATTTCATTCATTCAAAAATGTTTATTGACAGTTATGTGCAATTGCTGTGATAGATGCAATGGAAGACACAGTGATACATAAGAGAACTTTAAGACCTCTAAAGATCTGTTAATCTTCAAAAACATTTTTGATCAAAGCACATCTACAGGATATCGTTCATTATTAGGGTGGGTAAAGCTGATTCATGTTTCCAACAGGAAGGCCCTAATAGAAAAGGAATTTCTGATGAACTCTGTTATTACACATTAAAAAAATCAGATCACCCTTTCCTCCAATGCTGCGGTTAATCCATGTGGAGCTGCCACATTTCCACCAGATGTGGATCCTAAGTGCCACGTTGGAGGCTGTTTGTGCCCCTCTCCAAGGCCCCTGAGCTTGGCTCCTCCTCTGTAAGAGTGCTCAGTGATACCTGTCCCTGGGGGCCCCCTAGGGATCTGGTGAGTATGAAACAGAACTCACATAAAACCACTTTGTAAACCAAAATGCTACTCGTCAAGAGTTACTTATTGTTCACAGAAGGAGACATTCAACATATTTTTATTCATTTGTGTTTGCTCATTATACTGCCTTTTCTAAGATATGAAAAGTCTCATGGGTCCAGATTTCCAGCAAGAAGGTCCAAAAGCTAAGAGAATTTGGAGTGAATTTTTGGGTACCCCAGATTCCGTTAAGTAGTGGATGGGGGGTTTGCTGTAGCAGTTACTAAAACAGCATTTCTCAAACTTTAATATATACATGAATCACCTGTCAGTCATCTTAACATGCAGATTCTGAATCAGTAGTGCAGGGATGGGGTCTGAGAATCTGCTTTTCTGACAAACTCCCAGGTGAAATCAATGGTCCAAGGATCACACTTTGAGGAGCAGTGTTCTCAGGGGTACAAGGTCCAGTGATGAAGAGAGGAGAGGAGGTGCAGCCAGGGGGCCCAGGAAGGAGATTTTCAGGAAGCTTGTGTTGGGAGCTGTGATTGCCCCCACTTTCTTCCCATCGCCACCTGCAGGAGGCCACTGTCTTCCTGGGCTGGTATTTGCTCTGAATTTTGGAGGGAGAAGATATACATTGTGGGTGCCTGGGCGAAGGAGAAGGAAGGAAGGAGATTGCCCCATCATGTATGGTAACTATCCTTTCTAGGTGGCAAGCTGCACTTCCCCGTGGCTGGACAGTGATCTAGAGATAGCGGAATGAGCCAGTTCCTGCCTTCATCACCCGGTGGGGCAGCAGAGCAGAATCCAGTGTAGACCAGAACTGGTTTTTTGGTTTTTTTTTTGCCAGTAGTGGAGGTGGCTGAAGACTGTTGACTTAGTGTTTGGAAGAAGGGAAGGATGGAGGAGTAAGCAATCAGAGAGGGCTCCCGCCGCCCCTCCCTTTTTTTGCCAGCTTGCCAACTCTGGGTGCCCCATGCTGCCTTCTAGCGCCCCAGAGACCTCCCCTGCAGGTCCCTCTTGTTCTGTATCTCCCTAAGTACCTCAGCTCTCTTCACCCCAACAGCATCCCTTCTCCTCCTATGACGTCGAAATGTCCTTTTTCCCCCAGCATAGCTGAATTCTGCCTGTAGCTGGAAAGCAATCTAATCCAACTAATTCATATTAAGTTATACACGACTGCTAACCCAATGAGCTTATTCGAGTTCTTATGGGCTGCGACACACGTGGGTTTCTCCCCGCTTCTCTCCCTCCAGTAGGAGCCTAAGCCTTAGGGAAACCTGAGGCTTTGTCAAGGTCTCTTTTACTATAGATGGTGACACCTCAAGAGCCTAGGATTGTGGGTGCAGGAGGGGCTGTGGGGACAAAATCCAGGTATCCCTGGTGCAGGTGTGTCTGTTCAGGGGGGAAGGTTCCCTCTGCTTCCACAGCAGGCCACCAGTAAAAGCAAGAGGCTGTGATGTAAGGGGAAGTTTGCTGCCGTGGTGTGGTTTTCTCATTGAGTCCTATGGTGCAGACCTCAGGGCTGTGTCGTGTGTGTAGACACGTGCGTGTGCACATGCATGGTTGTATTAATCAAGTGCTTTGCATGGTTCCCCTTTGATCTATTTTGTATTTTAAACTCCCGTGTAAGATTTCTTTGAAAAAGGTGATCTTAACTATGAGAAGGCTTGAAAGTGATTGTCTCCGGTGAGCAGAGCTGGGGCAGGAGAGGAATGGAGCAGGGGGCTGTTGAGTCCACTCTACGACCTTCTGTGCAATTTCATTTTTATTTAGCCTTGTTCATGCATAGTAATTTGCTAAAAATATTGAAAATAAATAATGAAAAGAAAAAGCGCTTTGCTACTAGAAAAATATGGAGCTCCTTGCCGTAGTGGTGTTGAGAGACCTGGAGTCTCAGGCTGCTGTGCTGTGAACTGCTCTGTGACCTAGGGCAAGCTCTGAATGTTTCCTCCACGGTGAAAAGGGTCCTTCCTCTCCCCTGTGGTTTGACCCTGCAATTCCATGAGAAGCAGCTGTTGGTAGCTGTGCGGGCAGGACTGACCCTCCCAGTTCCCCCTGTGTCCTGGGAAGACTTGGGGCTGACATCTAGCCTGTGATTCATCCTGACACCCAGCCCCAGCTTGGTCCCCTAGTTTCTGGGCTGAAGAGGAAAGGGAATTCTGACCAAATTGCTTTGTGCCTTACCTCTGGGATCCATGGGGAAACTCCTTACAGAACAGAGAGGGACTGAGCGGGTTTGCAGCAGGGTGCTCAAGCTCCTGAGCCGAATTTAGTCTGTGTCAAAGTGCCTACTGTGCACCCTGTGTGAGGCTGTGTCCTGGGAGGTAAGAAGAAGATCCACAAAACAACTCTGCCTTAAAGAGCACATGAGAGAAGGTGCACCGAATGTGTAATTTAGAAAAGAGGTTTGTTGGGGTGCCTTCTGCAAGTACTTGGTGGTTCTTACATGAAAGGGGCACATCTTGGGAGTCCTAGGTGCAGAGACTGCATCTTTGTGTTCCCAGGGCCTGTACCCAGGACTCATGTATTCACCACATACATATTGAGCACTTCGAGATGCCAAAAGCACCAGAGAAAGCGATGCAGAGCCATCCCTGCCTTGTAGGAGCTGGCAGCCGCAGGGGTGCAGGGGTGGGATTCAGGCAAGTTACAGTCAGAATAGCCCAGGGCAGTGAGAACTGTGCTAGACTCTGAGTCCTGCACACAGAGGACACCTGTTGTTATGGTCATGGTCCCCTCCGCTGCTCCCGGCTGGGCTTCCTGTCATTGCCCCTGGGTCTGCCTACCCAGAAGAGACCCAGGGACCCAGGCAGAGAGCTCTGCTTATGTGGGGACCCTTCTCTGTGCATACATGAGCCTTGCCATCCAGACCCAGCCTGACAGGAGACCCTACGGAGTCCCTGCCCTGGAGGGGACAGTGGGGTGGCAGGAGGGCTGAGGGAGACAGTCTGTCCTCCGGCTATCCTGGCCCCTGATGTGTTGGGACACATCCTGGCTTCTCACTCTGCTCTGGAGGGAGTGCCGGACCTGCCAGCTCTCAAGATAAGGCAGGAATGAGGTCTGGGCAGTCTGGGCCCCGTGGGGGGGGCCCTGACTGCTCTGTGGGCCTGTTTCTCTGAGGGTGGAGGTGATTTCTGGGATATTGAGGGGGAGGAAAGGGCAGCCTGTGATCATAGGTGAAAACTTCTGCTCTGAACCATGATATTCATTGTCTGATTTATCCATCCTTCATCTTCCTGAAATTACTCACTGAGCACCAAGTAGATGCCGGTTCTGTGCTAAAGGTTCTCACATTTCTCTAATTAAAATTTCTCAGTAGTCCTGCAAGTTATGTGTGTTATTTTCATTTTCCAGGTGAGGAAACTGAAGCCTGGAGATCTAAAACTTAATTCCTATTTATCCGTGTTTACTGTATGCCACATGCTGTTCTGGGCACTTCCATGTATCAACGCGTTTAATCCACAGCACTACCTGTGAGATGGTTGTCACCCCCATCTTACTGATGAAGAAACAGGGGCACAGAAAGGTTAAGAAACTCACCCGTTTCCAGAGCCTGCTGATAACAGATCCGGGTTGGGGTTATCCAGGCGTCCTTCCCAGACCTGAGCTCCTTGCCCCTTCAGAGCACTGATGGTTAACCTCTGCCCCTTTGGGATGCCGGCGTTGACCTTGTGGGCAAGGACGAGGCTACCCCGAGGCAGCTGGTGAGGGAGGCCTGGCAGGTGGGCTTCTAGAGGGATGAGGCCATGTTAGAGGGCGGGCAGTATTCTAGATTCAGTTTGGGTAGACAGAGGAAAAATAGATCATCACAATTAGGCTGGAAGGAAACCTAACCTGCTAGGCACCGTCAAATCCCGTAATGACTTAGAGGAACCGGGAAGGGGTGGCAGCTCCGAGGGCGCCTGGGAACTGCTAATTGGAGCAGGTGATGACAGCGGAGGTGGTGCAGCTGCAACTCGGAGCCGCTTGCCCAACAGAGGCTCTGGCTTCTGCTGGGGAGACGGGGATGGGTGGGCAGAGTTGGGACAGAAATCGGCTTCTATGAGGACTTGGACCTGTTCTCTCTACCCCGCCCCACCCTGTAGCACTGTGGGTCTCGGGAGGATGGATGCAGAGCTAAAGTCAAATCCCTCTGAGGGCGGGGATGACAGAATGGGCCACCTGTGAACGTGGGGCCTGGAGGGTGGGAACGGCAGCAGTTTATTCCCATGGGAAATGCCTTCTGCTCTTCAGTCAACCAACTTGGCCACTGGGGTGGACTGTAAATGGCTGTTTGGGTGGTCCTGCCTTGGACAAGCACCTGTAACAGTTTGGTGCCTCCTTTGCCACCTGTGAAAGAGTCCGAATTCTGCCTTCACAGGCATGCTTTGCAGCTCACTCTCTTTTTCCGCACTGAGCGATGGCAACACAGAACCACTCATAGGTAGTTCCTCTTGCACATGTATGTTAAGGACTTGAGGCAACATGTAATACTAGACACATAAAATCTGAATATAAAGGTAGGCGGTCAGAAGACACATGAACTCCAAAAGATGATGATATATCAATTCTGTGATACGTTCTGGGCATTTCACAAGCTCCCCAGATGATTCTGCTACACCCCCAAGTCTGAGAACCAAGTTTGAGAACCGAAGGAAGGAAGAAGGAAATACACCCAAGATCTGGGCTGTCATAGTTGTTGTCACTGACCATCAAAATGACAAAAGGGAAGTAAGACCGATTACATCATTTTCATTATCTGAAATGAGGAAGGGTATCGGTTTTTCAGGGTAGACAGACTTCTTCATGGTACTAATTTCTGAAAGAAAGCCATCCCGTATGTCCTGTTACAAAGGACAGTGGACAGCATAACGGATAATTTGGGAGCAGGGGAGATGCTTTCTGCATCTCTAAAGTGGGTCTGTGGTGCTGGTCACCCCAGCAGCTATAGCCCACCCTGGGGCATCAGGCCCACTCTGCAGCAAGACCGGCTCACCCCCCGATGCCATCTTTTCCTGCAGTCAGCCAGCAGGAGGGACCTCACCGGGAGGAAGAGAGGGGTGATCTGAGGAAAGAGCCAGGTGTAGGGGGTGAGGGACTGCCTGTGCAGTGAGTTTGAAGATTTTGCCTGGATTGAGTGCCTAGACCAACAAGGTCACAAGGCCCAAGGTACTTCCCTTCAGAGTGGTCCTAAGGCACAGCCTAGTGACAGATAAGAGGAAAGGTAAAGGGGAGAAATCTTATTAACACCCTCAGATGCTACAAGAGACCTAAAGCTCCTCCTTAGACAGTACAATCAGGGCAAATATTTGCAACATACACACAAAGGGTTCATGTCACAAATATGTAAAAAGCTTTTACCGACAGTAAGAAAAAAGCAAACACCCCATTGGAAAAATAAGCAGAGCATTTATGTGTGTGTGTGTGTGTGTGTGTGTGGCAGTTCAGAGTGCCAACAAACATGGGAAAAGATGTTCGTCTTTACTAGTAATCAACTGCAAGTTAATAAATTTAATTGAAGCTAAAACAGTGAGATGTCATCTTTCAAGTATCAAAATGGTAAAGCTGAAAGTTATAAAGAGCTAATATTTGGTGAAATGTGTGTGGGGTGGGGAGCAAGGGATGATGATATTTATGGCTGTTAGAAGTATTACTGGGACAGTCTTTCTGGAAGATAATTTATCAAGTATCAAAAACCTTAAAAATGTACATAACTTTTAACCTTCAGGAAGGATAATCAGGGAGGTACACAAAGATTTGTATATAAGAGCGTCTGTAACAGTGTATTTAATCATATTAAAAATTAGAGGTAATATAAATGTCCAAAATTAAGAGTTTGCTTTAAAAACCATGGTTAATCTGTATGGTGGCATATTATTTAAAATCAAGTAGTAAAAGAATTTTTAACTGTGTGAGTAAATGTTCATGATATATTATATAAAGCAGTTTCCAAAATCACACATGTGGTATCATCCCAGTTAACATTTTAAAAAATGAACAAACAAACAAAAAAGACTGTAGTAGGCATTGAAAAAAAAAATCCAAGAGAGCAGACACCAAAATGATAACAATGGTTGTCTCAGGAAGCTTCCTCTTTGTGCTTTTTAAAAAATAATGAACATGTTCCTTTTGTAATAAACAGTATCAAGAACGTGTTCTTTTTTCAGCGAGTCTGCCAGGGAGGCGCTGGGGCTGTATGGAGGGCTGGCTCTGAGTGACAGGTCCTTCACTTCCTGCTGCCTCAGTTTAGCTCTCCCATTTCACAAACACTGGCAGAATGCCTGCTTTGTGCTCAGTGCTGGGCAGGCTCTGTGAGAGTTACGCAGATGAGCAGGGAGTTCTAAGCCCCCAGGCTCTTACAGGCTGGTTGGTGGTTAAGGTGAATGCCTCAGTCATTTGTAATAGACTTATCTCTGCCATTTGGTATGTTGAGCATTTTGCTGGCTGTGAAGACGGTTCAGGGGTCACTTGCTGAATGTGTCTGAGATCTTCTTGCCCAAGGCCCTGATCCCAGTCTCTCTTTGGAAATTTAGTTGGTTAACATGGGACTGATAAATCTCAGAAGCTTGAACCTGTGGCTGGATCTTGTGCAGCGGGAAATCCAGAAATCACCCTGTATGTCTCAGACTGGGAGATACATGTGACACCCTGATCTGCCTCAGGGAACCCTCAGAGGGTGATCTGGGATGGGGGTGGGGACCTGAGAGAGACGTTTTGGTCCAGCCCACTGGTTTTCTGATGAGGAAACTGAGGCCCTGAGACAGAAGGGGACTTGGAAATTGGTGATAGAGCCAGGATTCTGAACCCTGGGCTCTGCCTACGATTTGGTGGTCTTCCCCATTTCCAGCCCTGAGTCTGAGAGAGGTGATCTGGGGCATTGTCAAGTAATGGCGAGGAAGCAAACTTGTGATAAAAAACTCGCAGAAATCCTGAGAAACAGAGAGTACCCAACCTAGATGGCTATGAGTTGTGTCTATCAGCGAAGACATTGCAACAAGAATCCCTTGGCCATTAAGATGCAGGTGGACAGAAGAGAGTTGACAAGAAATAATTGGTTATGATTTTGGCAAACCCACATTTACAGATGCAGACACACACAGTCAGTCCTTTGCAGGGCTGCCTTTTTGGTGTGAATTTTAGGAAAGTGGAAAGACCTTTTTTATCTCCCAGTAGTCTGTCCCCTCTTGCCCAACGTGTGCCTAAACTTGCCACCGTTAAAGCCCCTCTTGCCTGAGGATGTTGCTAAAATGTGAATGTGTTACTTTGCCGTGGGGACAGGTTAACCCTTTGGATCCTCTGTCACTTTATGTAAATTATGGATAAATTATGGAAAGGATCCCCAGCAGATGTGGGCCATGGGAGATGCACAGTTCCCAGGAGAGAGGCAGGGTACAGAACTCTCGGCGTGAGAGGGGTCGGTAAGTTGGGAGAGAGGTGATACAGAAGGCAAGCTGTTCAGTTACCGTTTTATGAGGGATGGCCTTGTCCCCACTCAGTAACAGCAGAACCTCAACCATCCTGGATTTTTCTGTCTTCCCGTGTAGTCCCTTTCTTGCTCTGCAGCGTGAGCTCACGCTACAGGCCACATTCGTTATGGTCCAGCCACCTGGGCTCTGCCCAGGCTGTGAAGGCCAACTGGCTGGCATTTCAAGGGTCAAGTGAGCTGACCTGTTCTGCTGAAGTTCTTTCATCAATCGAATGTTCCTCTGATTGTCAGGAACTGAGCTGGTGAGAAGGAAGCCCAACCCATGCAGTCGTTAGCTACTGACCTCTTGTCCTTTCCCTCCACCCTCAGAAAGAGGAGAGAAAAGGGCAGGTTCAGCTTCCTGCTGTGCTTCCTCGAGAAAGTGGCCACTTGACTGGGAGGAAGTGAGGTGGGCAGGTGGTGACTTGGGGCCTGCACAGAATAAAGCATTTGTGTATCACTCCCTGCTTCTCCATCTGCGGCAAGCTGATTCCCCTTTGCCCATCTGAATCCAGCTTTTCCTGCCTGTTGGGCTGCACCCCTCAGGCCATCAAGCCCTGTGCTTGCCCAGCCTCAAGGCCAAGGAAGGAGCCCAGAGTCAGAAACAGACATCAGTGGTTTAATGGATGGGGGAGCTTACATATCAGAAGCAAGGTCCTGGAGCAACACCCCACGGTGTGCGGCAGACGGCAGGCAGGATGTGGCCGCAGTCTTCGCTCCCTGGGGGAGAGGGAGGTTACCAGTTATAGAGGGAACTGACATCAGGTTGGCTCATCGGTTACCAGGGAAACCTGGAGAGGAACTTGCCCCTCACTGACCCTTTGATAAGTTATCATGGTGGAGATGTTCAGAACTAAAGATTAGCCCAGACACTAGCTGGGGCTGGGGGCAAGTCTGCAGGCATTTATGGATTAGGCTCTATGGTTAAAAAGGAAGGTCAGTTAGGTGAGTAGGGTGTAGGCAAGGCAGGGACTTGTCCATCAGGGGATGTACCAAGAGCAAGAGAACAACCATCTTGGGTGGCCTGGTCCTATACTGCCACACGTGTTTCAAATCCCACCTGCTCCTTAAGGCTTCCCCGATACCCTCGGCTGATACTTCTGCCCCCTGCTGAACTGCAGCAGCGCTTAGTGCTTCCCGTGCACTTGACCCTGAGGCAGCTGTTTCTACACGTGCATGCCGTATTTCTTTTTCCATGAGTGTTTGTCTGATCTCCCCAGTTGCCTGTGAGCCCTTCAAGTTGTGGAGTGTGTCCTGTTTATAGCATGTAGGACACAGACTGATACATGAGGGATGGAGGAGTAAATTAGTGAATGGGTGGATTGTGAATGGGCAGTTAGGTAGGTGGGCGGGGGTGGCTTGGTGACTAGATGGGCAGCGGGGTGGATGGTGGGTAGTGGGTGGTCTCTTCCAAGACCAACACTTCAAGCCACAATAACCTACCTTGTGTCAGTGTCTGGAATCTAGAATCTAGACTAAGGGAGATACCAGAGGCCACTGAGCTAAGTTTTTAGTGAAAAGCTTTCTCTGAATAGCCAAGTCCAACTTAAACTGAGCCTAATTTATTTCAGGCCTTGGACTCGTGGACTCATGTTCATTTGACAAGAGCATCAAAATGTGCTTATGCTTAAGTCAGTTCCAAGAAGTAATCATGCCTCAGCTCGACTTGGCTGTGCTCAACGATTCCTTCTTTTCGTACTTTAGGAATTTTTTTCTGACCAAAAAAAAAAAAAAAGAAAAGAAAAAGAAAAGTCAGAGGAAGGAAATTAGTCTGAGAGGCAGGGAACTGAATGAGCTAAACTGTGGAAGCAGCTGCCACGGGCCAGCACGGGCAGACACCTGTGACTTTGTGGACAGGGGCCATTTGGAGGTCAAGGTTCAGCTCCCTGGAAACTTCTGGCTCCTGATGCTTATTCTATGTGTATTACTTACTGTTGACCTTGAACTTGACTTGGTTGGAGTAACTTCTTAAAGACTAGATAATAATTTTAAGAATGATCTTATCAGTGCTTTCTATTTCTCCTCCCCTCCCCCCCCTTTTTTTTTACAGTTTGAAATTGCTTTGGGATCATCAAAGAGCATATGTCCATAGTACAGAGTGTACTTCTCAAACTGTGTTCCTTGGAGCCCTTGGGGTTCCATGAAGCTCTTTAGGCGTCATATGGGTGGGCCCTGAGTGGGGGGGGTTCTGAGTGCCTCTCCCCCAGAAGACGCACTGCTTTTTATCTGTTTTTCATATTGGCTTCTGTGCAAGATTTTTGGGAGAGAGGGTTCCATACCTCAAATAAATTTTAAAACCATCAGGAGATTAGAAAGGTATGGGCAACATGATCAGAGAGGAGAAACGGGTTCACTAGAAGCGGGTTTGGCTCACTGGCTGGAAGAAAAGGCCATTTCAACGGCTCTGGGCGCTCTTGTGTTTGCAGGTTTGTGCTGATGTTTCTGTCTGCTCCCGAGTCTCCACCTGCCCGGGGCTGGCTTGGCTGCTGATCCCGCGTGCCTCTCACTCCTTGCTTCCCACCTAGTTCCCGATGTGCTGCCCACCTGGCTTTTGGTAAATTTTTGCTCCTTACCCTCATCTCTCTGGCTTGGAATCGTAACTTACTGTTTGCTCCAACTTCTGGTAACCTTATATATCTTCACTCTATTTTGGTTTCCTGGATATCTGGTCCCCTGTTTGCCCTGACCTTGGGTGACTGTGTCCCGAGGTGTTTTCTGCCTTCCTGGATGCTGGCACCACCTGGGGACCCTGCCTTCCAGCTGCCCCAGTTCTCCCCAGTACTATCTATTTTTAAGCTGGGATCTGAGGATGGGGTTCACTGGGGCTGAATCAGATTTAAGAATACACTGGGATTCAAAAATGAAGACCAGGATCCAGATGTGGTGACCAGTGGCTGGAAAGAAATAATAATTCTCATTCATGGAGAATTAGAGTTTACTTAGCGCTTTCACATACTTGTCTCATTTCTTTCTCATTGTAACCTGGTCAGATTGAGATATTCTTCTGTCTGTGTTACACACAAGGAAACTGAGGCTCAGAGTCATGTGATTTGCTGAAAGTAGCAGAGCTGGAAGTCAAACCTGGGTCTTTTGACTCTATATTCTGGACTTGGGTATAGGAGACCAGAAACAGGTTGGTTGCTAAGGCGATGGGAGGAGGATCTTGTTCATGGAAATCAAGAGTGGCCTGGCCAGAGGTGAGATGTATTGGAAAGGGGAAGGGGATTAGGGGCAGGGACAGTCAAGCCTGGCTGGGCAGAGCAGTGGGGAGGGGGCTGGGGACACCATCCCCAGACAGGCTGTTGCCATGGAATTGGGATGTGGGTCCTCTGGGATCAGGCTGATCTGGTTCCTGTGGACTATCGATCTAAGTTCCTTCTGCCTACGCCTTTGACATGTTAGCTGAAGGTCGCATTCCCCCACCTACTAGGCTGCACCTGGGGTGGCCTTGACTAGAAGCTTGGACGCATTATCCCCGCCCTGTGGCCCTGCAGACTTGCAGCGTAATTCCAGAGGAATCTCTGTTCATTGTTCTCCAGTGTGGGAGGAACTGCAGGGACTGCCTGGGGGAAGCAGGAGGAGGAACCTGGTCCCCACATCCCTCTGACTTGGAACACTTCCCATCTGATACCTCTTACCTCTCATGGCACCTCATCCCTGGGTCTGCATTCTGTCTGCCTCATCTCCAACTTGATCAACTGGGGACTTTGGGGGCAAGTTACTAAATTCATGGACACTTTAGAGTTGACTGAGAAAGACAATGATTTAGACCCACTCTATCCATAAATCTTACGAAACACCTTTGGCAGTCAGCCCCCAGGAGTTGCCAGCACTAGTCTAGTTGGCCAGAGCCAGCTGGGTGGGAGTGGGTAGGCAGTGGGAGTGATCTGCCTCAGTGCCTGCTGTGAGGGGTGCATTGTCTTTTGAGAATTCAAAACCAATTATAAAATCAAATAAAAATCAGTCTACTTTTTATTATCATCATGCATCAGTGATTCTAAATAAATCAGTGATAGAATGTTCCTCCACTCTGGGATAGGCCCCCTCCTCAATGCTTGGTACATGACTGCTGGCTAGTTACCTCCAGAGTCTCACTGAAGCTGGAGTCAGCTGACATGGCTTTATGTCCTAGCCCTGCTATTAGGACCTGCTACCTGGCCCAACCACCAAGTCACTTAACCTCCCTAAGCCACTGTTTTCTGATCTGTAAAGTGGAACTTTGAGACCTGCAAATATTAAAAGAGAGAATAAAAATAAAATTAGCTTGGAGAGAGAAAAGCTGGGTACGAACGTTGTAATGTCTGCATTGCTTCACAAAATCTATGCCATAGTGTGAGATTTGGGTCGTATCCAAGTTATTCTTCTTTTGCAGTGAAAAATTTGGGGGTGATTGAGCCAGGCTCTTCCATGAAGCTTACGAGCTGGTGTTGGAGACAGCAACCCCATTTCTGAGTTCTGAGAAGCTGTCTAGATTTACTGCCCATCATCTGATTCCTGGGCAGATAGCAGGAGACCCTCGTGGGGTATTCACCCTGGCCCTGCTGAATTCTGTCAGTGATGCTCATCTCCGCGCAGCTTGCTCCCTCCTCCCGGGGCACCAAGAGAGTGAGGAGCTGAGCCCTCTGCCTGGGAAGAGGGGTGTGTTCCTGTACAGAATTGTAGGAGAGTGTGCTGGCAGAAGCAGGGAAGGTAGTTTCTGTGTCTTGCAGATTTACTGTCCCTCACGAAACCCTCCTACAGGACTTTTGCAAGCCAGCCCCAGGCACAGCGTTCCACCCACCCCCACCTCCTTCCCTCCTGGATGGCAGGATTGCTGGATGATTAAGTCTTTTCTTAGGCATTATCTCATGATTTCCCCATCAGCCCTGAGGTGGGTAGGCTGGGTTTTCTCATCCCCATTCGATAAGGGAGGACCCCTGAGGTCCAGAGAGTTGGACAGGCTGCCCAGGGTCATGGCCAGCTCATGGTCGGGGTCTGCCTGGAACTCAAGTCTCCAGACATCAGCCCAGAGATGGAATTGGGAGAGTGAAGGGAAAGCCTTCGTTTCTGTTCAGAGTTGTGACAGGCTCTCAGGAGCTTTCTGACAGGAAGTGTTCTAAGGTGAGACTTCAGGTGGCAGGTGGAGAAAAATGAACTGAGAAGGCACCTCCTTGTCCAAGCCCACAAAGCTGTGATGGCAGATCAGGGCCAGGAATTGCGTGTCCTGACTCCCAGCCCTTTGCTGCATTCAGGTTAGGTGCTGACCGTTCCTCTGGGGGTGGGGATAGGAGTATGCGTGCTTTGTACACGGGCATCAATGTTTCAGCATTCTCATTATTTTAAACTCAGTGTTGGCAATCACTTCCCTTATGGTTGATTGGATGGCTCCCCTCTGCTTCCTTCCAGAATGATACCCTGGGTGACTCTGTCTTAACCTAGAGGGGCTCTTGCTGTCCACCCCTTGCCCTATAGCCTCGCTGAGCACTTTGCACCCCGGGGTCTGAACTTCTGATTTTGGAGCTTTCCTGATGGGCGGACAAGGGCCTGCCACCATCACTGTTTCCAAATGCTTGTGGATCTGCTGACACCTTCTGATGAACATAACGGAGCCACCTCAGGCTTCTGTGCATCTGCTGTGGGTACAGTGACCAGGGGTTTGCCCAACCGCAAACTTCCACTTCTGTTAGTCCCCAAAGCCCAGGGTCATCTGTCTTGATTTGCTAATGAATATTGGAGCAGTTCGCTTGCAGAACTGTCATGGTGGGAGAGATAGCACTCCCCCACTTCCCTTTCTCCCACCCCTCCCTCCTTCTAATGTTCAGATCAGAAAGGGAGAGGGTAATGTATTAATACTGAAAAGAACAAGGAATACTATGAGTAACAGTGGTGCAGTTTCTTCTCCTGGAAAATGGCTACAATCAGAGGACTGTTATCAGTGTTTCTCAGCCCTGGTTGCACATCAGGGTCACCCGGGAAGCTTTATTTATTTATTTTTTAAATGGCGTTACTGGGGATTGAACCCAGGACCTCGCGCATGCTAAGCATGCACCCTACCACTGAGTTACATCCCTCGCCCTCGGGAAGCTTTTAAATATCTTGATTCCCAGGCTGCAGCCCAGACCCAGGAGATCAGAATCTCTGGAGGTGGGACCCAGGCAGCCGTAGTTTTAAAATTCTCCCAGTCATTCCAGTGCATAGCCAGAGTTGAGAACCACTGCTCTAATTGCTTAGAACAGAGATATTCCCGTATCTGCCTGTGCGCTGGCTCGTCGAGGCGGGGTGGAGATGTGTGTTAAAATTACACTGATACCCTGGCCACACATTGCAGGCCATTTAAATCAGTGACTTCTGCCTTCCCCTGAGCAATAATAACAGTCAGAATAATCACCACTTATGAGTGCTGCCTGTGGGCCAACATGACAGATATTTCCAGTCTTCACAAGTCCCTGGTAGGGAATCATGCTTCCCATTCTACAGATGAGGAAACTGATGCTCAGAGCAGGTAGCCACTTGCCCCAGGTGGCAGTGGAGGTTTCCTGAGGCCAGGCCTGTCTGACCTGGAAGGCTACTTTCCTTGCCCGAGGCCTCCCTGCCTGGGGACTGGACCTAGTGGAGCGAATTCTCGGCACTTCCCAGTACTGGACCAGGAGACGGGAAAACAGCAAATGGCCTTGGCTCTCCTTGAGGCTCCCAGCGCAGGTTGAATGGAGGACCCTGCCCTGTGAAGAGAGGGAAGATGAGTGTTGTTGCCTGGTATTTGGCTCTGTGTTCGTCGCCCGCTCTCTAAATATCTCCTTTTAGGGGGACGAAGACACCTGCACGTTAAGCCTGAGCCCAGCCACCTCTCACAGAGGGAAAGCTCACCAGGAAAAGCAAACACTCATTGGCTCTTTGAGAGTCTGAGGAATTTTTTCAGGCATGTGATACAGAAAAATGCCTCCGTTTCCCTCATAGGGAAAGGGAGAGCTTTGTTAAAGTGACCTGAGATATTTATCTCTGCTTTATAAGAGCCCTGTGCCTGCGCCTCTGTGCTCTGTAAACTTAAATAAAAAAATTGCTTAAGAGTCTTAAGCTTTGGTTTTCCCATCCCTCAGCGCTGCTGATGCCAGGCCCCTTGAGGTGTCAGAGAGGAGAGGAGCTAGGCTGTCCTGATGTGGACTCACAGCTGCCAGGACTGGAGGCTTTGTCCAGTGTTTGCTGGCACCCTCTAAGGGACCTGATGTCCTGAGACCCACAGCAGCTCCCAGTGACCAGCTGTGTTGGAGATCTCACTGAATCTGTTCTGGCTTTGGGAGACCTGGCTTCGCTCCACCTGCATTAGCCCCTAGTGTGTAGACAGCCCAGAGCCAACATGTGGGGCATAAATAGCTGAGACTTTAGAGTTATTGGACAACATAGTAGAGATTTGGCTCCACAAAACCTGCCCAGCCCAGCTCAGCCCAGCGCCCAGGGCGCTCTCCCTCCCCAGAGCTCCACCTGTACCTGATGTCTGTGCCTTTGGTCCCTGCCCTTTACTGTGTGGCTCGGAGCCAGGCACAGAGGAGATGCTCAGGCAGCACTGAGCGAGTGGAGGATGACGGCTGGAGAGATACGTGAACATGTGTTTGATGACATCTCTAAGGTGGTTGCCATAGAATACTAGTTAAGTGTTGACATATCTATTTCTTACTTGCTTTACTTGACTTTTTTTTTTTTTTGGTTACTTGGGTTTATTTTGAAGGCTGTCTCAATGAGGATTATTTTAGTAATAAGTGGTTCAGATGCAATGCTATTTTTTTAGGCTGAGGCAAATATCCAGGGCACTTTACTGTGTGTAAGTAACTCTTACCCCAGAGCCACTAAAGAGAATAAATCCTAAGTGTGGAGTCTGGTGTCTTCTTAGTAACCCATTAGGCTGAACTTTCAAGTTTTCTGAGTTCTGTCTCAAGCAGTGGGCAAGAAAACCTGGGGCACTGGTGGAAAGGGAGTGAGTGGATCCCGGGAGGGTGGCCCCTGGCTAGTCTCCAGGGACTTAGAGTGGCCCCCACCAATTTCCTGATCTGAGGTGGTGAAGCAGGAGGCTGCTGCCCTTCCCTGGGGGTGGGCTGCCCCGGGAGCACTCAGGGAAGCTGGCTCAGGGCCACGTGTGCTCTGGCAAGGATACTATGTCATGGTTGCCGTCTAGGTCCCTGGAACGAAAGGTTTTCAAGCCCAGCCCCAAAAGGCACTAAGCATTGTCTTGACTCCTTTAACTGTTTTAGTGGTTTTGTGGACAGTGACCTGGGCACCCGGCTCTGGGGCCTGGCTTTGTGATTAACTCTGTGATGACGTCAGGTGAGTCTCCTGACCTCTCCTGTGCCTCAGTTTCCTAACATTTTAGAACTGTGGGCCTATCAGTCTTCTTTCTGGACTATTAACAGTGTCAGGCGGCTTCCCCTTCCCCATCCCTACCAGGGTCCCCACCAACCCAGATGGCACGGTCTCTGGCATTGTTTTTACATTAAGTGCATCATCCTTTGGCTCTGTCCCCCTGTTGTCCTACTACCTGGCTCACGTCAGGTAACTAGGATTTAATTTGTTGGGAAGGACTGGGAACAAAGGTACAAACCTGAGAGTATAGAAGGGCTTTGTCCCTTCTCAGTTCCAAATAGATGACTTTGTACTTGCTTCCAGATAAGGGAGGCCCAAACAGACGGTCGTTACTCTTAGTGTTTTGACCATGCTGATCTTTTTTGGTTTTCCTTTAAAATCTTTCCATTAAGTAGTATAAACCTCTGGACATAGTGATTTCACCTGGTGGATACAAGACAGAGGTTCTAGCTGAGGCTTTGGAATAATGAGGCTGTGTCATCCTGATCAAACCAACCTTTCAGGGCCTCAGCGTTCCCATTTGTACACTGGGAATGACAACACTAACCTGCCGTCCTAGTGAAAAGCAAAGGATTCATGTGACCAGAAGGGGAGCCCAGTACTTGCCCTGTCTCACTCACTCACTGGTTGACAGCCACGTGGGGATGCTGGCTGGTCGCATGATTTGTCCTGTCCTGGAAGAATGACTCTGAATGTCTGTGGCCTGGGGGTGACAGCCAGGCTACTTCCCCAGCGACCACAGTGATGCCCTCATTGTGTGGGTCCATGTCCCCACAGCGGCCAGTTTGCCATCGTGAAGAGGTGCCGGGAGAAGAGCACGGGGCTGGAATATGCAGCCAAGTTCATCAAGAAGCGGCAGAGCCAGGCCAGCCGGCGGGGCGTGTGCCGGGAGGAGATCCAGCGGGAGGTGAGCATCCTGCGGCAGGTGCTGCACCCCAACGTCATCACACTGCACGACGTCTTCGAGAACCGCACCGACGTGGTGCTCATCCTCGAGCTGTGAGTGGGTGCCCGGGCCCGGGGCGGGCGGACGGGGGCGGGGGGGGGTGAGATGAAGTCAGTGGGGTGGTCTCCCTGTTACCTCACCCTCCCCGTGAGCCTAGGCCGAAGTGGGGTGGGCTTCCTGTGCAACAGGGACTCAGGGCGGGGGTCTCGGTCTGGCTTTCATTGGACTGTGCGGATCCAAGGGAAGAAATGGCGAGCGCTGGGGTCCTCTTCCTGGGTGGTGAGCATGTGGGAGGGTGGGAGGGGGAGCAGGGGAGGCCGTCAGCAAGAGTCTGCTCTATGAGGAAGAAAAGAACAGACATCCTCTGGTCTCCGCGAAGCCCTCCTCCAGCCCTTTCCTGGGAAAATCCCCTGCCTTTGTGCTGTATTTGATGCCTTTATTATGACCATAATAACTGTTACTGAAGAATAGCTATGCGTTGGCACTCTGCTGGAAGTCAAGCATTTGCTAGGTACTTCACGTTTGTCACCTTGTTCAGTCTTCACAGAAGCTGTGTTGAGGGAAATGTCCTACTTAGGACTTGGCGTTTACTTTGCCGAGGTCTTCTTTTACCTCATTTAATCCTCATACCAGTCCTATCACACAGGGGCTCGTTATCCCCAGGTTCTGCAGACAAAGACACTGAGAGGCCAGGTCACTTACAAGACCTTACAGCCAGGAAGTGGCAGGGCCAGGACTGGGTTCACCCAGCTCGTGCAGACGGCTGTGAGCATGGGGTGGGCTGGCCTCGTGCTGGGGAAGACTTCACAGTCTGGCGGAGTTTGGTTGGTTGACACCATGACTCCAGGGGTTGGTTGGCCACCTGGTGTCCCTCCTGAACATGCCTCCATGGAATGGGGAGGTGGGGCTCTGGCAGACAGTAGAGTTTGAGTTGGGCTGTGTCGGGTCAAATAGCAAGACCCCTGTGCGTGTCTTCTGGAATGTTCTAAGCCTCATAGCCATGAGGCATTGGCCAGTTAGCAGAGGAGTGGTGGCATTCGCCTCAGCAATCCCTGACTTCGTGACCTGGAGCAGGTCACCTCCCCCTTCTGGGCATCAGCTCTCCTCTGTAAAGCAGGCAGCCATCCTTAACCTGCCTGCAGGTTGGGTGGACCGCCTGACATTTGAGACCACTCTAATTTGAGAACTATGCTCTGGCGTTTGCCAGGATCTAGATTGATGTAGCAGATGGGCATTTGCATACTCTTGCATTTGATTCTTAAATTATCCATCTCAATGTTTAATTGCGTAGGATCACCCGTGCTCGCCCCTCCTCTAACTCCCAGGGTCCTCTGTGTTTCTCCCGGGTTGTCAGTGTACGCATCTGCCTGGCTCAGACAAGCCTGGTGGTTCCCACAGGTGTAGCCAGCTGTGTGGATGGCCCAAGGCGTGGCGTGCCCCAAGGCTAAGGGTCAGCGGATGGCACACTGGCTACCAGCTGAGAGTGACGAGCCCACCTTTGTTGGGAAAGCCAGGCCAGTTCTTTAAAAGTCTATTGTCAAAAAAGCCTTTACAGCAACTAAAAAGAAATTGCATTCATAAGCCTGCCATCCAAATGCAGCTCTTTGTGTTTTCCTGCGATTCCTCTCGGTCTTTGTCTGTTTGTACACAATCATTGCACTTGTACAATTCCCTGCTCTGCTTTCCCCCTGGTTAACTTAATGCCATAGATAGCTTTTCTCCCTTTTGACTGGCTGTATCAGATTTCACTGATTTGCATACCTGATCTCCCTATTAGCGGACATTCGTTTTTTTAGTTTTCAGCTTTCAACCAATACAAATTTCACTGCCATAAAGGAACTTTCTTCCCATAATTTCCCCCTTTCCTTTTGAATTAATTAGTTAAGATAAATCCTCAGAAACGGGGTGAGTAGGCTGACGTTTTCCGGGCTCTCGGTGTCCTCACTTTCATGGGACGGTGCTGGTTAAGCAGTACCGCCTGCGACACAGGAGGGTTCCCATTTGCCTGCAGCCTTGCCAGCCCTGGGAAATTTGTTTTAAAGCAGAGTTCATTATTTATTTCCCTTTGCAGGTAAAGAATGATACATTTTAGGCCTTTTTCATTGGTGTTTCTGTAATTGCTGGGGATACTGTCTGTTTCTCCCTGTTTGTGGAACCCCAGGAGTTGGGATCTGGGATGCTCTTGAGATGCCCCTGTTTCTCCCGGCAAGGTTCATGGTCAGCCACCAGTTGTGTACCCTCTTCTTGTGAGCTGTCACCACCCATACCATCAGTTGTCCCACTGGTGCTCCTGTGTCTTGCTTGAGCTGCTGTGTTTGTGAAGTTCTGCCTGCTCATAGTTTCTCTGTCTCCTCCTTTACTTTCAAGCTGTCTTGTTGTCTCAGGGGGTCTGACTCTGGAGTTCGGGATTGCTAAAACTGTGCCTTTTGTGACCAGGGACTCCAAGGAGGACCTTCCAGAAGAGAAGTGCTTTGGGGGGACTTTTATGTTTGGACTTGATGCCCCTCTGTTGGGCTGCCCAGGACCCTTGGCCTCATGGTCCTCGCTGTGTCCTACTGGGTTAGTGGGTTTGCCCAGTCCTTAAACATGGTGTCAGTGCCCACCAGCTCGGTTGACATTTATAGGTTTTTGTGGCCAGGTCTACTCAGATTTCACTGCCCTGTTTTTGTTGTTGTTGTTGCTGCTGCTGTTGTTTGTTTGTTCTTAGTTTTAAGTAAAAAAGGTCATGTTTGTTTTCAGACCTGAGTGCATTAAATGTTAAAATGAAGACTCCATCTCCTTCTAAATGCCAGTTGGATATGTTCAGGTGGGGAATTAGTATAAAGGAAAAGAACTTAAGGCAATCCAGTAGCCAAGATATTTCCAACTAAAGCTTTGTCTTTCAGAGCATGCTCTGTTTCCTTCTCTTCAGTCTTCAAAGATGTCTTCGTGAAGCAGGTTTCCTTGTTTTTCTTTAATCCAAAAATGCTCCTGGCCGCCAAGACTCCTGAAAGTGGCTCTGCCCTGTCGTCTGGTGCAGGCTTCCTCCTGCTTCCTGCTGAAGTGCCAGCTCCCAGGGGACATCCCCAGCCCTGATTTAAGTCTCCTTCAGCTGTCATTACCAGAGCCGTGACCCAGCCCCTGCAGCAGGGTACACGGAAGGCAGGGTTGGCAAGGATTTAGTGGTCCATGTAAACTGACTTCTGTACGGTGTAAAGAATATTTTCAAATTCTCAATAGATTAATTCATGTCACATGTAGGGTTGGCTCTGAAAAATGTAGGTCTGCCTTGGGAGGCGCGGGCAGGCCTCCCGTCCCAGGCCTCTGACCGCTCTGGGGCCTCCTTGACTCCAGGCTGGTGAACGCGATCCCAGGGCAGCTGCAGACCAGTGCGCAGTCTGGCAGAGCGCGCCAAGGCGGCGGCAGTGCTTCCCAGCCCCGAACGGACTCCGGCTTCCTGGGCCCCAGCAGCTCTGGCAGCATCCTTCCCAAATAGCAGCCTGCACTCACTCAAAATGGCCACTCGTTTTCAAAAGAGTTCTGAAAAACGTTTCTAGCAGGCAGACCAACCTACAGGGAGGAAGGCGGCAAAGGTCCGATGAGCAGGGAGGGGGCTGATGCTGGGGATGTGGAAGGAGAGCGGGGACCAGGCTGTTAGGCTTCGCTTTTCCTCTTCAAGCGAAGGAGTTTGGGATATGAGCAGACAGAAGCTTTGGAGGAGCGGGGATGACTCCAGAACAGAGGTCTTGGGGTGAGAAGCCTTTGGGAGAAACTGCATTTGGGTCGAGGGTGGGGTGGGGGGAAGACACAAAACCCAGACTACTTGATGGTCTTGAGAGGAGCTGCCTGAGAACTGATGTGAGTGTCCCCGGCCTGGGTGTCCAGGGCTGGACAGTTACCCTGGCAGGCTCGTCAGCCTCACACCTTTCCAGGTCTCTAGGAGGCGATTCTAAGGGCCACCATGGCTGTGCCCCTCTTCATCCAAAGGAGACCATGTCTCATTCAGTCTCCTGCCCAGATCACACCTTCAAATGGAACAGCTGATTTCTATCCCCGAAAGTCCTCCCCAGCCTGGGCCTTTACATCAGTAACGTTGGGTGACAGGACACATCCACATTATCACAACATTCGTTTACATGTATGCAGCGTTCTGTTTAAGGTGGGAAGGGCAGGGTAGGCCTGAGGTCAGAGCCTCACGTGACCCAGCAAGACTCGAAGTATAAAAACAAGGGCTGGGGTGGGTCCTGTGTGCTCCAGGGGACACACTGGATTTGAAAATTTGCAAAGGGCTCCCGACAGATCTCTTGCAAGTGCCAAGGCTTCACTCTGTATGATGTAGAATATTCTGTGCCAAGTTGATATTTTAAATATCTTGTTTCTTCTCTGTTCTTTTATTGGCCCACCATCTCTGGAATGTCTTTCTTGCACAGGTGCTGTGAAAGCAAAGGTAATCTAGCTGGGGAGAGAGCCAGACAGACGGTGACAGCCCAGCCTGTGAGGGCATGGATGTGGCTAGACAGGGATGTCAGAAGAGAGCCCAGGGCTTGAGGTGGCTTTGAGTTTTCCTTTTTGCATCAGCAAGTCAAGCCTTATAATGTGGGGAGAGTGTGGTGAGAGGAACTCATGGTGGAATGGGGCTGAGAAGGTCTGGATCTACATGTTGTTTCTGCCACTTACCAGCTGTGTGACCTTGGACAAGTCACTGCTCTCTTGCAGCCTCAGTTTGGAAAACCAGGACAGAAGTTCCATCTACCCCTCAGGGTGGATGTGGGTCTCAAGTGAGAGGATGTCTGGGTTAGCACATTGCACAGGTGACAAACTCTAAATCAAAGCAAAAATCAAGCCATCTTCTACCACTGCCACCCCTGACAAGAATAGGGTGCATGGCATTGGACCAAGGTCTGGCACTTGGACGTGGTCTTGACCATGTGCTCTCTTGCCAGGAGACCTTGCATGACCAATTCTCTCTTGTGTCTTTGGTTTCCTCATCTGTTAGGGAAGAACTTCCATGTACTGATGGTTTGTGTGCAGGGATGACTGGGTAGAGTGAGGAGTCTGCTCCCCTAGATGTTTACTATTAATTCCTTATTATGGAGGATTTCCATATATAAAACGTGTATAAAAGTGAAGAGAATGATGTAAGAATCCTCATAGGCCCCTCACCCAGCTTCATGTCATCAACATTTCACCATTTTGTTTTATATCACACTCCTACTCCCCCCTCCACTTAGACTGTTTGTTTGTTGCAATACTTTAAAGCAAATCTCTACCCAAGCAATCGAAATAAAAGCAAGAATAAACAAATGGGACCTAATGAAACTTACAAGCTTCTGCACAGCAAAGGAAACCATAAGTAAAACAAAACGACAACCTACGGAATGGGGAAAAATTTTTGCAAATGAAACTGACAAAGGCTTGATCTATATATAAGCAGCTCATACAACTTAATGAGAAAAAACAAACAACACAATCCAAAAATGGGCAGAAGACCTAAACAAGCAATTCTCCAAAGAAGACACACAAATGATCAATAGGCACATGAAGAAATGCTCAATATCACTAATTATCAGAGAAATGCAAATCAAAACTACAAGGAGGTATCACCTCACACCAGTCAGAATGGCCATCATTCAAAAGTCAACAAATGACAAATGCTGGAGAGGCTGTGGAGAAAAGGGAACCCTCCTACACTATTGGTGGGATTGCAGTTTGGTGCAGCCACTGTGGAAAACAGTATGGAGATTCCTCAAAAGACTAGGAATAGACTTACCATATGACCCAGGAATCCTGCTCCTGGGCATATATCCAGATGGAACCCTACTTCAGGATGACACCTGCACCCCAATTTTCATAGTAGCACTATTTACAACAGCCAAGACATGGAAACAGCCTAAATGTCCATCAATAGGTGACTGGATAAAGAAGATGTGGTATATTTATACAATGGAATACTACTCAGCCATAAAAACCGACAACATAACGCCATTTGCAGCAACATGGATGCTCCTGGAGAATGTCATTGTAAGTGAAGTAAGCCAGAAAGAGAAAGAAAAATACCATATGAGATCACTCATATGTGGAATCAAAAAAAAAAACCAGAAACAAATCATAAATACAAAACAGAAATAGACTCATAGACATAGAATACAAACTTGTGGTTGCCAAGGGGGTGGAGGGTGGGAAGGGAGAGACTGGGATTTCAAAATTGTAGAATAGGTAAACAAGATTATACTGTAAAGCACAGGGAAATATACACAAGATCTTGTGGTAGCTCACAGAGAAAAAAATGTGACAATGAATGTATGTATGTTCATGTATAACTGAAAAATTGTGCTGAACACTGGAATTTGACACAACATTGTAAAATGATTATAAATCAATAAAAAATGTTTAAAAAAAAGCAAATCTCAGACATCATGTCACTTCATGTTTAAACACTTTAGTATGCGTCTCTCACTGGTGACGGTTCTTTAAATATGGCCACCGTGTATTTATCACACCTGACAGATTATCCTGCCAGGATACCTGGACCACCGGGGCTATCTACATGGGTCATAGTGATATTCCTGATGGACCCAAAGATGCCTTTTTACGGTTATTTTATTTGAATTAGCATCGGAATGAGGGCCCAGGCTGCATCTGGTTCTTTTGTCTCTGGTGTCTATTCTATAGCAGCTCTCCTTCCTTTTTTTTTTTTTTTTTTTTGATGTCATTGATTTGCTGGGAGAACTAGGTCATTTGTCCTGTTGATTGTCTCACAGTCTGGATTTGGCTTCTTCTTTCCTCATGGTGTTATTTAACTCGTTCCTCCATGTCCTGTATTTCCTGGAAACTAGACCTAAACAAGATACCCTTCATATGGTATCACTTACATGTGGAATCTTAAAAAATGATGCAGATGAACTTATTTACAAAACAGAAATAGACTCACAGACATAGAACACAAACTTACGGTTACCGAAGGGGAAAGCAGCCGGGCAGATCAGTTAGGAGTTTGGGTTTAACAGAAATGCACTACTATATATAAAAGAGATAAACAACTAGAACCTACTGCATAGCACAGGGAGCTATATTCAATATGTTGTAACAACCTATAATGGAAAAGAATCTGAAAAAATATGTATTCTTTTTCAGAATACATACACATGTATACGTATATATACAAAACTGAATCACTTTACTATATACCTGAAACATAAATCAACTATACTTACAAAAATTGTTTTAAAAAAGATACCCTTACTATTGGTGATGTTTAGTAGAAATATAATACAAACCACATATGCAATTTTAGAGTTTTTAGTACCCACATTGAATAAGAAATGAAAAGAACTAGGTGCATTAATTTTAATGACATCTTCTACTTAACCCAATATGTACAAATTATTATCATTTTAACGTGTGATCAGTATAAAACTCGTTAATGAGATAGTTTACATTCTCTTCCTCATACTGTATCTTCAAAAGCCAGTGAGGGTATCTTACACTTACAGCACATCTCAGTTCATTTGCAATGCAATGGTTAGAGTGCAATCCTGCCAAAATATAAAGTTGTGTTTAGAGGAAAATATTTCACAACATTTCAGTTTTTGAATTAAATTGAGATAAAGTTTAAAATGCAGTTCCTCAGCTGCCCTGGCCATATTTCAAATGCTCAGTGGCCACCTGTGACTAGCGGCCGCTGTGTTGGACAGCGTCTGCGGAGAACACTTCCATCACTGCAGGAGGTTCTGCATGATAGCACTGAACAAGAGGCTTAAGCAGACTGAGGTTCAGTTTTTTTTATGTTGTGATACTTTGTAGCTGTTGCTGTGTGTGCTTCCTGTTGTATCACACCATGTCCGGTTGTTCTGTTTTTCATGATGCTAAGGTTGATTAGTGGGTCCGTGTATGCTTTGGGACATTTGTAAAAAAAGGAGGAAAGAAAATTTTGAGGCTCTTTATTTAGGATGGAGTAGGTGACAGGGAGTGAATGATTCCCCAAACTGGGACAGAACCATTCTGGCCTTACGAAAATCATCTGAGGATGCTCTGTGATTGGGAGTCATTCGGCCTGGGCTTGAATTCTAATAGTATCACTTACTAGCTGCTTGACCTTGAGCAAGAGGCTTAACCTCTCTGAGCCTCTGCCTCTTTAACCGTGAAGGAGGAAAATAATGGTACTCAGCCCATAGGGTATTGTGATGATTAAATGAGATAATGTGCCTAAAGTACACATTATGCACAAAGTCAGGATTCAGTGAATATTAATTACCATTGTTTTGTTGCTGTTATTATTAAAAATACAGATTCTGAGGTCTTACTGCTGGAGAATCTAATTTGGTAGGATCTGTGGTGACACCTGGAAATCTGCATTTTGAACAAGTTCTCAGGGGGAAGGTATAGCTCAGTGGTAGAGTGCATGCTTAGCAGGCATGAGGTCCTGGGTTCAACCCCAGTACCTGTATTTAAAAAAATTAAAAATAAATAAGTTTTCCAGGTGATCTTGAGTTCTTGGACCCTCTGGCCCAGATGCCTTCCTGACATCTTTCCCTGGGGTGACCCTGGGCTCTGTCCCAGGTCCAGAGAAGCACCTGCTGGCTGGATACCCTAGCATCGGTCAGAGGCCAGACAAACCCGGTAGGGTTGTCAGATACAGCAAATAAACAAATCTCCCATTTTATCTGGCAACCCTAAATCCTTAATTCAGATAAAACTTTACAGGGGAGATTCTTTTCGCTCTTTGGGTCTCTTTATTCCTGTCACTTCAACCATCAGGTACTAGAATGTGGAGTGTGAGGGAAAAATCAGTGTTTTAGAGTTTTTAGCCATGACGGTAATTAATGAGTCTTGATGTTTAAGTGAGGGACATGCCTACGTTCTCTTGAGCCTTAAAAGAGGCCATCTTTTATAAAATCATAGAAAGGGGCTTTGGGGGCCATCTGGAGCAGTTTGCTCCTTTTGCAGGTGAGGAAACTGAGGCCTGCTTGGAGGGAGCGGGGGAGTGAGTTGTCCAAGGCCCGTGGCAGGGCTGGACTGCAACCTAGGTGTCCAGTTTCTGGCCTGGCATATGTCCCTCTCTGTCATCCCACAGCACTCATTTCTGTCCTCTGGCACCTCAGTCGTTCGGGGGAAGTGGTAGCACCCAGGGTAACCAGAGCAGAGGTGAGCAGAGGCCTTCTGGTAACACCCTAAGGGTGGTTCCTGCCCTTGTGATCCAGCGGGAAGAACACAGCAAACAAGCAAAGTCAGTCCCTCTGCTGGCTGGACAGAGCCCCAGAGATGGGTGGGCGAGGGGATTCTGCCATACAGGGTGCCTGGGGACGGGGTCAGAGCTGCACGTGACGCACCGGGCTGACTGGGCCTGGGCCCTCCCTGCTGGTGTCTTGCAGAGTGTCTGGAGGAGAGCTCTTCGATTTCCTGGCCCAGAAGGAGTCACTGAGTGAGGAGGAGGCCACTCGCTTCATTAAGCAGATCCTGGACGGGGTGAACTACCTTCATGCCAAGAAAATTGCTCACTTTGATCTCAAGGTCAGTGAGGGGGAGAGGGGGAAAGGGTCAGTCTAGGAAGAATGGGCCCAGTCTCTCCCACGGTCACGGCCAGGAGAGGTCGGCGCCCACTTGGCCTTCCTCCCTCGTCTTACAGTTGAAAACTCTCAGCTCCTGGGAAAGAAATGATGCCACTGGAAGTGTCCCCCTCCTCAATTTCAGTTCACATATCAGGTTTTCTTCTTAGAGGGACTGACTGCAAGAAGCGTCTGACTCAGACCACAGACACCTTATCTCTTTCAGAGAGCAGATGGGGTGTAATTTTTTAAAAAGTTGACCAATGACGGAAACTTGAAACCAAACCCATTTCACAAGACTGAACTTTTCAGTAACCAAGAGCTAACTCCTGGGTGGGCAGAGCAGACGAATACTGCTGAGGGCGGCTGGCTCCCTGGGCCCAGCCCAGCGTCCAGCATCCCTTGACCAGAGGTTGTAAATCTGAGAGCTCGGTGACCACTGGCTGTGCTCCCAACCCTGCCCCACACTGTGGCCATGAAACTGCTTCCCAGGGCCAGTGATCTTTTGTGGTGACTGGTATTCAGGGTCGAGAAAGTTCACTGTGACCACACAGGACTTCACAGATCACAAGTGTGGTCAAAGTAGAAAGGTCAGTTCCTGTCCTCACTGAGCTCACTTGCGTGGGCTGTTGAGCCTTTGCACACACCCAAGGCATGAAGGTCCTCCCACCTGTGGTCAGAGGGACCTGTTTACTGGGGAGGAGACCCACTCATTTTTCTATCCAGAAATTCCTGTTGTGTTTCAAGCATGGTGCTGGATGCCTGGGTGTTGCTACAGGTGCAGAATCAACTGAGGCGCTGTGGGAACTTAGTTCCTCTTTTCTGGGAACTCCTACAGGAGACAGAAAAGAACGATCAACAACTCTAAGTGCTATGATAGACTGCAAGTACGTGGGAGCTGGGAGACTTAAAGGAGAAGGCATCTATGTCAGACGGGGTATTCGAGAGGGCTTCCTGGAAGAGGTGGTATTTGAGTTGAGTTCTGAAGGACTGCCAGGGGTTATCCAAGGGAAAGGACCTTCTAAGGAAGAGAAGCCGGCAGGTGCACGGTCCTGAAATAGCACAATGCATTCAGGGAAGTACAGGCAAAACGTGAATGTGTGGAACAGCAGGAGGGGAGCAGGAGGAAGACACAGGGTGTGGGAGTTTAGGCAAGGAGCTTGAACTTTACCCTGAGGGATACTGGAGCCAGATGAGCAGGGAGGTGAGGCTGGCAGATGTGTGATTCAGAAGGATGGGTAGACTGGGGCAGTAATCTGGGTGGGACGTGGTAAGTGCCAACCTAATTTGAGGAGGGGATCGATTCAAGACCTTTCACAGATGTTGATCTGAGGATTGATTAGGCACCTGATTAGATGTGGGAGATGAGGGGAAGGGGAAAGTCCAGGATGACACCCAAGCTCTGGCTTGTGAGACTGGCCCAGAGAGGGTCTGGTGTGCCCGTGGTCTCAGGGCTACACCAGTGCGGGGGCTCACATCCTGCATGTAGATCCCATCCCAGCTCTTACTCTGCCATGCAGGGTGACCTGCTGTGAATGTCCCCTCCTTAGGCCAGTTGTCACAGTATTTTGAATTCCTCCAATAGAAGACGTCTTGCAGAGTCTCACTCGGGTGTCACGGGGTAAAAGTTGGGGTCTCCAAGGAGGCTGTGGCCTGGGCAGACCTTTGGACCGCAGGGTGGTAATACACCAAGCAGGGAATGGGCTACCTGGATTGCTCCTGTGTCTCCTTCCTGGTAATGCTATGGACAGTTAGCTTCTTTCCTGTATCTTTGCTGGTCCAGGATGCCAGCCTCAGACTGGGCTCCTTTGTCTTTTCTCTCATGGAGCTGGTGGAGGCAGCAGTGTGGAGTCCCCCAGGCCCTGATGACTACAGTTCGTGCTTCTGTGGCAGCAGGCTGCGGCGGGGGGGTGCCGGCTCCAAGTGAGCCAGCTCGGGGTTAGACCCTCACTCTACCGTATACCAGGAAGCAGCTGAACCTCAGTTTTTCAGCTTCAGTAATGATAATAATACTTGTCTGAGTTGTGAGAATGAGAGAGAAGCAGCGTGAAGTGCTGGGTACCGCATAAGTGCTATGTGCTGGCAGCCGGTAGTGTCATTTCCCCTCCCAGAGAAAAGGGGAACACAGCTCCTCTTAGGGGAGAGGAGGAGGAGGAAGAGAAAACACAACTCTTGTTGCACGGTGTTTTGGGCCCGGTGGACGAGGAAAACAAAGGCTGCTAGTGCACAGTTCTAAGTTGCCCAGCAGAGAGCTGAGATGGGTTGCTATGTGGGCTGCTGGTGGGGGATCTTGTCTGGCTCCTGGGCTCAGTCTGGATATTTCCACAACCAGGAGACAGTCTGGGTTTCCCCTGGGTGCGTGTAGGGTGGGGACGCAGCTAACCCTCACCCGGCCTCGTATCCTCAGAGTGGTGTGGACTCAGCCTTCCGACTCCCCGACTGATGGGTCTCTTGGCCCAGGCCCAGCTGGGCAAGTTCGGGGAGTGCCGAGTCGCTGGAGCTCAGAGGGATTACCTCATGATTGGCTAGACACTTCCTGGAGCCAGCGTGTGGGTACGTGTTCCCCCGGCTGGAACTTCCTGCCAGCTGGAGGGGATCAGGCAGAAGGTCCAGCTGGTAGCTTAGAGGGGCCTTCTTAGGTTCCATGTTGTTTCCCACCATATGAAAGTCATTTTATACCGATACGTTTCTCTTTCTGATTTCCCTTCTCCACGAGGGGCCTCCGCTTTCTTCTCCCCTTGTGTTCTGTGACTCCTTGCCAAGTGAGTCAGGCTAGCTTGGCTGCCCCATGAACACAGCCACCACGTTATCTCCACGGCCCTGCTCGTGACCTGTTCCCCACCCTCACCTTCCTGCTGGGAGGAGCAGGTGATGGAGGAGCGTCAGCCCTCTGGCCTGCCTTGGGACCATGACTGACCTCTCCTATGTCAGCCATTGTGCTAGTGATGAGTAGTGAGGCTCTGTCCCTGCCTACGACATGCTCCCAGCCCGGGAGCAGAGAGCAGATGAGCGGACAAATTAATGTACAGCAAACAGTCTTGGTAAAAACAAATCATAGCATGCTGTTTGCTCAAAAATCTGTGATGGATCCTTGTCACCCATAGGATAAATGAACCCATTCTCAGCATGGTGTTCAGCTCTTTTCCTACACTGCCTGAGCCCCGAATCTGGCCTCATCCACCTTTCCTCTCTGCCAAACACTAGCCCCACACAACAAGACGAAAGATACGTGTCCTGGCCCTTCTCCTCCTCTGTTCATGCCGTTCGCATCCAAGAAGCTACTAGTCTTCCTTTTCTTTGCCCATGGGCTTCCTGTTCATCCTCCAGGCCCAGCAGAAATGCCATTTCCTTGGGAAGCCCTTCCCATGCCTGCCACCTTTCAAAGCATAGCTGAAAACGAATCTGCTCCTCGCTTCTCTTGCCCTTTGTGCAGACTTCTGCTGAGAGCATTTATCACCGTGCATTACTTTCTGCCCTTGTATCTAGCCAGTGCCTGACACCTGAGTTACGCAATAGTGAGTGAGTGAATGAATGAATGAATGAATGCATGCCTTAGGAAGACAAATGCACACATGGATGGCAAAGTCCCTTTCATGTCATGTGGAAAAGGCAAAAGAGGTTGCAGGCAGACTTCAATTCAGTTATATGGCATTTATTGAGGGACTGTTGTATCATGGGGTAGACTGACAAACAACAGTGTGACATAGTACCTGCCTTCCAAGGGCCCACCATCTCCTGGGCAATGGCCACAGTGAGACAGGTAGTGAGGCCATCTGAAATAAAAGCTAACCATGACTGTCACCAAGAAACGCTCACTTCCAGGGGACAAGCGCTCTGCCCCAGCAGAATGAATACCATCCCGTGTGTGTCGTAAATTCCCCACAGACAGGCCCACTGGTGCGGGGAGGTGGGGTGGTACAGGCAGATGCTGTTGCTCCGTATTTCCATAAATGGGAGTGACATGGGGGCTGACGGCCCCTCAGTGCTGGGCTGCACCCCGTGTGCCTTCTGCCAGGCCTTCTGGAGGACGGATACCAGGAAATGGGGCTCAGCACCACCCAGGAACCTCACCCATGTATGTGACCTCAACACAAATAAAGGCTTTGTGGTTTTGTGTTTATTTTGGATTTGGGAGTTTCCCCTCTGAGTATGGGTGTGTCTCCCCCACTGTTCCCCAAATCCAACTTGAGATGTCAGAAAAGGAAGGTAGTCCTCAGGTCTGCTTGATATTTTAAGCAGAAGGAATATACTGTGAGAACTGAATGAAATTGTATGCGAGCCAGGAAGCCAGAACTGTGATGGGGTTTTGGATTTATATAAACAGTGTTAAGAGGAGTGAATTTCTGAGCAGGATACTCCAAAGATCCAAATTCCTCTATGCCCTGATCATCGTTTGAGCTGTTCTTATGGTCATGATGTGATGGGGTCTGCTCATCAAGCTTTCATAAGGATGATACTAATGACACTTTAAATGTCCGTGGTATTTTCTAGAATACAACGTGCTTACACATCTGTCCTTTCATTTGATCCTCACGGCCACCCACTGAGGTATAAGATACTGTCACTTTTTTTTACACATAAGGCAATTGAGATTCAGAGTGGTTAAGTAACTTGTCCAAGACCACGCAGGTATTAAATGACAGGGGTGGCACTTGAACTTAGCCAGTGAGGAGACACTAAGCAAAACTGAGTGTCACCAGCTTTTATTTCACCAGAGTCTAACAGTGCAGGTTTCCTACCTCCTTGGGTCATGCCTTTTATACACAGTTAATCCAAAGGTCTGTACTGTGCCGTAAATTTATCCTTTGTAGTTAATTTCCCATCTGGGCACATTTTTTTTCTTTCTACTAAGTTATTTCTCATACTTAAAAAGTTAATTTGTGTTCTATTAAGTACTATAAAATGTGCATGCGTTCGAAAGCAGAACTTATGAGAGTGAGCTGATTTCTGTTCTAAAACCTTGGAGCATGAAATAGAAGTGAGACTTGACAGATCTGACTGTCAGGATAGGTTAGAGTGAGATTATAAAGGTTCAAGGCAGACTGAGAAGTTTGTACAGGCAGTCACAGCCATGGAAGACTTTTTCCCCTAAAAATTTCTTACGAAAACATTTCAAAACATTTAAAGAAATTGGAACAAGAAAACAATGGACACCATTATATCCTCCCTCTAGATTCAACATTTGGCCATGTTTGCTTTACCTCCTTCTCTCTTTAAAAAAGAAAAAAAATTACATTTATGTAGATAGCATTTTATATATCTATATACACACATATATGTATATATAAATACACAGGTATATATGTATAAATATATGTGATTTTTAATTAAAAATATATTTAAAATAAAAAATATTTTTAAGTAAAAATATATTTAAATAAAAATTTAAAAATAAATATTAAAATATACGTAATTTTTAAAAATTATAGTGTAATTTGAAAGAAAACTGTAACATCCTGACCCTTCACTCTAAATACTTCAGTATGCATCCCCTAAGAGTAAGGTCAGCCTCCTACCAACCCACAGCACCATTATCACACTTAAGAAAATTGACACTAATTTATGGAAGACCTTTAACTGGTGAAGAAACATTATTCTATTTCTGATTTAGAAAGAAAATTCTCTGGCAGGGACAGAGAATGGATGGGAGAGAGCAGGCCAGTTGGTGGTAATGATTAGAATGCGGGAAAGAATAGATAAACAAGATTATACTGTATAGCACAGGGAAATATATACAAGATCTTGTGGTAGCTCAGCGAAAAAAAAAGTAACGATGAATATATATATTGTTCATGTATAACTGAAAAATTGTGCTCTACACTAGAATTTGACACAACATTGTAAAATGACTATTACTCAATAAAAAAAGTAAAAAAATATTAAAAAAAAGCAGTACATTGCTTATTTGTAATCATATAGAATGCAGTAGATCTATGTAAATTAAACATTAAATTAAGAGAAAAAAAAGAACGTGGGAAAGAGATGAAACGAAGCTTCCTCATAAACATTGCTTAAAGAAAGTTGACGGTCGTTTATGCAATTATGAAAAGAAATAACTCCTAGAAAATACAGAAACATACACAGAAGTTACCCATAGACTTTCTACTGCAAAACAACCATTATTAACATTTGGTGTATTTTCTTTAGCTTTTTATGAACAGGTTGTGTGTGTGTGTGTGTGTGTGTTTTTTAAGGTATTTCTAACTATACTACGTGTGCAATTTTCTCTCCTGCTGTTTTCACTGTACAGTCTAACATGTACTCTGTAGTGATTTACTTTGCTCTTGAGACTTTTATACAAGTTGTTCCTGATTCCCTTACCCTCGCGATGTGTTCTGAGGGTAGATCTTGTTTCCTGTACCTCACACCCAAAGTGTAGCCTGCGCCCCAGCCTCAGCGTGTGCCCCTCGGGCTCTTCATCTCAGCCACATGGGTCAGACTGGGAGCCCGGAGCCCTGGGAGGGTGTGCTACTACTGTTGGGCCACCCTACGGTCACTCGAGGAGAGGTGAAGTGAGGACACACCTCCAAAATGGTTGAGGGAAGAAACAGACTGTGACAAAAATTAAACTCTGGAGAGCCGTTATTAAAAGAGTTGAAATATAGGAGCTTTGAAATGGGGAGCATTAAACCAACCAGCTGATTCTTACAAGATACAGTAGGAGGCCACATGGGAAGTGGAAAGAGGAGAGAATGGTGGTTCGAGCTTGCATTTGAGTCTTGCCTCTGCTGGGTGATGTTGGGGAGGCCGTGGCTCTGACCTATCCTTGCCTTGAAAATGGAGATAGCATTGCCCCCCCCACTTCCTCACACAGGAGTGGAGTGAGGGACCAGGGAGAGATCAGTGTTTCTGCAAGGACCCTACCAACTCTAAGACTCCTTGCTGCCTGTGAATTTTAATGAGCCTCCCTATGAGGCCACATTCTCCCGATTCCTTTTTCTCCAAAAGGATTCAGAAAGGGAGATGGGCATGGAAACAGCCCAAGGGGGAATGGATAAGGTGGTGCTCTCCAGCCAGCAGGCTGGGCAGATTCCGGGGTGGCCAGACACTGTGTGAGGTTGATGTAGGTTGGAGTAAATATCATGATCTGTATTTTACAGACGAACAAACTAAGACAAAAATGCAGTGCCTTCCTCCTCTTTTGCCCTTATTCCCTCTCCCATCACTGTTAGGTGCTCAGAGGCCCCTTGCTACTGCCAGCTGCCCATAGCCCTCCACTCTGGACCCCTGCCCAGGCCTGACCTCCGCTGAAGTAGCATGTGTTTTTAACACCGTCCACAGGGGATTACAGTGGGTAACTAGCTCAGATGGGGCCCCCAAAACACAACTTGGGGTGATGACAGTAGCTGCCTCAGAGAGTGAGCATCAAATAAGATGGGCATGAACACTTTGTAGACTAAGTACTGTAGGTCTTGCTATGCGTGAAACCTCGGACTGGGTGCTTTTGGGAACACAGGAAGAGCAGGAGGAGCAGGCCCTGCCCTCAGCAAGAGTGCACTCTAGCAGGGGAGGCAAGACCAGCGCACAGAGCTCTTAGCAGTGTTCGGTGCTGAGGTGAAGATGGCTGCACGGGTGTGGAGCTGGGAAAAGGAAGGAGGGCTGGGCTGGGTATTCAGAGGTTGCTTCCTGGAGGAGATAGAATTTTGGCTGCGCCTGGAAGGGTAGGTAAGAGTTCAGTAAAACTGAACTGATAAAAACCTTCATTCTGGGAAGGAGAGGCGTGATCAAGGAAACCAGCACAGAGATGATGGTAACAGCTACAGGCCACTTGGTATGTCTTGTTTGAGCCTCTTAGTGACCCTCTTCAGGTAGGTTTTATTGTTATTCCTAATTGGTAAGTGAGAAGCCCGAGGCTGAGAGATGTTAAGTCACTTGCCAGTGTCACACGGCTTGTAAGTGGGAAAACTGGGGTTCTAATCCAGGTTCTAAGGCACTTAGTCATTATCTATGTTGGTTCCCTAAAAGCAGGTTGTGCCAGAGATGTGCATGTGACTGTGTTGGTTCATTCATTCATTTATCCAGGAAACCATTCCTGAGCACCTACCACAGTGCAGCCACTCTTAGGTGCTAGGGATGGAAGAGGGAGGCAAAGCCCCGTCTTCCCTTATGGGGATAGTGGGGAGAGGATGTGTAAGGGAGTGATTTTAATGCAGTTGGTCTCTGACAGAGGCATGTGCATGTAGCATGCAGGCCCTTGGGTGGAAACATCTAACTGTGTGTGTTGGGAGAGAGAGTCACAGAATATGTTCTAGTGGGGAAGTGTCGGAGCTGGGTGGTAAGGGGGGGAAAGGAGCTTGTCAGGAAAGTATTCCAGCAGAGGGAACTGCAGGCTGGGGCGGGGTGAGGAGCTCACCTGGGATGTAGCAGAGGTGGGATGGCCTTGAATACCAGATAAAGGGGTCTCTAGAGGTGGGAATGGGCTACCTGTGGTCCCATCTACAGTGTGCCAGGGGAGGGTTTACTGTAGCACCGTGGAAACCTGCCAGCAGAGGCCCAGCAGCCAGCACCCTTGCTTTCTCAGGTTGCCAAGCACTTCCTGGATAACCCGGGGCTGTGCTTGACATTTCCAGTGAACGTTCCTAGGCAGCTTCCTTGTCCCTGTAGTGCAGACCTGGCTGGGCTGGTGCCCTGCTGAACTGAGCAGCCTCACCCGGTGACGGTGATGGGCAGGCTGTGCGGGCAGCTGGGAAAGGCACTGGGCCGGGAGTCAGCAGACTTGGGCTCTGCTCTTTGCTCGGTGACCTTGGCAGTTTCTTGACCTCTCTGGGCAGCTCTGCAACACGAAGGGACTAAATGGTCTCTGAGGTCCCTTGCAGCCCCAACATTGAGAATCTGGGGGTGAAACTGCGTGTGGGGAGGGAAGCAGAAGATGAGTGGAGGTGGGTGGGTCTGTGAAGGGCATGTTCTTCAGATCCAGCAGGGATTCAATCAAGTTCCCATGACTGTTGTCAGTGCTGCATCTCAGAACGGAGAGAACACACATAGCCACCCTGCTCTGAAATTTCGCTGGGCACTGCTCCTTATGTGGACTATCTCTCTCAATCCTCAGAGCTCTGTGTACCTTGGTAGGTATTCCCATTTTACAGATGGGAAACCAAGGCTCTGAGAGGTCCAGGGCCTTTGCCCAGGTTTCACTGTGAGAGGTAGAGGTGGAATCTGAGCCCAGATCTGTCTGACTATAAGCTCTGGTCTTTGGCACCTTACTGCATAGTTCCCCCCGACGCTGCCTTCGTCCTGCGGGGACTCAGATGTGCTGTACCGGGCCAGGAGGGATCACCCAACCTGGGTCTTGCCTGGAGGATCCACTTCCGGTTGGCACCACAGCAGGCACCTCTGGCCAGGGCCACTGGGCTGCTAAAGGGCATGTTGGCCTCTCCCACAGCTGCCTGCCTGGTGGGCTGAGCTAGGTGGCTTTGTTTTAGCAGGTGGGGGCAGTTTCCCCTCCTAGCAGCTGCTCCATGGGCCCCGGGCTGGGCAGTGGCAGCACCTACAGGAATGCGATCCCTCCTCCAGCTGTGCTTCGGAGGTGACGTCAGGTGTGTGGGTGAAGTAAATAAAGCTGGAGGAGGATGACAGGAGTGAGGGAGCGTGGCTGGGCTCGTACCACCCCGAGAGGGCAGTCCGGGTCGGCAGTCTGTTCTTCCTTCCTGACCTGCAGCCAGGAGACCTGAGCCTGTGCAGGTCCTGCCTTGGGGCCCAGGCGAGTGGGAATTGGCCCAGCCAGCTCGGGAAGTTGTGCCACTTTGCAGTGACAGAGCCTAGAGCTTGAAGGGGCTTTGCATGTCATCCAGGGGACTGAGACCCAGAGAGAGGAAGTAGCCTGCTTAAGCTCACACAGCCGTGGTGGTGGAGCTGAAATTGGAATTTCCCAATACCCAAGGTTTTAAAAAAATTTTTTAACAAGTCTAGAACTCTACACAGATTTTAATACAGTATGAAAATAACTCATGTAGTCACCATTGGAAAAGGTATTCAATGTGATTAAATAATACTTGAGCAAACTGATGTCACCTCCTTTAATACCAAAGCTTTAAACACAATTTTAGTCATTCTAAGGTGAAATTTTCCAGACATGTATCACATATGCATATATGTAATTTCACCTTTTCTTGACGACACAGAGTCACAGTAATAGACAGTTATCAGAAGCTGATGTAACATAGTGCTGTCCTCTAAGCTGGGCTGGCTGTCCCTGCACTAACTAGTCTCAACAGTGAATGCTCTTCATAGATTTTTCTGTCTCCTTCCTTTCAAGCTGTCATTTCTGAACTGCTAATATGCTATGAGCTAGGAAATCTATTCATCAAAATAGAGCTCTTTTCCACCACCCTACACCTTATTTTGATGGGACGAGGGGGAAGCAAAGAAGCTTAGACCAAACCCTTGGGGGAACTATTTCTTTGCTGCCCTCAGACTGCGCCTGGGACCCTCGCTAAGTCCCCATTCCCTCCTGACCCAGCCCTATAGCAGCCCTGCTGGGAGGTGTGCGCTCGGGCGCCCCTAGTGGTGGTGGACGGCGTTCACGGTGCAGAAAGGGAAGGACTGCTGGCTCCCAATTCTTTCAGTTCACAACAGCAAATTTTTATGAAACATGCAAGATGCACGACACCATAGGGGATGCCAGGCACTTTAAAACTGATTCAAATTTTACCACCCAGGAAAGCTGCATCACAATCCGAGAGACAGCCTGCAACTAGGGCCACTCCCTCGTAAACATGGTCAGCGCTGAGGGTGTTAGAGCAGGAAGTCAGGGGCTTTTTCACTGAAAAGTAAGAGGATACAAGGAGGTAGAGATGGAGGATAGGCTCTAAAAGTGTGGAGAAGAGTAGAAAAGGCATTCTAGGCAAGAGGAAGAGCCAGAATAAGGATGGAAGAGAGCCGTCGCTCTGGGCCTGGTTATGCCCACCCTGGGGGAATAGAGGACGGGTGCAGGCAAGTGATGGGCAGTGAGGCTGGAAAGGTAGCCTTGAGATGGAGATTGAGCAGAAGGCTTTCTAGGTAGAGCAGATGATGAGAGCCAAGGTGCAAGCTGGGAAATTCTTCAGTACTTTGAGGAACAGGGACATTCAATTTTCTTAAACATTTATTTGTTTATTTAGCTATCTATTTAAAACCACTTTATTAAAATATACCATATAGCCTACAATTCACCCATTCAAAGCACACAGTTTACAAAATTGTACAACTAACACCACAGTCAATTTTAGAAAATTTTCATCATCCTAAAAAGAAACCCAGTACCCATTAGCAGTCACTCCCCTTTCCCCTAGTGCGAGGCAATGACTCATCTCTTCTCTGTTTCGGCATTTGCCTATTCTGATGTCTTACATCAATGGAATTGTATAATCTGCAGTCTTTGGTGACTGACCTTCTGCTCACCATGATGTTTTCAAGGTCCATCCATGCTGTAGTCAGTATCAGTACGTCATCCCTTTCCATTTTCTTCTTTGCCTTCCTTCCTATGGCTGAATAGCATCCTGCTGTATGGATGTACCACATTTTGTTTATCTGCTCATCAGTTGATGGCCATTTGTGTTGCTTCCGCTTTGGGACTATTCTGAATATGCTGCCATGAACATTTGTGTACCAGTTTTTGTGTGGATGTATGTTTTCAAGGCAGTCCATCGTGAGTTGTGTCTAAGATAGTCCTGGTGGGGACGGGAGGAAAGATGAGTCAGAGGGACCTGCTTACCCACTGTGTGTTGAGTGGTGAGGTGGGAGTGAGAAGGGTAGGCTCAGGGTCCTGTTCTAGCCCCACTGGGATTCTCACTGTCACCCCCATAGACCCTTATTGTTATGTCAGATCTGACAGCTGTTTGCTGGGCTGGAAATAGCCTGGGAGACTGGTGTTTTCCCCGGAAATCAGGTGCTTTTTTTCCTGTGTCCCACTGAGGGCCAAAATTAGTTAAGCAGATAGAGAAGTAGGAGCCACACTGTTAGTCTAGAAGAGGGGAGTGTTGTCAACAGGAAGCTGGCCGGTTCAGGGAAGGAGGTGGTCAGGAAGATGAAGGTCAATAAGCCAAGTGCAAAGCAGGGCTGAGTTGCAGTGCCCCTCCCCCAGCACACACACACACAGAGGCGGTGGTTTTGTTTAAAGGAAACGCTGCAAGTATCTCCCTGGCCCCATTTGACAGATGGGGAAACAGAGGCACTGCATTCAAGGGATCTGCCATTCAGAGACAGAAGCAGGATTAAAGCTGGAGTCTTTGGTTCTGCCGTCAGCAGCAGGGTTGGTAAAACCCAGGCCTTGCCCTCAGCGCTGTGGCTGTTTTTGAGTTCACAGAAGATTGAGGACACAAAAACAAGAAAGGGTTTATGCTGTTTTGGTCTCCTAAAAAAGAACACCCAACCCCACCCCAACCCCAAAGTGAAAACACAAAACAGGGCTTTAATTACCATCTTTTTTTTTATCCCTTTCCCTTCCTTTCTTTTTTTACTCTCCAGCCAGAAAACATTATGTTGTTGGACAAGAATATTCCCATTCCACACATCAAGCTGATTGACTTTGGCCTGGCTCACGAAATAGAAGATGGAGTTGAATTTAAGAACATTTTTGGGACGCCAGAATTTGTTGGTGAGTTTTAAGCCTATTTCTTTCCCAGCTGAGAACCAGGGATCAAAAGGTGGAGAAATCCCAGGAGCAAATTCTGTATCTGGGGCTGTGGCCTCTGGGCTAAGAGATGCTGCCTTGGAGACCCCTTGGGAACCTAATGGGTGGGGAAGGAAATGTCTTGCTGGCCTCTGGGTGCGGGTCCCGGAAGAAAAGGTTGAGTTTGTGGGAATCCAAAGGGTGATGTAATTTTAAATCTTCACAGTCAGCTCATCTAAGAGCAGGAAGTGGGGCCAGCTCTGGGAGGGCCCCACTGACCCCTCCGGCAGGAGAACCTTGCTGTGTACCAGGCATTCTGCCTGGTACTCTATAGGCATTGTCTCAGCCAATCCTCATACAATCTCACAAAGCAGATTTAAAATATTTTCTCCATCAGGTGCCTTGTTTAAGGCGAAACAGCCAGTAGGTGGTAAAGCAGAGATTCAAAATACAGATACATCCAACAGCGTGTGCTCTTTCCATTACATGGGGTTGTCTCTTTAAAAAGACCTTGCCCCCAAGGAGCTTAGGATTTAGTTGTGGAAACATGGGTCAAACCATCAAATCGGAGTGCTGGAAGGATCTTTTCAGAGCATCTGGTCTAGTTTAACAAATGTGGAATTGGAGAGCCAGAGGTTTTTAGTTACGGTCCACCAATGGTTATTCTCCATCTACTGTATAACAGATATTAAGTCCTGGGGACACAAGGATGGTCAGGGGACACACTCAGAATGACACTCAAAGTCACACAGTGAGTTGGTGGCAGAGTCAACTTGAACCTGGGGTACAGATATCTGGTCTCAAACTTTGTCCAAGATAGCAGTTGCTGCTCACCATTCACATATGTTATAAAAATATGTATGTTTATCTAGTTAAGTTCATATGAAGTGTTGAATAATAATGAATGATTCAACTAGAAATTCGGGGAAGTAATGGAAGAGGTGTCACAGGACAGGATGTGGTTAATTGTAAAGCAAGTGATACAGACAGCTCTGAAAGACTGTTCCGACAAGATATCCACTCTTGCAAACTCAATGGAATCAGTCATGGCTTTGAGTGGTGAGGGACAAAGTGCTGGCGGGAGAAGTGTCAGCAGGGCAGGGAGGAGCTAGGATAGAGGAGGTGCACATCCTGAGTTCAGAGGTACCCTAGCACCGATGTCGGGCCAGAATGAGTGCATTTATTGAGAGAAAACTCACTGTCCCCTGTAGATGGAGCAAAGGGTTCACACAGGCTGGCTGTGTGAGTGGCATACTGATGGGTGGGGCCAGACCGTAGAGGGTTTTGCCCAGTGGTATACTGGTAAATGTGTAACAACCAGGTCTCAAAACAAAACATAACCCTAATTTCTAGCATTTGCCAATTTCAAGCTACCATCATGTTGCCCCTGAATTCAGAGTTCGGAGGGGGTGCCTACAGTTGACTCTCAAGGGCCAGTGTGACCCAACTCCAGCCCAGAAATGGTTTTGTTTGCACCTGGCAGATACAGAGTGTGGCTTCTCTAAGATCCTGCCCAAATTATGATGGCTTGCTCTTCCCAAGACCCTTGAAAACAGGTTATAACCATTTTTCCCATTTCCCATCAATCTTTGAAATTTTAACCTAAGACCAGGGTGAAAAGTTAGTGTCAGCTTCCAAGAGTGTGGTCGACCAGGTCTTGCAAAACTGGACTCTTGAGAGAAATGTTCTTTTAAATGTAATTCTGAACTCATAGGAAATAAGATAAATCTTTAAGCATCAACCTGTTCGCAAAAGCAAGTGAAATGAACTTAGGGCTGGAGCTATGAGCAGCAAGGGTATTCAGTAGGAGGACCTCCCCTAAAGGCAAGTGCACGTATCAGCATTTTACTCAGAGACTAGCAAGGTTTAGATGCTGAAGGACATAGGATACTGAAATTATCAGATGTTGATTATAAAATAAGTGGAATGTATATAGAAATAAAAGGTAGACTCACAAGAATGAAAAAGCAACAAGAGACTCAAAATGACAAGGCAAATTTTTATGTATGTGTTTTTTTGCGGGAGGATAATTACGTTTGTTTGTTTATTTTAATGGAGGTACTGGGGATTGAACCTATGACCTCATGCCTGCTAGGCATGTGCTCTGTCACTGAGCTACACCCTTCCTCGACAAGGCAAATTTTCGAAAGAGCCAGATAGAACTTTAAGAAGTTCAGTATGTACTCCTTGAATTTAAAACTCAATGGCTGGGCCAAATAGCAGCTTATATATGGCTGAGGAGGTAATTCAAGAATTGAAAGACTGAGCTGGAAAAAATTAGAATACCTCTGAGTGGAAAAGACACAGAAATATTACAGAGAGAAAAAGTGAAATAAAGTTAAAAAAAGAAGCCTAATGTAGGTCTATCTGGAATCCTGGAGGAAGGAGGAGACAATAGAGGAGTAACATCTGAAGAGATTGGATGAGAATTTTTGTTCCTCATGTAAAAACATGCATCCCCAGATGTTGCAGAAAAACGTGTTACAGCTCAGCATTACTGCTCAGTTGTGACAGCAACCTGGATCTGGGCAAGAGACCAAGCAGCACTCAGAGAGTTGGAGAACTCACGTTTATTACACCAGCAGGCCCAGAGGAGTTAACACTTCAAGCTCTGGAACCTGTCCACAGCTTTACACAGGCCTTTTATAAGCTACCAGTTTTACACTTTGCAACATCATATGCAAATAAAGTATAACAGAAGTTGACCAACTAGGAACAAGCTTTGTAGAAATAGGCCAATCAGGAGTGAGCTCCTGGCAAATGAAGTACTACAAATGGACCAATCAGAAGTTAGGGAAGTGGACCAATCAGAAGTGAGACTAATAACCAATCAGGAGTGAGAGTAATAACCAATCAGGAGTGAAGGAAATAACCAATCAGAAGTGAGTTCAGGGAACCAATAGAATTCTAGGTGTAAGTTAGCCTCTTTAGAGACAAAAAGTGAGCTAGAGGCTCTTTGCGAACCGGACGGTTCTTGGAGGAGAGCAGTGGCCCTGCCTAAGGGTTCTGCTGGTCTTTTTATGGGGCTTCCTGCCTCACAGATACAGAAAGAACAATGCAGAAGAGAAAATGCATACCTAGATAGATTATAGTTAAACTTTAGGGCACCAGAGACAAAGAGAAGATCTTAAAAAGCAGCCAGAGAGAAGACAGATAATCTACAAAAAATAAAAAATAAACAAACAAAAACAATAGTTGAACAGACAGCGTACTTCTCACAACAACAGTGGGAGCCAGTGTCCAATAGAAGATTATCTCCAAAAAGCCGAGGGAAAATTTAAAAACCCTTAATTGTGTACCAAGGAAAAATATATTTCAAGAATGAGAGTAAAAATTTCAGGAAAAACAAAGCAAAAACCAAAAACCCCAAAGAACAGAGAACAACAACGAAAAAGACAAAATAATACAAAACAACTAACCTCCAGCAGACCTTCATTAATGGAACTTCTAAAAGAGATACTTCTTTTTGGGGGCAGGGGGTAATTAGGTTTATTTTTTTTTTAAGTGGAGGTACTGGGGGTTGAATGAGGACCTTGTGCATGCTAAGCACGTACTCTACCACTGAGCTATACCCTCCTCCAAAAGATGTACTTCTGAATTAAGGAAAATGACCTCTGAAGGGAGGTCTCAATGCAAGAAGTAATAGGAGGAAAGAAATCAGTAAATATTAGGCAAATATAAATTACTTTCTTTCCAAAATAATGATGATGATGATGAAGTTTTAATTGTGAGTTTAAAAAAATGACAGCTAGAAACTGAAGGAAATAATGTTAAATAGAACAGAGTGCTTGAAATTAGTGTTCTAAGGTTCTTGGATTGTTAGAAGTGGGTCAAAATTTTGATTTATGGTTTGATATCCTTAGTAAAGTCTCAAGGATAGCTGTTACAAAAATAGAAGTTGGAGAAAAAACGATAATAAAAAATTAACAAAAATACTATTTTAAAAGAAGACAAAAGATGAAAAGCACAGAAAACTGGGCAAACAAAAGCACAGAGAGGACGGAAGTTAAGTGTAGATGTATATCAATCAGATGAGCCCTGGAAACTTAGTTGTGCTTCTCAAACCCTCAAGGGTGAAAGACTTGACAAAAAGTCTATCCTGGAATGCTTCTTCAGTAAGATACAATAAAAATAAATTCCTAGAAAAATGATCACAGTTTGAGTGTCATGACAATGTCAAATCGTTTTCCAAGTCTCTAAATGCCTGCTCTCAATTTCTGTACGTATCTTGTCTGGACCAGTGCCAGTCTGCAGATTTTTTGCCTGTGGACAGCACTTACTGTTCTAGAGAAAGTCTTTCATGTGTGTCTCAGGACACAGGTAGAAAAAAGTTCAGAGCAATGTTTTTCCAATAATAAAAGAAGCAGAAAACGTCCAAATGATCGCTGAGAGGAGAACGATTAGAAGATGATCTGTATTTACACAGTGGACTATTACATAGCCATGAAGATGAAAGACCATGGCTGAACATTCAATGAATGCTAGAAGCATAATGTCGAGGGGGCTGGGAAATCAGGTGACAGTAGATCACATGCAGTATGACATCATTTTTAGGAAGCAAAGCCAGGAGAGTGGTTACCTCTGCCTGGAAGTAAGGAGAGGTGGGAGGGTGGGATGGTGGGAACATCCTACAGATGTGGTGGTTTTGATATTGTTCTCCGTGAACAAACTTAGCCTTTCCTGCTCTCCATCTCTGTGATTAAACAGACTCAATCCCTCTCCTGTCTCTAGTTACTGCCTTCTCTCTCTTCTGCATTTCATCACCAAGCTTTTTTAGAGTCATCTACACCCTTATCTCCACGTCCCATGGTCGATCCTCTCTGGGCACTGCAATGAGTGGGAAATTCAACACTCGCTTTCCAGTGCTTGTCGGCTTAATCTCTGGGCAGCATTTTGTCCTCTCCTCTCCCCGGTAGAGTCTTCTTTCCTCAACTCTGCACCTTCTCCTGGTCAGGGCAGCTTTCGCATGGCTCGTGTTTCCACCTGTGCAGTGACATGTGATGGCTCTGGCCCACCCCACCCCCGACACCCAGCTTTCCTGGACATCTTCCTTTGGCTGCCCCTCGAGCATCACAGGCTCATCACAGGCTCATCCCCTCTGCTGCCACCAGAATGCTCTCCTGCCCCTTGGGTGGGCGGTGCCCTCTTTCAGACAGACTCAGAGGAAAGTGGATTCCCTCTCTGCCTTCTTTTCCCCTCCATCCCCTTCCAGCAGAGAGTTCCATAGCAGGCTTTGCCACTCTCCCCGGTGCCCCTTCCAGCATCTTCCTCTCTTCACCCTCCTCTTCCTTTTCGAGGTGTCCCTGTTTGCATTCTCTCTTCTACACTCTCCAGCCTCTTTGTGAAAGAAGGTTTTCTGCCAGGGTAACAGGCAACTTCCTTCCTCAAAATCCTTAGGCCCAGATTATCTCCATCCGCCTCCCAGATTTTCCTTAGTGAGGATTCAGGATGGAGACATTTGGCACCAAATTCCCTATAATCATCTCTTCTCATTTTCATACTCCTGCTGAATCTTCAATATGGCTTCTTTCAGCTCCAGAAATTGTGAACTATGAGCCCCTGGGACTGGAGGCTGACATGTGGTAAGTTGTACAGGCCAGCCAGGTGGCCCAGAGCCTGGCTCCATCCGACGTCTCCCTTGACCATGAAAACCTCTTTCTCCACACTCACCTTCCAGAGCCTCTGGCTCCTCCAGGCCAGTTAGAGCACGGCTGAGGCAGAGGACAAGGGGCGAGGTGAGGCTGGAGATGCAGGCATGATGAGGCTAACAGTGACAATAGTTCATTCCATCAGTCAACCAAGTAGTGATCCCTGGGAGCCTCTTACATCCCAGGCTCCACACTGGGCCTGGGGAGACCGCAGTGATTGATTCTCTGCCCAGATGGGACTCGTTTTGTTTGAAAAGTGCTTGACAGTTGTCTGAGCACCTCGATTACTTAATTTTCTAAAATGCCCTCAGCGGTCCTATGAGGTAGTTATCATTATCCTCACTTAATGAGGAGAGAGAGACCCAGAGGTGATCACGGCAGCCTGCACGTGTAGGCATGTGACCTTGAATTCGGGTCCTCGGACGCAGTGTCCAGAGCTTGATGACTCTGAACAAGGCCTCGGCTGCTGCTGAGGGGTGGGGTGGGGTGGGGAGCGGCGTCGAGACGGCATTGGGGGCTGCCGTGTAGGGGCCCTGAGAACCGTGTGGGGAGTCCCTCGCTGGTTTGGGATGAGAGCCTGGCAGCCCTGACTTGACTGTTCTTTGTCTTACAGGAGCATTGGCGTCATCACCTACATCCTGTAAGTATTACTGATCCCGGGTGCTGATCCTACCCAGCTCAGATCCGGGGGAAGCGGGAGGGATGGGAGAGGGGCAGGCAGGCAGACAGACAGACAGACATTTCCTGAGTCCCCACCATGACCAGATACGTCAGATCCACACAGCAAACCTGAGGCGAAGTGCTCTCAGCTCAGTTCCATTTCGTGCAGTTGACCTTGGGCTTGGGGTTGGGCAGGAACCCGGGAGAGCAGCCTGCGGCCCTCCATCCTACACACCTGTGTCTGCATCCCTCCTGTGGCTGGGGGTCCTGTGGCTGGGGGTCCACCGCTCAGCCTGACCCAGACTGAGGTTTCCTGTGAGATTGTCAGTTTTTACTCCGAAGCCTTGGGGCAGTCCTCAAGCTGCCATTGCCCTCCCTGATCCCACCTCTTCTTTTCTGCCTTTTCCCCTCCCTTTCCCAAGACCCCTTTTCTTCTCACCTTCTCTCTCTCTCCTTTCCCCCGGAGCCTCTCTTTCCTGTCTCTGAAGTATTACGTTGCTTAAGCAGAGATTTCCTACACCGGGGATTGGATCTGTCACTTTCCATCTCCCTGGCCTGGGGCAGAGACTTAGCCTCTGGGCCTGTTTTCCTCATCAGAAAAATAGGAATCGCAAACTTCCTGCCACGGATGTGTTGTGAGGGTTAAATAAGCCGACGTGCGAATTTCCCAGCACTGCTCAGGCACATACAGGGCAGATTAGTTGGTATTCATTTCGTCAGTCCTTCCCAACTGTTTCCTCTCACAGCACCCCTGCAAAATGCTATTTTTATGGCACCCTGGGTAAGAGCCAGCCCACAGCTAGAGGGGATGCAGGCCCACTCCTCCTTGGACTAGGAGCTCTGTGCAATGTGGTAGACCACCCCCTAACCCCAGAGTTGTGGCAGAGGGTCTCAACCCTGGCTGAACATCAGACCTTTTAAAATGTACCATGTCCCAGACCCCACCCCAGATTTGTGAAATCAGAATCACAAAATAGAGGCGTGGTCTGAGCATCAGTATTTTTTTTAAGCCCTAGAGGAATTTGATGCAGAGAGAATTTGAGGCATTGCTAGATAGTTCCAGATTAGATCCGGAATATTCAGACGTTGCTTCTTGAAACCTGGGTATCTTCAGAACTCTCGTTTCCATAGTGAAATATTAAGGAATTCCAGTGTCTTTAGGCACACAGCCACCTTCTAGTTCATTGAATTCTATACAGGTTATGACTGCCTGCTCCATAGTGGGCACTGTGACAGGCACCCAGGATACTACAGGCGGAGAGTCCACCCTGCTTGCCTGCAGCTCCGAGAGATCTGAGCTGGGCTGTGAGGTTCACTCTCCAGGTGGGACGGGAAGGAATGGCTGTCCTGGTTGAGGAAGGGAACAGCGAGAGTGGCAAGTGTGATGAAATATACCAAGCATGTGGTAGGGACCAACTTCTGCTGCCTTGCTCAGGAGTTTAGATGCAATTCTGTAGAGAATGGGGAGTCATAGAGGGTTCTGTGCATTCTAACAATGACAGTAATGATGGCCATCAATCCTTGAGCTCTTAGTTCGGGCCAGGATTGCACGGAACATTCTCTATATATTTCTTCTTCAACATCTAATATCTGTTTATTCACAACAATCATGTGAGGTGGGGACTTTTATTTTCTTCAGTTTACAGACGAGGAAACTGCCATTCAGAGGTTCACACATGAGGGGCAGAGCTGGGATTCAAACCCAGGATTGAAATATCAGATTTTTTTCCAGTGTACCTTGCTTTCACTATGCCAGGAAGGTGTCAGTGGGGATAGGGGTGACCTTTAAGAGATACTTAGTAAATGGAACCAGTAAGGCTTTTTGGCCAGTTAGATGTGGTGAGGGAGTGGCAGGAGGAGTCAGAGGTGACTGCTGTGTTCCTAGCTTGGATACATTTGTGAAGTGATGTCACTAATCAAGGCAGGGAGCGCGTGGAGGGAGATTAGGGCCCAGGGACTTCTGGGACAGTGGCACATCTGGAATATGAGTCAGGAGACAGTTGCTTCAGGAGTCACCATTGGAACGATGCATCCTTGGCAGACCCTGCAGTGGAACCTCACCCACACTTCCAGTCCCTCGTGGCCCAACTATTGCTGCTTCTCTCAGGCTTTGCCCGTGCTGCTCCCTTGGCCCAGAAGACCTTCCGTCTCCTTCTCTGATGGCTGACAACCTCTTCCTTCTTCAGGACACAGCTCTCCCACGAAGCCTGCGCTGGGCCTCCCCTCTGTCCTGTGCTCCCCCAGTTCTTTGTCTGGCCTTCTGTTTTAGTCTGTGTTCTGCTGGGGATTATGAAGAGCCGGGGCTCTGTGTTTCTCTCCCCTCCTCTTTCGAGTCCCTTGAAGGCACAGTTTGTCTTTGTCAGGTACTTAGTAGGAGCTCCATAACGTGTACTGAATTAGACTCAGTTGAAAAGGTTGCTGACTGGCCGCCCAGAGCAGGCAGCAGGGAGCGGAGAGCCTCCTACCCTAATGCAACAGTACAAGTCAGGGTTCCCCCAGCCCATCACCCCTACTTCCATCTACTTTCCTACAGTCACCTGTCCCCTCTCTCTGTGCTCAGCCTGAGTGGAGCATCCCCTTTCCTCGGAGACACGAAGCAGGAAACGCTGGCAAATATCACAGCAGTGAGTTACAACTTTGACGAGAAATTCTTCAGCCAGACCAGCGAGCTGGCCAAGGACTTCATTCGGAAGCTTCTGGTTAAAGAGACCCGGTAAGAGGACAGACAGAGGCACTGTGTCCATCTGTCCTTGTTGTGGCCACCACGTCGTCTGACCATGGTGGTCTATTCTGGGCAGGTGCTGAGGAGTGTGGGCTGACTGACACTTGGCATTCATCTTATTTGCTCAAGTCTTTCTGCTTTCTTTGCCTGCTGGAGTGCAAAAAACTCTGTGTGTGTGTGTGTGTTTTTAAGGCAGCCTGAGTTTCTCTAGGGCTCATTATCTTCTGCAGTCTGTCCCCAAGGCACGGGGAACGAGGATTTGAAAAGGAAAGTGGCAGAGTTTTCAAGCCAATTCAGGATGGGAGGGGTCAGAACAGTGGGAGAATAGGAGACCTGCTAGTCCCACCAGTTCTTCAGAGCCCAGTGTAAGCCCCGGGGCTTTGGGATCAAAGAAGACGACGGGCAGGGAGTTGTAGGGTGCTGGGTGCCCAGAGCATGGCCTGGTTGAGGCTGGGGTAAGGTCTGCAGACTCTAGAAGGCCAGGTCCTCTTGGTCCCACGGGTTTCAGAGAGAGTCAGAATGAGGTCCTCTAAGATGTAGGGGCCTGATTTCCCCGTCAAAGGGCAGTGCTAGGTGGGATCACCTTCCCTGGGTACAGAGCAGGGAAGGGCAGAGAAGAGACCTGGGAGACAAATAGAAAAACAGAGACCAAAGCTTTCACGATGGAGAGCATTTATGACGCTCCTGTAGTGTGGTGCTGGGTGCTTCAATTCTGGGACTGGACATGAGGGTTTGTGATCTCATTTTATTGAAGGGTCCTTCCTGGACCGCTTTCTCTGGAGTGCAGGGAATGCAGCCAATTATCCATCCGTCTTGGCATCCCACATTATTCGAGTTTGATGGCAGTGCTCAAAGAATGCCAAAGGCAGGTCTAAGAAGAGTAAGAATGGAGACTATTGCTCTCAGCTCCTCCTGAGTCATCACTGTTTTCTGATCCTCGTTGCAGGAAACGGCTCACGATCCAAGAGGCTCTCAGTCACCCCTGGATCACGGTAAGAGCACGGTGATGAGTTGCAGTGAGCAGGCAGTTCCCTGCTCTGTCGCCAAGGCTGACTGGGGTGTGCAGATGCTGGAATCCCATAGAAAGGCCTTTTCTTGAAACTCTGACCCTCGGGCACACATGAAAGCTAGTTGGAGGCTTCCAAGGGTCTGGGCCTGCTGAAATACATTGACAGGTTTAAGTTTCTATTCCGCGGGTTCAGGTGACTTACGAAATGAAACTTTCACAAACTTCAGCTGAAATCCTTGTTCTTTGGGCCCATCTTACCAAGTGTTCCTTGTTGGAGGACTTGACACGATCACGGTCAGAGCAGAAATCAGGACCCCCCAGTTGTAGAGCAAGACCGACGATAGTTAAAAACTTCAACTTTGCAACCAGGGCCCCTTCTTTGTGACTTCTGGGGCTCTGAGTAAAGGATGACACTCCAACCGGTCACTGGCTTCCCCCGGCACCTGGAGACCTCAGGGAGTGGGCCACGAGGTGGAGGCCTGGCAGGGAAGAGAAGCCACTGCTCCTTCCATTCTCGCTGGGGAGGTGGGGGCACAAAAGCGACTTCCTGCCTAACCTGCTCTGTACCTGGGCTTCTGGCTGCTGGGTTTTCAGAGGGCCTGGCCTTCGAGTCCCAGTAAAGTCCCAGCGAAAAGTATTTTGGAAGCATGGGAGTCGGGAGAGGAGTCAGGTTCCAGCCCTAGTCCTGCTGACTGATGAGATATGCGCTCCCAGTGGTGTCACGAGACTTCTCATTCACTGAAATTGTTAAGTGAGGGGTGGCTGAGGATGATCTGAGGGTGCAGATGAGAAGGGGCAGAGGCCGATGGAAGATGGAGAGCAGGGAGGGCCATGTTCATCTGCTTGTTGCAGGATGGGCAAGGCCAAGGGCGCTCCAGGTTCCAGGTGGGCCCAGAACACAGAGCTCAGGAGTCTTGTGGGCAGCCTCCCTGCTCAGCGTGCCGAGTGTTGCTGAGGCCCAGGGAGCTGCCTGGCCCTGAAGGAGAGAGGCCCCCAGCCTCCCCCATCAGCCATGGCCTTGTGTGCTTCTGCCTCTGAGTGGATGCCTGCAGAACCCTGGCTCTAGCCTGCTTGTCTGTGCCAGCACCCCTAAATGCTATGCGTGTGGAGACCCTCTAATGACCGCGGACCACCCTGCCCTGAAGTGTGCCTGCGGCAGCACCTTGTCCTCCTCAGTCTTTCTTACGGCCCTTGGGGGCGCTTGTCCCACCCTGTCCTCCTGTGGCCTGGCCCATGCCGCGCCTGCAGAGAGGCTGCTCGTGTGCCTTCCGCCTGCACCTTGGACGGCCCTTGAAGCAGCCGTCGAATTAACTCTGGCCCTTCTGTCTCAACACCCACCAGTCCAAAGGAGAGATCAGAACCCCAGAACAGCAGAAGGCAGAGCCCGCCCAGCTGAAGACCAAGCGCCTGAGAGAGTACACCCTCAAATGCCACTCAAGCATGCCCCCCAACAACACCTACGTCAACTTTGAGCGTTTTGCCCGAGTGGTGGAGGATGTGGCTAGGGTGGACCAGGGGTGCCGTGCCTTGGCGGGGGCCCACGACACCATCCAGGACGATGTGGAGACCCTGGTCTCCATCTACAATGAGAAGGAGGCTTGGTACCGAGAAGAGAGCGAGAGCGCCCGGCACGACCTGTCCCAGCTCAGGTACGAGTTCCGCAAAGTGGAGTCCTTGAAGAAGCTCCTGCGAGAGGACATCCGGGCCACGGGGTACGGCCTCGGAAGCATGGCCAGGAAACTGGACCATCTGCAGGCGCGGTTTGATGCTCTGAAGCAGGAGCTCTCGGCAGACCTACAGTGGCTCCAGGAACTGGTGGGCAGCTTCCAGCTGGAGAGTGGGAGCGTGGACAGCCTGGGCTCCGTGTTCCGCCGGGACGCCGGGGACTCCCCAGGGGAACTGCTTAGCAGATCATGCAGCGAGGAAGTCTTGGCCGGCTTGAAGCTCTGAGCACCAGAATCGAGTCAGTAATGCATCCTGGATGGTTTGCTGAAACCTGTTGCCAACTGCTGGGGCATCGACTAGAATTATCCTGCAGGGGTGTGTGTCTGTAGCGTAGTCTTCCACCTGCTTCACAGAATCCAGAATCACGGAAGTGCTAGGTAGTTATTCGTTCTGCACCTCCTCTCAGCAACCTGGTTTTCTGGGAGGGTGGCTGGCAGGGCAGCGAAGCTGTTAAAACGACTGAGAATGAATACCCCTCAGCATACCCTTCTCTAGAGAGAGGATGGCTGGCCCGGGGGAGATGCTTGATAATTGATTTGTGATAATGGATTTGTTGGCATCTCACTTCCCACCTTACGGATTTGCAGGTCTTGGGTAATGTTTGAGTTAGCTAGGGGTAAGAGTCAGTCAGCTTGGTGCTTTCCTGCTGCTGAAGGAGGGACTTTAAATGCACAGAGAAAATGTTCCTTTTCATCTACATGGACTTTTCCCTTAACAAGCATTTAGGTCATTGGTCCTTGAGAGAATTCGGTGAGCCAGGAAGGTAGGTGGTATTATTATTGATGTTACTTTTATGTCCATGTAACTGATGAGGAAATTGATTCAGAGAGCGAAAATGACTTACTCAGGGTCATTCATTGCTAGTTGATACAAATGAAACTGAAACCCAGGATGCCAGATTCTATAAGGTCATTATAGGAAGAAAGAGTGAGGCTTTGCTGTAAAAATCCACCTTAATATTAAAAAGATGTATCATTTTTGGGGAGAGTAGTTAGGTTGCCTTATTTATTTATTTTTGGTGGAGGTACTGGGGATTGAACCCAGGACCTTGTGTATACTAAGCATGCATTGTACCACTTGAGCTATACCCTCCCCCCAAAAGATGTATCATTTTTTATGACCTTAAAATAAAGAAAAAAAGCCCAAGATGGAAAGTCCAATAGGGGACGCCCCCCCCCCCACAAAGCTAGGACACCCTCACTGAGAGACTAGATGAGAAACAAAGCCACCAGGCAGAGAGGGAAGGCAAGGGAACATGTGTGTCTCAACCTTGACACTGGGTAGAAGGATGGAGAAATCCTCACCTGAGAATAGGAGCCCCAGGTCTGTGGTCCTCATGCAAGTTTGCTTTCTGCATTTGCACAGTCAGTGGGATCCGAAAGAACCTCAAGCAGAGAATCTAATGCCAAGTGGTCTGAGGCTGGGTGGCCCCAAGGGTTGGCGGAAGCAGTGTGGTCATCTCTTGGAACACCTGCCTTCACTTCAGACCCACAGTAAAGATACGATGTCATTGATTGGGAGATAAGTCCTGATTTCAGAGATCCAAAAATGTGCATCTTGGAATTAATAGAGGATGGCGAAGACCTGTTCCCTGTGCCCTGCCGCCTGGGAGAATTGATACAAACGACCTGTCTACAATCCCTCCAAGAACTTTCCTACCCTGTCGCTTGACATGATGTATTCATTTGACCTAAGACACTGCAAGGATTAACGGTCCCTTTGGCCAAGTCAACAGGTTTCCGAAGAAAAGGAAGCCCCCAATTGAGCAACTCAGGGCAAACTTTCTTGTGAAGGTGAAAATAAAATGCAGTAAAGGAGTAGGGTGTTGATGATGATCTGAATTAGAGAGACTGGGAAAAGCCAGGGAGAAGCAGTTACTTTAGAATCCTGGCATTAGCTACATACTGTCTGTACTGGGTGGTCCTCAGAGGTGAACCACCAGCTGCCCTGTTTTTACAGGAGAGGATTTGTCTAGAGTCACCTGGCGATTCAGCCCCAGAGCTGGGTCAGAACCGTCAGTGGTTTTCCTCACAGGAATGGAATCGTTTTTTCTGTGTTGTTGTCCAGTCGTGGGTAACAACTTGTCGTTTAGATGTTTTATGAGCAGACTCTTCTCTGTACTAAGAGTTTCCAAAGACAAAGCATAGTGAAGTGAAAAATGCCCCCTAGTCTTTCAGGGAAATCAGAGAAGATCGTGACCTTCTTCTGTCACCTGGCTGGTCCAACTCCCATCATCCTTTGGCATCAGAACCTGGTGCCCAGGGAGCCCAAGGAGGCCTGGGGACCGCCCAGCTGGAGGACCTGCTTGATTCCTGCCCACTCCCCAACTGCTGGCACTTTAACAGTGACATCAAGGACAGGGCGGGGCGGGGCTGTGGTGGCCGGATGGGGTGTTTCCTTGGTACCTAGACAGGGGAAGTCCTGGGGGGCACTGCTCTCTGGGCTCGCCCATTTGCCGTCACAGAGGATCTTTTCATTCACTCTGCTTGAATGAAAGGTCAGTCTCTGTACTCTGTGTAAATGCCATCCTGGGGAGGGCAGGGTGAGTGTGTGACATCCTCCTGCACAATGATTCCCAAGGAGGCTGGAGAGTGGGCGCCTGGGGAGGGCAGCAGGCTGTCCCTGCTCTGAGGTGGAAGCACGGGGCACAGCTTTGCGTGGGGAAAGGTGGACATGATGAGCAGTTGGTGATTCTGCAGATGCACAGGCTGGGCTGGCAGTGAAGGGACAGAGCAGAGTAATAATGGCAGGAGTAAATAAAGCCACAGTCTCCTCCGTGAACCCCCTCCCGGTACCACCCATCCTCTGGTACAAGTGATTATGAAGATGACGCTACCTGCCTCACTCCATCACTCAGCGAAATGGGCCCACGTGGGTGGTGGCTGTGTGCTCAGCTACCACCTCACTGTCCGCCTCTGTAAATGTCTGTGGAACTGAATGGCCTTTTCTCCTTTGTCTGTGAAACTCTTTGGAGAAGATTCTTTGCCCTGGAGAAGAGACCCAGCCATGGGCATATTTGAGGAGCAGAAGTGGCAAGTTCATTGAACAAACACTGGTTGTACTCAGGCTCTGGAGGGAGGTGACAGATAAGGCGGAGACAACCCCTGAATAAAAGTCTCAGTGTCTGGGATAGATGGGGCCCCAACCAACTGGGAAGTGGGGAAGGCCGTGGTGAGTGACAAAACAGGTACCTGATAGTCCAGAAAACAGGAGAGACATGAATTCTGATTGAGAAAGAGTAAGAGGGGAGGCAGAGGGCAGAAACGTTCTCAGAGAAGGTCTTCCCCACGACACTCCCCTCCAAGCTGCAGCCTTGTGGGGAAGGTGCAGGGAGAATTTGGAGGGATGGGGCTGAGCCCAGACTGGGGCCAGGAACGTGGACGTGTTAAATGGAGATTAAAGAAAAAGAGATTACAGAGATCTAAAAGAAGGAGGGGTTTTGTTTTTAACGGTTTGTTATGGGAAACTTTGAAAACTTGCACCAAAGAATGGCAGTGTGAATTCCATGTACCTATTACCCAGCTTCAAAATATTTTAAAGCAAACTTCACACTAACTTAACTCATAAGTTCTTCAGCAGGAACCTCTGATAAGGAGTGTCTTTTTACTATGATCACTGCGCCATTATCACACCTGACAAAATCAGGAATAATTACTTGTTATCATCTGGACACACATTCTGAACTCACAAGCCCCCACTTTCCTCAAGGGTGTCGTGTTATAGTTGGTTTGTTCAAACTGGGATCCAGACACGGTCCACACATGACGTTGGTTGGTATGGCTCTCAAGTCTCTTGTCTTCAGTACAGGAGGGAAAGCTTTTGAAGCTTCTCCTGGGGATGAAAAATTGCTCAGGAAACTGAAGGTCCTGGAGAGAAGATTAAAAGTGACATTGTATATATGTCAGGACCTAACTCAGAAAAGTAAGGCCGGGTCAGGCAAGGGAAGGGGCATACCTACCTCTTTCCATTGGCTTGTTCGACGTAGGGACAGCCTGCAGGAACACAGCCTTTCTGCAGCTCTCCCCCTCCCCCCATGCACACAGAAGGAGGCAGAGACTCGGACACCTATAAGCCTTATGTGCTCCTTTCCTGGGCAAACAGGGAGGTGAGGCCAGCAGCGCTCAGGCTCCAGCCAGCATAAAGGAGAGGTGGAGGTGCCACGTCCAGAGAGACTCCACTGAGGGAGATGAAGGAGGCCCAGAGTGACCGACCTGGGCAGGAGAGGGAAGTGGGGGCTCAGGTGTCCGTGGCTCTCAGTGGAGGTTGGGGCTGGAGAAGTGACACAGATGGAGGTTTGAGAAGCTGTAATCTGTTTGCGGTTTCTAGCAGAGGCCAGGTATTTAGAGAAAGTCTTCGGGAGTGCCTCTCCTGTAAAGCCAGGGTTCTGGGTCTCTGCCTGAGAGGGTGGCTGCTGCTTCATCCCCCTGCTCTGTGGATGTCGGTGCTGACGTCGCTCACCCCGACGGAATTTTTCCGAGACACTTGCATGTACATAAATGAAACCTGACTTTAGCCACAGCATTCTGTCTTCTTTCCTCCCTTCCTGACATTTTTCTGAGACACTAAATATACTCCTAGGAGCTCGGTGCAAATTGCCCACACTCTTGTTATTGTCAAGGGGCCACAAGGTTGGAAGTCAGGCGCTGTTTGTTTGCAGAAAGGGGAGGGTCAGGAGAAGGTGGAACACGACTCCATCGCCCCTCGCCCCCTCCACTTAATCCAAAGCATTGGTGCCAAGTTCTTTCTGGGAATTGATTTCACTGCAGAATTTACATCTCTCTGACTTCAGGGCCTGGATGACAGTGTCAGCATTCAGTGAGCCTCTTAGCAACCAGCGAGGTCCACTGATGAGGAAAGGCCAGCCTGACAGATTTGCAGGCCGGTGGCCTCTTCCTCAGAGTTCATGCTGTTTTGTGTAGCATTCAAGACAGGGCCCTGGAAGTAACTGCCTCCCGTTAACGCCCCCTGGGAATGGTCCCACGTGGTATTTTAGTTGGACATCTCTGCTTAGTCGCTGGCACTGCTGAAGCAGTTGGAAGGTGGGATTCTCTCCGATGGGATCCCCCTAGCCTGAGTGTTGACCTTCCAGCCATGGGATTTAGCCATCTCTCTCTCTCCTGGCAAGGGTGCCAATTTGTAGCTGAACGAAAAGAGGCCCTTCGCTCCCAGAGTCTCCTAATTCCAGCTCATCAAACTCTCCAAGTGAAGTGCATGAGTGTCCCCTGCAAGGGTTAGACCACAGGTCAGTTGCAGACATTAATGCAGTTAGAGGTAGAAATGTTCTGTGGGTTGGGGAGGCAGGGTGCTAGTCACCTTGGAAGGAGATACTGGTTGCTGAGAGGTATGGGGAAGGGGGATTAACAAGAAACAAGTAAGTCCAGACAGGTGCTGTGAAGAACCAGGGCGGAGGCACAGTGCGTTGTGTAGGGCAGCTGGGGTGCTACTTTACATGGGGTGGTCGGGGAAGGCCTCCCTGAGGAGGTGACATTTGAGCAAAGTCCTGAACAAAGTGACAGAATAAATAGAAGAAAGAACAAGGGCAAAGATCCTGAGACCTTGGGTTCCTGGACCAGCAAGCAGACCCATGCAGTGAGAGCCACGGGGACAGGAAGGAGAGGGGGAGGAAGTCAGGTCAGAGAAGGCCCCAGATGGTACAGGCCTTGGGGTCCCTGGTGAGCTTGTCGGGCCGGGAAGCTACCGGAAGGCTTTGATGCCAGGAAAAGGCAAGCTCAGCACAACTAGTTGCCTTCTGCCCTCTTTTGAGTGTCTCTTCTAGGCGGGACCTAGACCCAGGGCTGGGCTTGCGGGGGTGAGGGTGGTGAGGGGCGGTTAAGGAAAGCGCTGGGAGAGCTGGGCCTGACCTGATGGTCCCCTCAGCGCCCTCATCCTTTTCTCTTTCCTCTCCGCCTTCCTCCTTTCCCTCCTGTCTCCCCTCCTGCACTCTTTGGCCCAAACCCTGTGCTCCAGTTTGGGAGGGCACCTAGCCCCTGGCTCCTCTCTGTGTCACGGTTGCGTGCCCTCTCCTCCCTGCTCCCTAACCTCCCCTGGACTCAGAACGACATCTCGCTGCCTCCCAGGCAGAGCTGTGGGGAGTAGTGGTGTCACGATGCCCTTTCATGGTCTTGTAACTGGGCTGATCCAGGTGCCTGGGCCTCTCACTGGCGAGAATGAGCAAGTCCCAGGTCTTGGGACTGTGCTGCTTTTGATTCAGCAGCAGCTCAGAGAATTTAACCAGACAATTCTTAAGTATCCACTGTTATTTAACCAGACAACTCTTGAGCACCCACTGTTGCATGCTCTGGGTCAGGAGGGGGTGGGGTAGGAAACAATGACAAAAACATGAAGAAAATTCTTCCTGTTGTTTTCTGCTAGTGGGATGACTCCGCTGCAGGGCTCTGAGATAGGCCTTCTATAAAATCAAGGAGCACACGGGTGTTTTGGTCATGTCAGGGAGACAGAGAGAGACATTGCTTCTTGGAAGTTATCTTGGAAGGGGTCATGGAGGAGGGAGGTCTGGTGAACATGGAAAGGGCCTCCTGCCTGAAGATGTCAAGTCCAGAGCCGTGAGGGCCAGCTGTATGTACCAGCTTCCCCTGTTGCCTGAAGCCATGATGAAAAATAAACAAGCACGGAGGTGTGCTTGCAGTGTGGTTAGGAGACAAGACCAGCATCAAGAATCAATGTGCGACCTCACTCTGCAATCACTGAGGTGCCAGAGGAGGTCCTGCTGTGAGGAGGCTGTCAGAGCAGAGAGAAAGATAGAGCTGGCTGGGACCTCACGGGTCATCCTGGGGGATTCATTTTCTTGAGGTCACGGAATCCTTTGGGACTCGATGGAAGCTATTGACTCTTCTCAGGGGAAATACATGTCTGCACCTATACCCTAAATTTTTTTTAATTGAGATATAATTCACATACTATAAAATTCACCAGTTGAAAGTGTACAATTTGGTGCTTTTTAGTTTAGTCACAAGGTTCTGCAACCATCATCACTGTCTAACTCCAGGACATTTTCATCACCCCCTAAAAAAGCTTCCTGCCTTTTCTCAGTCATTCCCCTTCCTCCCTTCCCTCCAGCTCTGGGAACTACTAATCTATTCTCTGTCTCTATGCCTGTTCTGGACATTTTATGTAAAAAGAATCATACACTACATGGCCTCTTGTGTCTGGCTTTTCTCATTTCGTATGCTGTTTTCAAGGTTCATTCATGCTGTAGTATTTATCAGTACTTTATTCTTTTCATGAATGGGTTTTCCATTCAGTTTTTCCATTGTCTGGTTATACCACATGTTGCTCACTCATCAGCTGATGCACATTTGGGTTGTTTCCAGTTTTTAGCTGTTATGAATAATGCTGCTATGAACATTCACGTACAAGTGTATGCACTAAGGTTTGCAGACCATTTCTTGAGGTTCACAGAATCCCTGAAGCCCATCTCTGGATTTCTCAATCTAGGAAAACCTTGTTTTACTAAGAGGCAGGAATTCATGAGGGAATGGACTCCTCACATTGTATTCATTCATTCAATATGTCCAGTTTATTTGTGTATCAATTATATCTTAATAAAGCTGCTAAAAAATCAAATGATGATCCATCAATCCCACTTCTGGGTAAAGATCCAGAGGGAACTCTAGTTTGACAAGACACCTGCACCCCAGTGTTCATAGCAGCACTATTTACAATAGCCAAGACATGGAAGCAACCTGAATGTCCATCAACAGATGACTGGATAAAGAGGATGTGGTACATTTATACAATGGAATGCTACTCAGCCATAAAGAAGGGTAAAATAACACCATTTGCAGGAACATGGATGGACCTAAAGATTGTCATTCTAAGTGAAGAAAGCCAGAAAGAGAGAGAAAAATACCATATAATATCACTCATATGTGGAATCTAAAAAAAGAGAAAAAAAAGACACTATGAACTCATCTACAAAACAGAAACAGACTCACAGACATAGTAAACAATCTTCAGTTACCGGGGAAAGGGGGTGGGAAGAGATAAATTTGGGAGTTTGAGATTTACAAATGTTAGCCGCTATATATAAAAATAGATTTTAAAAAGTTGCTGCTGTATAGCACAGGGAGCTATTCTCAACATCTTGTAATAACCTTTAATGAAAAAAATATGAAAATGAATATATATGTATATGCATGACTGGGACAGTGTGCTGCACACAAGAAACTGACACGTTGTAACTGATGGGACTTCAATTTTAAAAAGTCAAATAAAATAATTTTTAGAAGGAGGGAATGGAGAAGGAAGGCAGGTTATCGGTAATTTATTACTATTTATTGAGCAGCTCTAAGTGAAGCACTTTACATCCCACATTCATTTAATCCTAAACAACCCTGTGACACAATGTTATTTATCATCCCCATACTGCAGATGAGAAAACTGAGGCTCAAAGAAGCCATGTCAGGTTTTCTTGGAGAAGTCAGGATTTGAGCTGAGCATGACCCTGTTTCCTCTTGGCCCGCATCAAAGCCCCTATTTCCTTCAGTTTATTTCTGAATGGAGTATTAGTGCCCTGTCAATAGGGCATCCCTTTTGCTAAGCCCAGAATCAGCCCAGTGCACCGTGGTCATCCTAGACTGCTGTACAATGACTCTCTCCAGAGTGACCCATGACTGAAGGCCCTGCCTCCTGCTGTTCCTCTTCGGGGGGTTGAGCCTCCAGCCCAGCCAGCGTGCACATCTGGCTGCGGTAATAATAGCTCAGGGCGCCAAGGGCATCTCTGGGACAGCTGAGACATCTCAGTGCAGCATTCTTCCGCGTGCCCTGCTGAGAAGGGAGGTCCTAGGGTCAGGGTGAGGGTGGTGTGTGGTCAGGGATTCTGCAGCGGTGGTGGGTGCCGTCGGAAGCCCAGTGTCAGCCACCCTGCTCTGCTTTGTCTCCCAGCCTGTGGACCACCAGCAAGCCCTGGTGCGCAGGGAGTCCGCGGTCAACCTGGAGAACTTCAAGAAGCAGTATGTCCGCAGGAGGTGGAAGGTGGGTCAGGGTTTTAGGTGGGGGCAGCGGCCCAGGTGGGCTCCTGGTTCCCTTCAGGGTCTTTGTGCACTTTCTCACCTGGAGGTTCCTCTCCTCTCCCCACCCCTCCCCAGCTCTCTTTCAGCATCGTCTCCTTGTGTAACCACCTCACCCGCTCCCTGATGAAGAAGGCGCACCTGAGGCCAGATGCAGACCTGGTGGGTAAATGTGGTGCCCCCTGGTTGGGCGGAATTCTGGGTGTGGCCTGGAGCTCAGGGGTGGGAGGGAGCAGATGGGCTTAACTGTTTCCAGCAGGCTCTGCACTGTGTGATCAGCGGAAGTTGGGTGTTCAGGGGGACCACTGGGGTGGTGCTGGGAGGGGGGCGCTCCCAGGGGGCAGCAGAGGCCTCTGGAGGATCTCGAGTCCTTTCCTGGTGGGCCTTCAGAGGGACTGCTGCTGCCACTCCCCGACCCCAGCATTCCCCCGAGGACTTGTAGCCTGTGAGGGATGGTGGTGGGATAATGAGACTACCACAGGCGATCCCAAATCAGTTCCTGACAGGCCAAAGATCTGCTTCAGAAAGATTTACATTCATTATCCCAATTTTTCCATTTCTGTTTTGCCTTAGGTTACCAATAAAAATAATATTTAAATGATATCTTATATTTGATTAGCTTGGGGCAGTTTTATATGCATTTAAAATGACAGGCTTATAATATAATGATCAAGAGCATGGCCTCTGGAGCCCGAATGCCATGATTCAAATCTGCCACTTATGAGCTGTGTGACCTTGAGGAAATTACTTAACCTCTCTGTGCCAAAATGGCATCATTTGTAAAATGGGGTAAATAATAGTTCCTATTTCATAGGGTAGTCATGAGGATTAAATGATGACATATTCTTAGAGCCTGGCATTTTAAGCCCTCAGTATGTATGAGCAGCTATTATTGTTTAAAATCCTCTTGTAGACTCTGAAATTTGGTGCCAGTGCTACAGAATGTGGTGTTAGTATTGCAGCTGGCTCCCTGACAGACCCTCCCACTGCTCACTGAGTGTGGTGAGGGCCCCCGGAGTGTCTAGGATGAGTGGGAACAGAAGGTGACTCCCTGAGCTCAGGAAGAGGCTAGATGGCAGCAGCCTGAGGTGGGTGGGCTGGCAGCCCTGGGCAGCCGCAGGGCACACAGCACTCAGGCTGCATCCCAGGGCCTGGCACAGCCCCTGCGCACTGCACACCAGCCTGAACTTTTCTTGGTTCTTGCTGTTGTCTGGAACTTGAGGATTTATGGCTCCGGAGGCCCAAAACAACTGTGTGCCTTCGGCCAAGCTGTGTCCCTTCTCTGGCTGCCTTCCTCGTCTGCTGTAAAAGGGGACTGGACTTGCTCCCTCTGAAAATCTCTATTAATGACAAGCAGACTTTTCCCTAGCTTACTTTTTTATTTTCTGGCTCTGACTCATGCTAAAAAGTTGCTATTCAGCAGCGCTTGAGTTATTTTTATTGTTATAGCTGGGCTTGGTCCAGGATGTATTTGGCTACAGTTGATCTTGACCTTGGATTTCCAGCTGGCGCAGGCTAGGAGAAGGAGAGAGGGCCCTGGGAAGGCACACGGCTGACAGCTGGCATGCCTTTCAGGCTGAGTTGCTGGCCATTAGGAAAGAGGAACAGAGAGTAATTGAAAAGAATGTAAAACTCTTTCCTAATTTTTATCCTTGTGCAAACATTTAAAACCATCCTCTTTTTACTCAGACACTCAGCATCGTCAGCTCAATGGCTCACCCTACAAGTGAAAAAGGAATGGGTCCCAGGAATCTATTATACAGTTTTCCCAAAGGGACTTAAAAAAAAATGAGAGAGGTCCTTTTGTTTAGGAAGCTTAAAATTGAACATCTGACAACAGATTTTTTTTATGACTTGCACAAGGCTTTCTGAATTAGTACTTCTTTCAATAGTTTTAATACTTTGATTAGATCCGTGTGGCTTGAGTGAAAAGGCATGGGGACTGCCAGGGTGGCTGCCTCTGCTCTGGCTTAGCCACGTAGAAGCTGATGGACTGTGCTTTGCTCTTCTTCTCTTTCATAAAATCGGAGCACAGAAGCCTTTTCCCTGGAAAGACAACATGGCAAGGCTGGCTAGAGGTGCAGCCTAAGCCAGACAGAGGAGACAGGGCACGGCCCTCAGAGCTTGGTGGGGTGGTCCCTGTGGCTCTGCGCTGAGTTCAGGAGACTCATCAGCCCACAGAACAGCTATCCAGGTGGTCTAGATTGTGTGGCAGCCACAAAGGACACCAGACATGACTTTCATTATTATTATAATTTGGCCCCTCCTGGTGCCTGGTTTCCCCTGAGATGCTCCGCCTGCATTCCTTCCTCCTGGGAAGCAGACCTCCAGGCAGGTCCCATTTCAGGTCCCTCCCCGCCCCATCCTGCCCACCCCTGGTCTCTGGGCAGAGCTACAGGCTTCCCCTCTAGGTCCATCCCTTGGCTTACAGGCCCCGACAGGTGCTTCTGCCCAGGTTGCCCAGCACGACCCCATTCCTGGCACCTCATGACCCTCTTGCCCTCGGTCTCTCTTTTTCCCTTTCTTCCAGAGGAATTGTGAGAGTGACACAGAGGAGGACATCGCCAAAAGGAAAGCCCTCCACCCCCGGAGGAGGAGCAGTACCTCCTAACTGGCCGGGCTCAGGTGGCCACCAGGGAGGCCCAGGTCCAGCCGGGCTCCTGTCTATGCAGACTCTTGGACCCCGCCTGTCACCAGCACGCAGGCATTCTCCATCCCCGAGCACTTTGCAAGAGAGATGGGCATGCAGGATTCAGAAGAATTTGCAGGGGAGCCAGGAGACCTTGGGAGCTGTGGCTGTCTCCTGGGGAGAAGACTCCAGCATTCCCAAAACTCTTAATTCTCCATGAAACGGACTTTCACCTATCTGCCAACCTCACAGCCTGGGGCAGGGGTGCGGACCTAAGGAACCGATGTAAACGCACATCACCATCCTGGCTGAAGGTCAGATTCAGGCAGCTTTTCTCACAGGAGGAGGGAGTTCAGAACCAGCCTGGCCAAAAATTACACCAGGAAAACAGAGGCCTCCCTCCATGGGAACAAGATAAGGAGTGAAGTGAATCTTGGGTGTGAGGGACCTGTCCTGTGACCTCCCAGAACCCACATGGAGTCAGCATCTCATGCTGACCAACATATCAGACCTTCCAAAGAAGCCCATTGCCAGCCCACTGTGCTGTAACTTTTTTCATTTTTATTAAACTTTTGGTTTACCTGATGCTCGGCTTCTGTGGGGGCTATTTCCATCTGATTTCTTTAGCTCTCTGGGGGAGCCTCCAGGATTGGGGTGCTGAGTGGATAGCTCAGAAGCTCATACTGAAGCAACCCCCTACCCCTGGACTGCTAGCTGCCCACATTCTACATCCTTTCCTAAAGGTGTGCAGCCCAAGAAAATCAGCCTGGATACCAGCATATAATGTCTGGGCTGCCTCTGCTACTACCACCGTCACCCCTGCTGGTGTGGGCTGAGTTGTGTCTCCCAATCCTCAGTCCCTCAGAATATTCGGAGACAGGTCTTTAAAGAGGTAATTAAGGTAAAATGAGGTCATTGAGGTGGTCCCCAATCCAGTATGACTGGTGTCCTTATAAGCAGAGAGATCAGGACACAGAGGAAAGATCATATAAAGAGACAGCTTAGAAGGGTGGGTATAGCTTAGTGGCAGACTGTGTGCTTAGCATGCATGAGGTCCTGGATTCAATACCCAGTACTTCCATCAAAAAAACAAACAAAAAAAGGATCTAAAGAGACAGCTAGAAGGTGGGCATCTATAAACTAAAGGGAGAGGCCTCAGAAGAAACCAGCCCTACCAAGACCTCGGTCTCAGATTCTGGCCTCCAGAATTGTGAGAAGATAAATTTCTGTTGTGTGAGCCACACAGACTGTGTGCCTTTGTTAAGGCAGCTCTGGAAAGCAAATACACCTGCCAACTATGGGCAAGATAGGGCTGGGGGCTCTGTGAAGATGTGGATGGAGAAGGTCAAAGAAGGACCCAAAGGAGATGGATTACCTGGACCCTTGAGTGTATGTGGCAAGAGAACTCCGGGCCCTGCTTTCCAGGCCCAAAGGATGGTGCTGTTGACCAGAAACCCGAGAGAAGACCCTTGGAAGCCAGAAGTAAAGAGAGTCAGGGTGAGGTATCAAGGCCGAGAGGGTTTGTGGGAAGAGGTAGAAAGAAAGGGAAAGAAAGTTTTAGAAGATGAGTGAGGAAAAGTGTGCCGGGAAGGTGAGAGGGGGGAAGAAAATAAGGGCAGAAAAGTAGGGACACAAGAGAAAGGGGGCATCCTTTCCCTTAATTGGCAACGAGTTTTAAGCACATTGTGTGAGAGGGTGGGCCAAGCTGCCCTGATCCAGTGGACAGATCCAGAGCAAAACAACCCCGCAGGAACAGAAAGGCAGAAGGGTATCAGAAAAGCTTCCAGCCAGGAATGGAGGGGCCCGCAGGCTTGTGAAACAAAGCTCTGCCTTGCCCTGGAGTTCTTGAGTGTCTCAGTTCTCAGCCTGTCCAGCTAACGATGTTCAGCACCCCCCCACCCCGGGCTGTGGCAGGAAAGTTCTGGAACAGGGGCTCCCTGGGAGCTCCTAGGAAATAAAGTGTGGTCGCAGGTAGGGGACTGCCCTCCGTTAGGAAGGAGAGCAGTGAACGGCTTTGACAAACCCAGGCCTGAGTTTCCAATTACAGCCAAAGAGGTTGGCCTTTGGGCACCTGTCTGGCCCAACCACTGCTTTTTACTGAACAGGGAACTGAAGCTGAGAGAGAGGAAGTGACTCGTTCTGCTTCACGCAGCAAATTTTTGAAAATATCTGATGAGAGCCCAGACTTCCTGACTCCGAGTACAGGGCTCATTTCTTCAGCTTGATAAACTGTGGGAGACCTTTCAGGAAATGGACCGAACATTTGCTTTGCCTCACTTAAAACACACTCTCGTCTCTACTTTTCCCCGCCTTGTCCTTCATTTCTGGAAACAGAAGAAATGATCACACTTGTGATTCAGGAAAAATGGGGCGTGACGGGACGGCCATGTCCCAAGTCTCAGGCAAGTCCCTGGGACACGCCCCGCCAAGTGAGGGTCCTTGGCTTTGCGCAGGAAAGAATTCAAGAATGAGCCACAGTTGAGTAAAAAGTAGATTTATTCAGAGAGATGCACACTCCACAGTGCGGGCCGTCTCAAAAGTCAAGAAAAAGGCAGAAGGGCCTAAGAGATACACATTCATTAGGCAGAATGCAGGCCGTCTTAGAAGGGTGAGCGGTGGCCTCAGAGCTTGGAGTCTGCTAGGAAGAAATGCAATTGTCCCCAGGGTGTGGGAATTGTTAGTTTAATGGGCTCAGTAGCTCCATATGCTAACAAGTGGGAGGGTTATTCCAACTACTTTGGGGAAGGGGTGGGATTCCAGGAACTGGGCCACCACCCACTTTTTGACCTTTTATGGTCAGCCTTGAAACTGACCTGGCACCTGTGGGAGGACCGTTTAGCAGCTATTGTATTACAGTGAGCAGATAATGATGCTCGGGGTCTACTGGGAATTGAATCTTCCACCATCTTGGTACTAATTGCTGGGTCATTCTTTTCATGGCTGTGCCCTGACCCCTTCCTTCCTGCCTCACTTGCTTTTGTCCACCTTTTCACAGTAGAGGGCACTGCCCCTGGGTGGGGGCAGCTCGGCAGCCAACCTCGTGGGCTGCAGGTCAATCCGTGAGCCGGTATTTACTGGGCTCCCACTACATGCCTGGGACTGCTCTAGATGCTGGGGTTAGAGCAACAAACAGGCAGGCATAGCACCTACCTGGAAGGGGACTGCATTCTGTAAGTCCTGGGAATCCAGGACTCTGTCCTACCCATAGGCTTCTCCTCCCGCCTTCTTCTCACCCAGGTTATAGCAAGTCCTGTTGACCAGGTCCCCCTCAGCCCAGCTCTCTGGGGTTTGCTGGCACCTGCTGGGTTTCCCAAATCCCTCAGGAGGCACAGGGCCAGGAAGTGGGCAGAGGGGGCCTTTGAGGATGACTTTGACACCCATCAGCCTGAAGCCAAGCACCTGTATCACTCTCATACAGGAACACAGAAACCTGGTCCCTCTGGCCTGCAGGTGTGAGGTTCAGTGAAGCAGCTGGCCCGAGGGAGCCAGGTGTGCTCCGTTAGTCCTGAAGAAGGATGTGTTGACCAGCTGACGCTTCGAGGCTGTGAGAGACCACAGCTCTGAGGCAAAGATTTCCAGTGACAAAAGCTGTGCTTGGTTGAGTCAGTCTTTAAGATGTCTGAGGGTGCCCTACCCCCGAGTGTTTGCCTGTGTGTTTGCAGGATGCTGCATTAATATTTCACAAATGCGCATATAAATATTTCAGTGCTCTCTGTTTTAATGTCAATCTCACTGGTTTTCCTGACTCCAGATCTTGGATTTCATCTGCCTTTTCCACTAGCATATTTGTTTGCCGAAAACCTTATTCTGGAAGCAGATGAAGGACATACCATAAGAAGTGAACCACAAAATCTCTATGAGAAAAGAGTCCTGCCCTGTGTTCCACAGACAAAGTAGGTATATGTGGAAAGAGCTAAAATGAAGACTGGAATTTTATCTGGCACAGGCTCATAGAGCTCTCCGTCTGGTCCCGTCTTGATGTCATCCTGACGTTGTTCTGTTCCCTGTTGCCGCACCCCAAAGAATAAGTCTTCCTTGGTGATCTGCTGAGAGGATCCCATTCTAAGCAAACCATAATAGACTTAGGGATTGGAGGAGTTGAAGAGCTGTAAATGTTGGTTAACTGACATTTCGAAAAGCTAGAACACAGTGGGTAACCTCATTAATAGTTATCTCTCTGTTTTTCCCTTTCTCCCACTAGTTTCCTTTTTCTCTCCCCTTCCATCCATTAGCAAGTCCTAATATATAGCTGAAGTCCCTACTTACTGGATAAAATTCACGTTCCCAGTTCTTAATCTAAAACACAGTGGGTTATATTATCTAAGGAGAAATAATTTTGTAAGTATTTCCTCCCCTGTGGATCAGCGATCCTCCACCCCTGAGCTAGACAAAAATGAAAGAAAAAAGATAAACTCACAAATGCTTTTTAAAAAACCTCTTCTGCAATAGGAACATATTATACACATTTTATTTAATTCCCTTTGTAACCTTGTAAGGGAAATGAGAGAACGCAAGCTCCATTTCTATAGATGAGGAAGCTGAGACGCTGTGGAGCCAAGAAGTTTGCATGCGATCACACAGCAGGGGTGCTTGGAATCTGGATTTGTCTACCCTCAAATCCACATTCTTCTCTGCTCTTCCCAGAAAGACAGTGTTGAGTGAACAAAGCATCCCAGAAGACCAGAGGCAATATGATTCTGTTTTTATAAAGCTCAAGATCTGTACTATACTTTGGGAATACATGCCAATGTGATAAAACAACATTTTAAAAGCAAGGCAATGATTAAACTCAAAATTCATGGTGAAGCTTACCTCTGGTGGCTGAGATGGGGACGAGGATAAAGGTAGATGCTAGGCTGTCGGCAGCATTGTGGATGACACAAGTCCACCATTAGTTCACAGGAGTTCATTTTATTCTTATGCTTTCTCTCTTACGTACGAGTTATCTACATTTTTCATCCATCAAATATTATATTGAAATAATGAAATGAGGAAATGAAGTGAAAAATATCAACACAAACGGCCATGAGATGCCACAGTGGACAGGACATGGAGGCTGCGTGGTGATTATCGCTGAGGGTGCTTGTCCACTCACGACCTGATGGCAGGCTTTTGTCTGTTCTTTTATTGCCACCTTGGTCAGAGGCCACCGTGCAACCTGTGAGAATGCCTGGGCTGGATTATTATCCCCATTTTAAAGAGAAAGTGTAGAAAATCCCCCGTCTCCAGCTCACCTCCCCAGTCACCACCTCCCCTTGGAGTCTACCTGAGGGCTCTGGTCTGACAACGTCTTCTGAGCCCAAATAGGCTGAGTTTGCTAACTCATGCTCTGAGTGCCTTCGTGTCTCTCTGAGCTTAAATCTGGAGGCTGGGCGGGGTTTGAAAAGCCATCTGGGCCATCACTCTGCTCATTTGGGATTGAGAGGAGGTGGTCCCGTGTCTTCTCTCAATTCCCTTTCCTAGTTCTTTTTTTTTTTTTTTTTTGATTTAAGTATAGTGAGTTTATAATGTGTCAATTTCTGGCGCACAGCGTAACATTTCAGTCATACACATATATATTTATTCCTTCTCATGTTCTTTTTCATTATAGGTTACTACAAGATATTGAACATAGTTCCCTGTGCTATACAGTAGAAATTTGTTGTTTATCTATTGTACATATAGAAGTTAGTATCTGCAAACCTGGAACTCCCAATTTATCCCTTCTCACTCCCTTTCCCCTCTGGTAACCGTTAAGCTTGATTTCTGTGTCTGTGAGTCCTTGGTATATTTCATCACTTCACCAAAAGGCTTGGGCGAATTCCTGGCACTTTTCAGCTGTTGACTCCTGGCCTTGTCATTTGGCCTTTCTGGGCCTTGGTTTTCTCATCTGTGAAATGGAGATAATAATGTCAATGCTGCTTGTCGTGAGTGCCTCATTGAGACCAATTTTGTCAGGGAGGTTTGTCAGCTTTGAAGAACTTGGCAAACATAAGGGATCTGTTATTTACATAATTTAGTTGCACCCTGAGACCACAGGCATAAGGAGCAACATGGAAAAGGAGCGGCACTCAACCCCAGTGCCCTGGACTCCGGGCGGAGGGCACACCTCCTATTCACCTCTTCTGCTCTGACCCACCTGTGTGAGGCCTGCTTCTGCACCGACACTCACACTCGGCAGTGGTTTATTAAACAGAAGAGGAAGCAGGAAGAGCTTTCCTCTCTGGTGCGGGGCGCTCAGCTGGCCACCTTCTTCCCACCCCTCCCGAGGGCGCCTATGGCGAGGCCGGAGGCAGGAGCAGAGGCTGCTGGAGTCGGGGTCCGGAGGGGAGGCTTACTGCGGCGTTGCCTTTTCATTCAGGACTCGTGCAGCTCACCTCAAGGGGTGCAAACAACGCATTAAAGAAGTAAATGCAGAACTCAGACTACTTGCCCCGCCTTGTTTCCTTGTTTTGTTATTTTTGATGCTGTGTTCGTTTGCTAGGGCAGCCTTAACAAAATACCACAGACGGGGCGGCTTGCACAGCAGGCATGGATTTTCTCACCGATCTAGAGGCTGGACGTCCAAGATCAAGGTGCCAGCAGGGCTGGTTTCCTCCGGAACCTCTCTCCTCGGCTTGCTGGCGGCCACCCTCCTGCTGCCTCTTCACCTGGTTGTTTCTCTGGACACACGCATCCCCGCTGTCCCTCTGTGTGTCTGTATTTCCTCTTCTCATAAGGACAGCAGTCACACTGGATTGGGGCCCACCCTTGTGGCCTCCTGTTAGCTTAATCACCCCTTTAAAGGCCCTATCTCCAAATACAGTCACATTCTAAGGACTTGGGGTTGGGGCTTCAACATATGAAATTGCAGGGACATAATTCGGCCCTTAACAGGTGTGAATGTATTTAACTCTTCATTTAAAGAGAGCTAGTGCTTTGCCTTCTTGTTTTACATCCAGCTCCTGAATGCCCCCGGGACACGGAGCTGTGGGCCTGAGCCCGCACAGACCACCCCGGGTGTCTGAGCTCGGGCGCGTGAGTGCCCTGCACAACAGGAACAAGCATCGCTGTGTTCTTGTCCAGACGTCCTTGAAGCATCAGAAGCCTCGGGTCGGGTCTTGTTTGGGTTGCTGTCACTCTGCTGTGGTCGGTGTATACACACCTTTTCCACTCATTTTACAAACAAAAAGTATTGATTTTATTATGTATCCAAAAGATGTTAATTGATTTCAGAGGAGTAGTGGGTTAAGATGGGGCGGGGGTAGGGGGAGATGAAGTTGCCGTTGAAATTTACAAATATACGTCAAATCACCAAGCTAAGAGTTGCATTAATTTGCCTGCTTAATTTGTCTCTGCACTTTGCCCTGCGTGCAGGTACAGAGTGGAAGATAGTGTCTGTCTCTGGAACTGGCCAGCAAGAGAGAGGGCCACAGGGGCTCACGGGGTTGGTCCGGAGCAGCCAGGCAGCCTGAAGGAAGGGACGTGCCAGGTGCCCACCTGTGGATGTGAGAGGACTTTCTGGACCAATGGCTCTTTGAGGGGAGGACTGTGTCTGATTCATTTATGAAGGTTCCAGAGTGCGCCTCTGCCTGGCACAGGGTGTGATTACTAAAGAGCTGAGGAGAGAAGGCAGGTGGAAGGAATAAAGGGAGGAACGAGGGGAAGAAGGAAAGGAGAGAAGCCTGGCAGGCAGGGAGGCATGCTGCCCCCCTTTCCACGCCAGGGAGAGCCTGCGGGGGGGAGTGCTGTGAGCCCCTGCTGCCGGTACCTTCTTGGACCCACCAGACCACACTCTCCCCAGGTGGCTTTTAGCCAGAGGTTGAGCCCGGGGGGCGGGGGTTGGGAGCTGGGGCGGTGTGGCAGGTGCTAAAACCAGAACATTCCTGTCCTGTGGGGGACCTACTCCTTGCCCTGGGGAGCCTGTCAGCCGGCGCTGCAATCTGAGGCCCTTCCTGTCCCCTCTGCCCTCCTCCCCTTTGCCCTCCTCCCCTCTCTCCTTTCGTAGGAGCCAGACCTCCACTGTGGTCCTTCTGCGCCTGTGCCTTTCACAGGTGCTCCCCCGCCCAGATCTCTGCAGCTTCTGCTTCTACCCTGGCATCTGCTTCCCAGAGGACCCGAACTGACCCAAGGAGAGAGGGAGGAGGGAGTGGACTTTGCACTGGCACCTACTTTTCGTCTCCACTGCTCTCTCTTGGCAGGCACGGACTGACAGCCGTCTCACTGACCTCAGAACTGGAGGCAGAGTGGGGCTCAGTTCATGTCTTTTATAAAAAAGTGATGGTGGTTTGTGTCTTTGCTACAAAACATTTCTTAAAGCAAAAGTGAATCCACAATTTCTCCCCTTTATTTGTCTCTCATCTTGAGCCCCCCAAATCCTGAATGTGGCCCGAGACATGCCTTGTGATCTGGCTCCTACCTGTTGCTTCCTCCTTTGGGCCCTTGGCTCGCTGTGCCCCAGCCACCAGGCCGGGAGCAGCCTGGGTTCCTCGCAGGTGCAGGCTCCTTCCGGCCTGCAGGGGACCTGGCCTCTGTCCACAATGTCCCCTCTTCCATCCCTAACCCCACTCACTCTCTACCTTTTTGGAGTTAGCTCTTAATTCTTCAGGGTCTCAATTTAAATGACACTTTCTATGGTCCTCCCCCACTTCCAGAAGAGATTAGGACCCCCGCCTATAAACTTTCAGGCCCCTTTATGACACTTATTAATTTTAGTTTAATACTATATTAGTTTATAAAGTACCACAGACTGGGTGGCTTAAAGAACCTAACTTTATTTCTCACAGCTCTGGAGGCTGGAAGTCCAGGATCAAGGTGTCAGCAGGGTCGGTTTCTTTGGAGGCCTCTCTCCTCAGCTCGTAAGTGGCCGTCTTCCCCCTGTGCTGTTATGTGGTCTCCCCCCCTACCCTGTGCATGTCTGTGTCCTCACCTCTTACGGGGACACCACTCGTATGGGATTATGGCCCACCCCTATGACCTCATTTTACATCAATTACTTCTTTAAGGAGAGAATTTACGTCCAAATACAGCCCCATTCTGAAGTACTGGGGGTTAGGACTTCAGCATATGAATTTGGAGGGGGAGGTGGAAGACACAATTTAACTCATAATAAATATCTACTTTAAGAATTATTTGAAGGGTGAGGGTATAGCTCAGTGGTAGAGTGTGTGCTTCACATGCACGAGGTCCTGGGTTCAGTCCCCAGTACCTCCATAAAAAACAAACAAAAAAAACTATTTGAATTTTTGATGTCTGCCTCCTCTTGTGGGCCATACACTTAGGAGAGCAGGGCTGGGTCTGGCTGTTTGCTGTTCTGAGCACGGTGCCTGTCGGTGTTCAGTAAGTATTTATGGACTGAATTAACACATGACATCACTCCTTGGTTGGTCCAAAGTGGCAGGGAACCCTGCAGGACCTCACACTGGCAAGAAGCCAAAACAGCCCTCAGAACCAGGCCCCAGGCAGCCCCCCTCTCCCTACACTGCTGTCCCTCAGGGGCACGTTCAGTTTAATACGCATTGGTGCTAAAGACCTCCTATGGGTCAGATTTTCATCTGGCTTTAAAGGGTGTGTAAGCTTCTGATAAGAGAAGGGAAAAAGAAGGTGTGGGTTAGTGTTCTGTTTGCTTATCTTTATGTCTTCCCATGGTTGGACTTTGGAAAGTCACCACACGAAAGTAAAACTTCTTTTCTGAGTGGTGAATTAGTAGTGTGGTTGGTGAATTTGGAGTTTGCCATTTTTGCCCCGTCTCTAGCCATTGTGACCATGGTTCCAAGTCAGAGACCCAGAGGGCCCTGCCAGAGAGCCAGGCCACCTATTGGGGTTGGAAAAGCTGTTTAAGGTCAGGCAGAGAGGATGCATCAAACTCTGGCTGAGTCCTTTGAGGAGTGTATGCATGCGCGTGTGTATGTGTGTGCAAGTGCGTGTGTGTGTGTGTGCGCGTATGTTTCTGGGTGTTTCCAAGTATCTGCAAGTATGCATCTGTCTCTGAGTGAGTATATTTGGATGGGCATGCATGTGTGTGTGCGCATTCCTGGGTGTGTCTGAGTTTTCTCTGGGTGTGTCTGTTTGTGTGTGTGCATCTGACTGTGTGTCTGGGGGTCTGGATGAGGGCACCTGTCTCTGTGTGGGTGGATCCAGGTGGCTGGTTATTGTCCTGAAGGGCTTCTGGGGAAGGTGCCTCTGGGCCCAGGCTTTGCAGGATCTGTTCTAATGCTGTCAGACCTCTGAGGCTGGTCTGTTTGACATTCCAGGGGACAGAGTTGAGGACAGCCGCATCTGCTGAGTCACAAGGGTGTGTGGGCTCTGTGTGTTCACAGTTGGACATATCTCCTTTCACACACATGGAGGGGAAATTTCAGACGGGCTGGCTGACCCTGCATTCTTTCAGGTCATGACTTCGGCTCACCCTGGGAAGGAGCGGAAATGAGAATGCTCAGGAGACCTAGAGGTTGGCAGGAGGTGAGCGGAGACCCAGGTGTTGCCCAGCTGGGTACCCTGGGTCATGGCGTTCTCAGGCCATTCTAATAACCAGGCTGCCGGCTTTGAAATTGATTGATGGATGCTTCTGGTCGGGGAGGAAGCCAGAGCAGATTGTCTTGAATGGTACAAACCTCAGAACTCACCAAACTCTTACAGTCAGTGCTGACCCTGGAAGGCCCCACGGGGCCATGAGTCCAGATTCTGGAAAAATTCTTCTCTTCCCTCTCCAAACCAACCAACCAACAAATAAACAAAAAACACCATTATCATATGCTTAGCCCCAGTGCAATCAAGTGAGTCTTTCAAGTTTGTCTGATTCAAACAGTAAAATTCCCCGCAGGGACGGCAGGGGCTGGAAGCCTCAATCACAGTCTCCTTGATTGGAATGGACTTCACAGGTTCTTTCCCCAGAGCAGATGACGAAGGGCAAGAGAGCATTTGCCCCCTGGTGTGTGCCTGGCGGAGCAGCATGGGTGAGGGGAGGGTCTGAGCAGGGCGCGGGAGGTAAACACACCTTCTGAGAATCTACTTGGGCCTGGCGGGGAGCTCGGCTCTGTTCCCAAGGAGCCCAGGTGCTTCCTCTCGTCCATGAGGCTGGAGGCACAGGAGTGGAGGAGGTGAGGGACGGGGTGGAGGTGCATCAGGGAGGAGCTGGTCCTTCCGAGGGAGGGGGTTTAATCAGAGGAGGGAGGGCCCACGGAGCAGGGGGCCTCACCACTGGTCATGTCTCATCTTCAGACAGTGAAGGCCACTGACAAAAACTTACGCCTGTCTACCACTGCTCACCTCTGGCAAGGTCCCGCCAGCCCGTGGGGCCCTGTGGATCTGGAGTGCAGGGCACTGGGTTTGGTGGGGATCAAATTCTCCTGGGGAGAGAGGGGCCTGAGAAGGAGGTTGGGTGTTCAGTACCTGCCTACCCAGAGAGTCCAGGGACTTTGTAGAAGTTCATCCAACCTCACTGAAGATGCCCAGAGTGACAGGGAGCTCGGGGTCTCCCGGCTGGACCCTCAACAGTTGGGGTCGAACTGTTCACATTGTTACAAGTTCTTTCTCGCGTCAAATCTACATCCCCGAAAATCCATGTCGTCTTGGTTCCATCTCCTGGGGATACATCAGTTTAACAAATATGTAGACAAAGATCAAACAGACAGTCTGTGTCCTCATGGAATCCACAGACCAGTGACAAGGACGGCTAGTACACAGGGCAGGATGAAACAGGCCTAAGCTGGGAGCTGAGGGAGGAGTCCTTTATCCTGACTGACAGGGGCCCCCACCAGGGGGCGTCTAGAGGAGGCAGTATTTGAAACAGGTGTAAATGGTAAGGGCTGGGTGTGTGTGGAGGGGGCCGTGGGGTCCAGGCCGGGAACGAAGCTTGAGCAAAGACGCAGTGGTAGGAGAGAGCAGAGCCTGGCAGGATGTGAAGTAGCCTGGCAGGGTGGGGACCTGGTGTGGAGGGGAGATGTGGGGGCCATGGGGGCTGGATCCCAGAGGGGCTTGGAGCACGGCCTGGCCTTTATTCAGTGAGCCGAGGGGTGGGGTGGGTGCAGAGGTTTTGTGAGCCGCGGTTTACATCAGTGATTCTCCAGGTGTGTTCCCCGGCCAGCAGCTCCAGCACCACCTGGCCCTTGTTAGAAATGCAGATTGTCAAGCAGCACCCAGACCTGCTGAATCAGAAACTCTGGGGTTGGGGCCAAACTAGCTGCTCTAACAGGGCCTCCACGTAATTCTAATGCAGGGCTTTGGAAAAGTAACCCCGAGCGCTGAGGGAGATGAGGAGGGGTGGGGTCTGGAGGAGGGAGAGCAGTTAGGGGCTGTTAGAACCACCAGGTGAGGCAGGCCTGACCTGGGCCTGACCTGGGGAGGCAGCAGGAAGACTGAGACGGACCTGGGTTCCCGCGCCAGCCCCTCACCTTCTAGCTTCATGAACCTGGACAAGGGACTTGCCTTTCCTGGACCTCAGTTCCTGCATGGTCAAAGCGGAGTCCCGGCCGGAGGAAGGTAGGAGACGCTCAACAACCATTTCCGCTTGCACGGGACTGAGGGGTTTCATGAGACTCCGGACTTTCAATGCTCAAACCAGGAGCATCCAGGGTGAACGGGGATGGTTGGTCCCCCTTCCCTTACACGGGGCCCACAAAGAAGCACCTTTCAGGATGTTTACAGAGCGAGTCGGCCGAGGGTGGGATTACTGGGGGCCCAAAGCTCATTCTGGAGCACTTTGGTGGCAGCTAAAGTTGCCGATCCCTCTGGACACTGTTTCTGGTGCCTGTTTGGCCCCAGATCGTGCCCCACAGGCCCCTGCCCCTGTCTGGCTCTGGAGAGCAGCAGAAAGGGAGACCAGCAGAGCACAGCCAGGGCAGAACTGTGGCCCAAGTGACCTTGGTATGTCCCCATTTCCTTTGTGAGGCTCCTCCTCTGGCCAGGCTGTTGTCTTTCTACTACCAGACAGCTTTGAACCCGGGAGTCACCCCTCTAGGCTGTTTTGCCTTGTTCTCTGAACCTTCCTGCCCACAGCCCAAACAGAACATTTTCATTCTAGCATCTCCCCTCCCCTTGGTTCTGCCATCTTTGAGAAGACCAAGGAGGGAAGCTAAGATGCTTATCTGAATTGAGGGGTGAGGGGTTAGTGGGCTCTTTAGTTCCATTTTATCAGGAGCTTCTGCAAACAGTGTCGTAACCCAAAAGAGCAAATGGCCAACTTAGTAACTTCATCAGTGCCTGCCTGTGTCCCTCAACGTCCTGCACATTCGTTGTGATGTTTGCTCTCTTTGCCTCCCGCCCTAGACTCTGCGCTCCCTGAGGGCAGGGACTGCGCCTTGCTCCCCGGCCAGAGGAAGGGCTTGCTGGAGCCCCCAGACCTGCCCATACCTGGAGTATGACTGGACCTGGATCTGACTCTGTCTGAGGGGACTGTAGTCACTTTTTGAGCTCCCTCCCCACCTCAGCCAGGCCTGGAATTTATTCTTTATTAGCTAAAGAAGAGGCAAGAAGGAGGGGAGAGTGTTTAGAAATACAAGAAGCACACAGATTTCTCAGTCTTTTCAACACTGGGCCCTGCCATCACTGTGCCACAGAGCTAGGTGACTCTCTTTTGAGAAAGGGAGTAAAGTTATTAAGAAGTAACTGAAGGAGGGGGACGGTATAGCTTAGTGGCAGAGTGTATGTCTATCATGTTCAATTCCCAGTACTGCCATTAAAATAAATAAAACCTAATTACCTCTTCCCCCAAAAAATAAAATTAAAAAAAAATAACTGAAGGGAAGAGAATTAACATTTATCAAGTTCCTGCTATGTGTCAGCATTATTCTAGATTTGTGTGCTGACTTGATCAGACTTCTACCTGTACCCATTTGGCAGATGAGAAAATGAGGACCTGAGGCGTTAAGCCATATGATGGAGCTAGGGTTTGAACCCAGGTCTAACTTGAAAGTCCCTGTGCTGTGTGCTCCTGCAGGCTGCCTCTGGGTGGCTCATTGGGACAGAGAGGCCGTGGATCTCTATCTAGTTGCTGTGCCTCATTCCAATCAGGATCCAGACAGGCAGCCCCAGAGGGCAACTCTGTGCCCACTGGAGCCTCCTCCACCCAGCTTGTGGGCACAGGGCCCGTTACCCTCTGCCCTTGTCTGCATCTGCTGGGCATCCCCACAGATTTTTCAGAGGGATGCTTGGAATCATGCCGGACTAGGGCCACCAGGTGGCGCAGTGTAGGCCGTGGGACCTTGATTCCTGAATCTAAGGCCCAGCTGGTTCTAAGGAATCTTCTGTGACAGCCAAGGATTCCCCTAAGAGGTTCCTGGGGAACTCAAAAAATACAGGCCCCATCCCCAAGCCTCTAGTTTGATATTCTGGGAATCTGCCATTACTTTAAAGTTGCATTTTTTCAATTTTCTGAATTGGTAAATTATCAATCACATGGTTCAAAATTTTTAAAGTATCAAAAGATTTATAGAGAAAACTTCTCTACTCCCCAGCAGGTATTTACCATTATTAGTTACTTGTGAATCCATCTAGAGATCATGCATATAATATTATGCAGTCATCTATATACAAGATTATATGTAAGAGCATACATACATCACAAGATGTGAGGATGTATATTCTTTCCCCCTTTTTACACAGATGGTTGCATATCTTTTTACTAACTGATTTTTACTTGGTCATATTCAATTTTGGAATTATATGTCTAATCATAAATTTTGTAAGAAAAAAGATATACCGCAGTCTTCTATTTAAAGACTAGTTATCTTTATTACTTTTATTTATTTATTTTTATTTTTTTTTTACTGTTTAAAAATTGAAGTATAGTCAGTTTACAATGTTGTGTCAATTTCTAGTGTACAGCACAATGCTTCAGTCATACATGAATAGACACACGTTTATATATATATATATATATATATATATTCGTTTTCATATTCTTTTTCACCATAAGCTACTACAAGATATTGAATCTAGTTCCCTGTGCTATACAGTAGAAACTTGTTTATCTATTTTATGTAAACCAGTCAGTATCTGTAAATCTTGAACTCCCAGTTTATCCCTTCCCACCCCCCTCCCCCCTGGCAGCCACAAGTCTGTATTCTATGTCTGTGAGTCTGTTTCTGTTTTATATATAAGTTCATTTGGATTTTCTTCAGTGTTAATGATAAACACTTGCATGACGTCCGTAAATCTTGCTTGCACAAGTCTATTGAAAATCTTCTGATTGTTATGCTGGTCCCACTCAGATTTCAAGTGATCATGCTCATTTGACTTAATGGAAGCTAAAATGTGATGCTTCTGATGGCTGTGTTGGATTCTTTCCAGAGGTTGCTCAGCATCGTGGCTTTGGGGAGGCTTGGCTCTTACAACCTCCACTCTGGGAGTTGGGTCCTTAACCTCCCACTGTATGTTGACGCCAAACCACTGACTTACTGTACATTTTCAAGTACCCTTGGGATGGGGTGGCACACGCCCAGTTTCCCAGCCACGACAGCCTGTGGGACCTGCATCTGCAGCCGGGAGGTTTGGTTGCCCCTTGGAGTGAGAGTATTGCTCATTATATATACTGTTCTGCACCTTGCTTTTATCCCATAACAATATAGAGGGTTTTTTTCCCATATCAGTTCATGAGAAACTTCCCTATTCTTTACTATGGTTGTAGTAGTCCATTGCATGAATGAAATATATTTTCACCAGTTCCCTAGTGATGATATTTGGGTTGTTTCCCTTGCTGTTGTAAACGAGGCCATAATGAACAACCTTATGCACAAGTCATTTCATGCATGTGTAATAGCTGAGGATAAGGATCTAGTAGAATTACTAGATCAAATGGTATGTGCGTTTTTAATTTTTACAAAAACTGCAAAATTGCCCTTGGTAAGGATTGTACCAATTTATACTTCTCCCAGGGAACTATGAGAATACTTACTTGTTACTCATCAGCTCCACCAAGACAATGTGCTATCACACTTTAGGAGTTTTGCTAATCTGATCATGTAAAAACTGGTATCTCGGCATTTCTTTTATTATGAGAGAATTTGTAGGGTTTCTTTTTCATATTTTAAGAGCTATGTGTATTTCCTTTTCTGTGATTTGTCTGGGGAATCTGTCATTTATAAAATATTCCTCACTTATAAACTTAGGCAAGACTCCAAAACACAAAACCCTAGAGGAAAAGATGGGACATATTTAGCTACCTTCAAATTACAAACACCTACATAATAAACAATGCCATTTAAAAAGTTAAAGATAAAAGAATAAAGTACGTTTGATTTGGAAAAAAAAGGTTAAGATATAATAAGAAAAAAAAATTTGCAACACGTATTCACAACAGAACCTGCAAATGAAATTTCAAAAAAGGGGAAGGGGCCAGAGTACTGACTGTCCACCACCCCTCACTGTCTTTATAGCTTTTGAAGGAAGGGCTCATACCACCTGACTCCTCACAAAAATCCCACTGAAGTGGGTGTTATCCTTTCACAGATGAAGACTCTAGGCTCAGAGAGGTTAAGTGACCTGCACAAGATCACACAGCTGGTGAGGAGATGAGGTGGGGTTTCTCTACCACTCACAGCTACCTAAACATGGACACCTGAGCCCTGCTTTGCCTTGGCCACTACCTTTAGGCAATGTTGGGCAGGTCTCTTCTCTGTCCACCTTTAAAACGACTGGATTTTTAAGGTCCTTGCCAACTCTAGACTTCTGTGTGTGGTGGGGAGGGTGCAGGAGGGTAGGAATAAAGTGTGGGATCACTAAAGAAGTGGGGTTGGGGGAGGAGAGAGAGAGGAAGAGGGAGGCGGAGGGGAGGAAAAGGGAGAGAGGAGAAGAGAAGGAAAAAAGCCAGGGATAAACAAACTTTAAAAAATAAAACCTAAAACAAACATGGTAACAAATTAAGATGATATCTATAGATACAATGTAACATTCCAGAGTTTTGAGCGGGCTTACAAGGGGGGGGGTGTCTGTCTGTCTGTCTGTCTGCCTGCCTGCCTGCCTGCCTGCCTGGAGGCCTCCCCTCACTGCCAAGCTGAAACCAGCCTCCAGCAGAGCGCCCCCAGGCCCCGCCCAAGCCTCGTGGGAGAGCAGCTGGGGGCAGCTTTCCCAGGCCTCCCGCCCAGGGCCTGGCCCCAGAGGCGGTGCAGACAGAGGGTCAATGAGTCCTGGCCCGAGCGGGGAGGAACTTCTCCGAAGGAAGGAAGTGGGGCAGGGGTCAAGGAGAGAGAGCAAAAGGGGGAGGCACCCTTTGGGAAACCACAGTGGCTGGAGTTGGGGCTCTCCTGAATAAGGACGTGTTTTTTTCTCAGCGTGGGGTTGGGGTGCAGAAAAATTCATCAAGTTTCTTGAACCTCCTGCCATCTCTGTCCACTTAATCCTATGAGAGGCACTGAGAAATAATGGGAATAAGATTCCACCCCTAATAAAACACACACACTATCTATTAAAAAAGAAAAAGATCCACCCCTGCCCTCTGGGAGTCCACAAGACAGACTGTGTCAAACGTCAAACAGAGGTTTAGAAACTGTGCCACGGGAGCTGGAAATGGGAGTGTCTTCTTAAAAGTGAGGATGACATGGTGTAAGATCCGTTTTATATAAAGCCCCAAACAGACAGCCCTCCTCTGCAGCTTCAGGACGGTGGCTCCCCTTGGTCAGCGGTCAGGGAGGAGGTGGTGGCGACTGGAAGGAACACAGGGGGACTTGGGGTCTTGATCTGGGGCTGGTTACACAGTGTGCTCTGAAAATTAACTGGTCACTTATGATATGGGTACTTTTATGCATATATATTTCAAAATTTTTTTAAAAAATAAGAACAGCTTAGATATTTCCTCAGAGGAACTCAAATTTGATAGGGGTAGAATTGGAACCACTGAATACCTACCAGTTCAAGCATCTCACGTACGTCAGCTCCCATGCCAAGCACAACCCCCGTGAGGTGGTGCCGGTAGCCCCACGTGGCAGACAAGGCTGATGAGACCAGAGAAATTTAAGAATTTGTCTGAGGTTTCAGCTACTAAATGACCAAGTCAGGAATCAAACCCAGGCCTTCCCACATTCTGCTCCACCCCGCTTCATCCCCATCTGGTAGGTCTTCAATAAGCCACAGGATGAGGCTTGCGAGAGGGAGCGGAACGGCCGAGCAAAGGGGAGCAGCTCCCGTGACGGGGAGGTGGAGTTCTACCTGGTGCAAAGCTAGGACTGGCTGGGGGCTCCCTCCCTGTTGGCAAGTTTTAAAGCCAGGCCAAGGATTTGAGCTCATTCCTATAATTAACAGTGAGCCAGGGGGAGGGTGTAGCTCCGTGGTAGAGCACAGTGCTTAGCATGCACAAGATCCTGGGTTCCATCCCCAGTACTTCCATTAAATAAATTTGTAAACCTAATTACCTATCCCCTGCTGCCTCCCCCCAAATGAGCCATTAAAGGGTGTAGGGCAGAAGGTGACCAGTGTCTTGAATGGAAAGACCCTATTCCTGGCAAACCCAGTGTGGATTTGAATTGTCCCCCTGCCCATTCGCTGTCATGGTCCACAGAGGACAATGAAAGGGAATCCTTAGAGCAGTTTCCCCAGAGTCCTCCTCCTCCTCCTCCTCCTGAGAGCTTAGCACTGTCCTGGGTACCTGGCTGGGGCAGGAGAAAAGCAACACAAAAGGTGACCCCGACCTCGAGGTGTTTATAGCCCAGCCTGAGAAAGGAGACATGTTCATATGCATGAAAGAGATGCTCTCAACGTGAGTGAACCTGAAAACATGATGCTCAGTGTAAAATGCCAGACACAAAACATGCCGCATGTTATATGATTCCATTTATATGAAATGTCCAGGAGAGACAAATCTATATAGATAGAAAAGTGATTGCTTAGGGCTTGTAGGGGAGGGGCGGGGAGTTGGGGTGATCGCTCAAGTGTGCAGCTAAAGTGGCAAAAATGTTGTAAAATTGACTGCGGTGATAGTTGCACATATCATTGAATATACTAAAACCCACTGAATTGCACGTGTTAGGTGAGTGAACTGTGGGGTATGTAAATTGCATTTCCTCTGTTAGAGAAAAAGAGAGATTGCTGGAGAGAGTAAGGATTGTAGGGAGCGGCAGGAGCAGCACCTGCTGGAGGAAGCGGGAGAGGCAGAGAAAGTCTAGCGGAGACAGAAGGCTGAAGACGGGAAGGGCATTCGAACTGGGTCTAGAAGATGAGCAGGATTTCCAACGCCTTTCCAAGAGGAAGCAGAAGCCGCCTTCCTTCCCTCTCTCCTCCAGCAGTGAGTACACTGCCCAAAGAGCCATAAATCCAGATCTTAGAGGAAAATCCAGGAGCCCATTTCAGGGGTTGGTGGGGGTCCTGACTCTGGCACAAGAGGAGAGGCAGCGCTTCCTGTGGCCACAGGGAGGGAATCTGATGTGACTGGCAGCTTTCCAGCTGGTGGCCTCATGGGCAGGTCCTTGCAAGCCCGAGTGGTTGACAACAGACTTTCATCATATGCTCACTAAACATCCACCATCCTCTGCCTGTCAAACGCAAGACGCAGAAAGACACAAGTCACCGGCACAAGGAACTTTGAAGACGAGCCTGCCGTGAGGTCTGAAATGTACCACGAAACACTTCTTTTGGAGAGGTCAAGGCTGCTGACAGAATTGTAGAATCTTAGATGTTGAGTACAGCCTCCATTTTATATGAGAATTAAATTCAGTTTCTACCAGCTGTGTGACCTTGAGCCAGTCATGTGACCTGTCTGACCCTCAATAAAAAATGTGATAAGGAAATCTACTTTGCTTTCATCAAGTTATCTCATGCAAATAAATATGCTTTGTAAACTAGAAAGTGTTATACATGCATTGGTTATAAAACTAATGACTACACAGGATTGTTCACAATAGCCAAAGGGTGGTAACAATCCAAATGTTCATCAGTGAATAAGTGGATAAACAAAATGTGAAATATACATACAATGGAATATTATTCAGCCTGAAAAAGGGACAGAATTCTGATACGTGCATGAACCTTGAAAATGTTATGCTAAGTGAAATAAGCCAGAGACAAAAAGACAAATGTATGATTCCACTTATATGGGGTTCCTAGAATATTCAGATTCATAGAGACGAAGTTCATGGTGGGTTAACTCTGCATCTCTCAATGAGGACTTGAGTTCTTCCTTTTTACAAATTAGGTTTTTGTTTATTTTTTCTCGTCTTTCTTTTTTTTCATTTTTCAGCTTTGTTAGGTAGAATTGTTACAATTTGACTGCACATATACAATATATTGCATGTAAATACATGTATACAATATACTGCACATATTTTTAAAATTTACATATATATACTGTTCATTGTTTCTAAGAACATTTAGAGCTTTAGCTTTTTAAACTTAGTTATCAAAGGAATAAAGGCAACAAAATAAGAATTAATTTAAAAAAATACATATACCCTGCTATTAACAGCAACATTATTTATAATTGCCAAGATATGGACACATCCTAATTGCGCATCAATAGATGGATGGATAAAGGAGATGCAGCATATATAAGTAATGGAATAAAACTCACTCATAAAAAAGAAGGATATTTTGCCATTTGTGGCCCTTTATTCACTTTTTTCCACTTCAAAAACCAGAATTTTATAACTGGCGTAAACATTTCCATTGCATTAAAAACAGAAATAAGCTTAACCAAGGAGGTTACCTATACTCTGAAAACTGCAAAACATTGATGAAGGAAATTGAAGATGATACAAAGAAATGGAAAAGATACCTTGTGCTCTTGGATTGGAAGAATCAACATTATCAAAATCGCCACACTACCCAAAGCAACCTACAGAGCCAGTGCAACCCCTGTCAAAATACTCAACAGCATTTTTCGCAGAACTAGAACAATCAATTCCAAAATTTATATGGAATCATAAAAGACCCTGAACTGCCAAAGCAAACTTTCGTAGGTCTTTTTTTCCCCTTCTCTTTCTTCTTTCTGTTCTCTTACGGTTTGATGACTAGAGAAGTTCCTTTAACATTTGTTGTAAAGCTGGCTTGGTGGTGCTGAATTCTTTTAGCTTTTGTTCATCTGTGAAGCTTTTGATTTTTCCATCAAATCTGAACAAGAGCCTTGCTGGATAGAGTATTCTTGGTTGTAAATTTTTGTCTCTCATCATTTTAAATATATCGCACCGCTCCCTTCTGGCCTGTAGAGTTTGTGCTGAAAAATCAGCTGATAACATTATGGGAGCTCCCTTGTATGTTATTTGTTGCTTTTCTCTTGCTACTTTTAATATTTTCTCCTTAACCTTAATTTGTGTCAATTTGCTGACTATGTGCCCTGGTGTGTTCCTCTTTGGGTTGCTCCTGGGTGAAATTCTGTGCTTCCTAGACTTGGGTGACTGTTTCCTTTTCCAAGCTGGGTTAAGTTTTTTTTTGTTTTGTTTTGTTTTTAACATTTTTTATTGATTTATAATCATTTTACAATGTTGTGTCAAATTCCAGTGTTCAACACAATTTTTCAGTCATTCATGGACATATACACACTCATTGCCACATTTTTTTCTCTGTGATTTATCATAACATTTTGTGTATATTTCCCTGTGCTATACAGTGTAATCTTGTTTATCTATTCTACAATTTTGAAATCCCAGTCTATCCCTTCCCACCCTCTACCCCCCTGGTAACCACAAGTCTGTATTCTCTGTCCATGAGTCTGGGTTAAGTTTTTGATTACTATAAATTTTTATTATTAAATATACTAAACACACAAAAAAGGGAAATGACATGAACAGTTGAATATTCAACACCCAACTTAATCCCATCTTAATATTATCATATTTGCGGCAGATGCTTCCCACCTCTGTTTATAAAAAGTACAGATACAGATAAGGCTTTTTGTGGACCCTTACAAAACCGCCTCCTCCTCCTCCCTCTTCCCCCTAGAAACCACTGTCATGACTATGGTGTATATCAACCCATAAACAGTCTTGTTACCGAGTCCAAACTCGTTCTGCTTGCCGCACAACAGGCCAGTAAATCTAAAGACAAGGTGTTGGGGCAAAGAATAGTGACTTTATTTGGAAAGCCGGCAGATGGAGAGGATGGCAGACTGACGTCTTGGAGAACCATCCTGCTCCAGTCAGAATACAGGCTTCTTCTATAAAAATAAAAAAAAAAAAATAGGGGAGGGGGTGTGGTTGGTTGTTGCAAACTTCTTGGTGCAGGAATTCTTTGTTCCTGCTGCTGTCCACATGGGCCAGCTCATGGTGCGCCTGCAAAACCTCCAACAAAACAAATGTTGTTCTCTGTTCTGCAACCTTGTTGTCTTTACATGAGTGCAGAGCTAGCAAGACTAAGCCTAGGAAACAGGGCACAGGGTTAAAGCTAAAGATCTAATATAGAGTCAGATTTGTTGTTTTCTATTACAGTTTTATGCTTTTGCCAATGTGGCCATAAAGATGATATAATGTTGTTTTGAGTATTTCTAAACTTTTTGGTGCACTATCATATTGTGCATTTACTTCTGTAATTTTTTAAATTCGATGTTATATTTTGGGATTGATTGATAATGATACATGTGGCTCTAGTTCAATGATATTAGTTGCTATCTAGCATTCCATCACCTGAACTTAACCACAGTTCAGCCTTTTTCCTATTGATGGTTGTGTTGGTTATCACAAACACTGCCACACTGTACATTCTGGGTCATGTCTCCCTGTGCCCCTGTGTGAATGTGTCTCTAGTGTGTATACTCAGAAGTGGAATTTGTATGCCCAAGGGTGTGAACATTCTCAACTTACTAGATGTTGCTCCATTGCTCTCCCAACAGTTCTATCACTGTAAGCTCATACCACGCAGTACTGAACACATCATTATCACCCTAGTGTGAGTCAGTGTGTCTAATCAATTTCCCTTGACCAGCTGGGAGCTGAGCAATTTTATTTGACTTTAAGATGCTTTTCTCCCATAGTATTTTGTGGGGCCAGAGTTCTGAGCAACACACTGGGGACCTTGGCACTGCTGCCCATCCCACCCCCTCCCCGTCACACCAAGAGCAAATCAGCAGCCCGGTAGCCCTTCATCCCCATTTTCCATTTTAATTCAACAAACATTTATTGGGCGCCTGCTATAAGCAAGCACTGGGGAAATTCAGCACCAAACGAGACTCATTTCTGGTCCTCGAGGGGATTACAGTCTAGTGAGCAGGAGGGAGCCAAGTATGCAAACCCTTCTCCAAACCACATGAAATCGTCCACAAATTAGAAACAAAGCTCTGCGGGTACTTCACAGCAGAAATGAGTATTTTCTTTTAAATGAAGATTTTTTTTTTGTTTTGATTCTTAAAGAGTCTTTTTGAAAAGAGACAAAATGGCAATGCTAACACCCAGAGGCAATAGATCCAGTTAGTGTTAATGTTGGGGGCTTGTTCTAATGGGGAGTGTAGTCAGAAGGCAGCACGTGGACTGAGAGGAAGAGGAGGGTTCGTCACGACCAAGGTGGGGCCTCTGTTACCTAAAATCTGACCCCCTGGAGATATCAGCCCCTTCCTTCCTAGGTTAGAAATTACAATGTATGGGGGAGTGGAGATACCTTTGTTTGAGCCCTGGTCCAGTAAGCCAAGGCAGTCCTGCCACCTCTGTGGGCCTCAGTTTCTCCATCTTTCAAATGATAACCTCAGGGGTTTTTGTAGGTTTTACACTTGAATGGTCTGGCCTACAGTTGGCATGCTGGATTTGTTTCTCAAACATCACAGATTATTCTGTGATCTTGTGTTTACTAACAAATGAAAGGAAACGACACCAAACCCCCATCGCTCTCTGACAGTGGCCTCTGTTGTCCCCACCTACCTGTCCCCCAGCCGTCGGCTCTGGGGCAGCCCTGAGCAGTGGGGAGTTCCACCCTGAAATTGTCTCACACAGTCCTGGTCCTGAAGCTTCTGGAACTGGAGGCGCATCTGCCTCTGGGGATCCACAGAGTAGGATCCCCGGGAAAGTGCTGAGCAAGGCTGGCACACAACAGAGATCAGGAGAGTGTAGCGGGTATTATGTTGGCCTACAAACCCTCCTGGCCCTGGTGGAAAATCCCCGAGTGCCAGGGTGCCTTCTGGAGGCCTGGGGGCTCTGGTCACTACTGCCCTTTCCTCACCCCCAGGGGCCCCCCAAAAAGGTTCGTAGTCGCCCCAGAGGAGAGTAACTTATACAAGGAGGGGCAAAGCTGGGGCAAAAGCCCCGGGATTCCAGCTCCCTGGCTGTCCCCTCATCCCACCCTGCCCTGCCCTGGCCTCACGGGGTCAGGCCTCACATTCATCAATCACACTGCAGGCCGGGCTCTTGCCTGGACCCCTCCAGGCTGAGCGCTGAGAGGAAGTCTGCACAGTGCAACTTCAGGGGTCCTCCTGGCCTGCTTATGGACACCCACAATCCAGACTTAGAAATCCTCCTCTTTGATACTTCCCATCAGTGGGTCCCTCTGCACACAATGCACGGGAAAGAGTGTGTGATTGGCCGCGCTTAGGTCAGACACCCATCCTTGGCCCCGGGGCACTGAGGTGGACAGTTTCTTCTGCACATGTGGAGTAGGGAAGAGGCAGTTTCCCAAAGGAAAGCAGAGTGATGAGAGGCTGGCTGGAGAAAACAGCAGGCATTAGCCTCTACAGATGGAATTTCCTACACAGATGAAAACCAGCTGTGGACTGTACTTTGCATTTAAAGCAGAGGCAGGACTTCAATAATGGAACAGCCAAGAGAAAGTCAGAGTTTACATTTGCTGTGGTCCTAGGACACAGGTAGAGTGGAAGAGAGCAGAGCAACTGGAAGGGAGCCGGATGCGGAGTCAGGAATTTCAGGTTCAAATCCCAGCTCTGCTACTTACTATGTGAGGTTCGAGCAGGTCACTTTACCTCTTTGGGCCTCACTTTCTTCATCTGTAAAATGGGGCTGATCCTCCCACAGGGATGAGGCGTGAAGGAAAGTGTGTGTAAAATGTGCTTTGGAAACTGTACCCAGCACAACAGATGTAGCAGTAAAGGTGTATTATTTATAAAAACTCTTGACTCTGAAACCTGGAACCTGACCTGCATTTGCAGCATCTTGAATTACATCATTATTAGTGACTTTACTTCCTGTTGAGAATGCAGTTACCCGGGAATTAGGGATACTCACCTTCAGTCTGGGCTGTTTGGAAAAGTATTTTAAAGGGGTTCAAGGTGAATCAGATCACAGTGTTCTATCGGAACTGTTAGAAGCCCAGGCTGCTCTTGCAAGCCAGTGAGGGAAGCAGGAAGAATCAATCTAAGTAGACAAGTCTCCCTTCCCTCTGTCTCAAAGCTGTGGGCTTTTAGCAGGGGTTCTTAAACTTTTTTGAGGCATGGCCCCTTTGGATTATAAAGAGGATTATGCAGATGATTATAAAAGAAATCAATTATACTGGGATAAGGTTATAAAAATATTTTTGTAAATGAGTGTGTAATATAATCAATGTGTTTCCTAATTCACACTTTCTTTTTTTAAAAAAACAACTTTATTGTGGTATAATCTCTGTAGATAAAGCTACACATATTTCAGATGTACAATTTGATAAACTTTGATAAATGTATACACCTATGAAACCACCACCACAATCAAGATACCTAAAAATTCTGTCACTTCCAAAGAGGTGCAAATTCCAAGCTCCCAGTTTATCCCTTCCCACCCTCTTTACACTCTGGTAACCACAATTTTGGGTCTCTATGCCTGTGAGTCTGTTTGTTTTGTCAATAAGTTCATTTGTGTCTCTTTTTTTTTTTTAAGATTCTACATATAAGTGATATCGTATGGTATTTTTCTTTCTCTTCTGGCTTAACTTCACTTAGAATGATGATCTCCAGGTCCATTCATGTTGCTGCAAATGGCATTTTATTCTTTTTCATGGCTGAGTAGTATTCCATTACACACACACACCAACTTTATCCAGTCATCTGTTGATATACATTTAGTGTTTCCATGTCTTGGTTATTGTAAATAGTGCTGCTATGAATATTGGGGTGCATGTGTCTTTCAAATTATATTTTTCTCTGGATATATGCCCAGGAGTAGGATTGCTGGATCATATAGTAAATTTATTTTTAGCTTTTTAAGGAACCTCCATACTGTCCTCCATAGTGGCTGCACCAATTTAAATTCCCAACAACAGTGTAGGAAGATTCCTTTTTCTCCACACCTTCTCCAGCATTTATCATTTGTGGACTTTTCCATGATGGCCATTCTGACTGGTATGAGGTGATAACTCATTGTAGTTTTGATTTGCATTTCTTTAACACTAATTCACACTTTCAAAAATAAAATCTAGCATAATAACTGCCAGAATTTTGAAATGATGATGAGTATTCATCATATTTTGAGATACTTGCAAGGAATTATAATGTGATAAGAAAATATCTATAATTTCTATTAATGGCAGAGTCACAGATACTGCTACTAATGCTGTGGTTTAATGCCTGCATTCATAATCAAAGGAAATGCTAGGTTTCAGTTAGAGGTTAGTGATAATAAAGATGTAATATTAAAAATTCCCATTCAAATTCAAGCCATAATTTCTACCCACAGATTAAGGAATTCCTGGGCTTACAGAGACTTGTGACATGCCGATGAGTCAGAGACTAGCTCCTCACCTGCCGGCAGGTTCTGGCCGTGGGGCTGGTTCCCATTCTGAGCATGCAGCAGGGCTGGTGCCGGCTCTTCCTGCAGGAAGGCCTATGTTCTCAGCTCCACAAGCTCTTGCTACATCCCCAGGAGTGTGGGCTTTGAGGGCCCGCAGGGTGAGGAGGGCCTGGGGATGACCCTAGTTTCCAGCTCAGGACTCAGACCACTGTTGAGTATCATGTGCTAATTCAACTTGAAGGGTGTGTGTGTGAGGAGCTTGGGAGAAGAACTTCTCTCGAAGTTGCTCTTTTAATTAGTTTTTATTTGGAGGATTTTCCTCATGTTAAAAGTCAGAATTCTTAATAAAGAAAACTTGGAAAATATAAAAAGAAATGAAATCTGCCCAAGTCCTCAAAATGGCCCTATTCAGATCTAACCACTAGGAATATTTCAGAATTTTCAAAAAAATGCAAAAATGAGCTCATACTGTCATAATGTTTTATTATCTTTTTAAAATTCAATAATATGCATGTTCTTGCATGTCAACAAATACTTTTTGCTGATACAACTTTTAATGCCTGCAAAACACTTCATTGTTTGAAGGTACCATAATGTTATTTATTTTACTCTATTCACTTATTCTATTCAAGTAACTTTTCGTGTATTTCCAAGTTGTTACAATTATAAAGGGCACCATGATTGAAAGTTCTTACATATCTTGGATTTCTTTTTTAATTGCTTCCTAGGATAAATTTCTCAATAGCATTTCTGAGTCAAAGAGAAGACAGAATTTTGCAATAAACTGCCAATTGCTCTACTAAAGTTGATTTCAATTTATATTCCCATCCAGGAGTGTTTGCATGTTATTTCTGCACATCCAAGTCCTTCTGGGCATTTGAAAGCTTTTTCATCTTAGCCAATATGAGAATTTGAAAAATAGTGTCTCACCTTAGTTTTAATTGTTTTGATTGCTAGTGAGGTTGAGTGTGTATATTCACGTTGATTGGTAATTTATAACTTGTGTGAATTGCATACTCAAACTCCATTATCTACTTGGATATTCATCTTCCAATTGGTTTGGAGAAAACCTCATTGAGAAGTATAGTACCTCCTCATCTGTTGTGTGTGTTGCAGATATCTTTCCCTTTTATCTCATTTGCCGTTTAGGGCTGTTTATGGTGCATTTTCCCCCCAGTGTGAATGCTTTGAGGTTTGTGTAGTCAAATCTGTCGATCTGTAAGGTGGAGAGATAGTCCTGCTCACTTTGCCTTGGTGCCTGACAAGTTTGCATTTATAGAATATGAACCTCTTGTATTTTTTCCCAGTGTCAGTTGGGATCTCTCTTCCTCCTACCAGGAAGGGTGCTATTTGAGCTATAAAACAAGGCCCAGAGTGTAGTCCTGTCTGTCTATCTCTGGGGCATAGTGAGGTGAAGAACCCTCTCCCAGCCCCGCCTGGGGTCACCAGCCTCAAGTTCAGATGCCACCTGGTAAAGAGAATTCTGCTGATGCTGTCAGTGTTCAAGTCAGCCCCAGGTGTTCGGAGCATGTCCACCCACAGGCTACTTTGCTGCAAGTACAATCAAGGCCAGTCCCAGATAGCCCTCTCGGAGCGCCGTTCCAGGCTCCACCTTTAGTATTAGCTGAGACACTCAGAAGGCTGCCTGCGGCTCTCAGGGCACTGGTGCTGCTCTCTGGCTTTGCCCTGAAGCAGCTATGTTATGGGCAGCCTTCCTCTGCCTGAGATCCCGTGGAGAAGGCAGGCAGGCAAACACAATGTCTGAACACCTACTGCATGCCAGGCACCTTCGTTCAGGTGTCTCTACCCGTGGTCTTAACAACCTTGGACTCATTACTCCCCCACTTTTGGGATGAGGAAACTGAGACTCTGAGAGATCGGTTATTATCTTCAGTGTATTCAGCTAGCAAGTGGAAGATCCAGGATTTAAACCTGCATTCTTGTTGAGTCTCCCAGGTTGCTACTTACTCACCCTAAGGCTTAAACTCGCTCCTTAGCTTCTGGGAAAGTGCATACGGGGAACTCATTTATCCTAGAATGCAAATGACTACTATAGGTTAACAATATCCTCTTTCCTAGTGAGCTCCAAGATATGGGCCCAAGTCTCACTTCTCTTTGTCTCACACGCAGCTAGTCATGGCCTCAGGTGGCCATGGGCCAAAGAAAGTTGGTTTAATTGAACTATTTCTTTGAGGAATTCCCCCCCCCCCAAAGCTGAGACATTTCCCTCTAGGTGTCACTGGAAAGTTCCCAAGAGCCCGCTTCCCTACCCTGTCTACTCAGTTGGTCCCAGGCCAGACGAAAGGTCAAGACAAAAATGTGGCAGATCTGGGGCTGGGTATGCCCCTCCCACCCCCAGCTTGTTTGTCTGTACGTCTGTCAGTGGCCTCAGCTCAGCTTCCCGATCCTTCAGGCTGGGCGATGGGGAGATCCTTGGCAGCCTCATTGTGAGGAGCAGGACTTAAAGGTGCCTGATCCCCCCAGGCCAGGCCTGGGGTTAATGGAGAGGTGTAGGAATGGAAGCAATGAGGTCTTGCCAAAGCAGCCTGGAGCTCCCAGGAGCTGCTGCAATGGAAGTTGTCCTTCTGGGGGTCTCCAGGCTCGAGGAGAGACAGGGGTGGGGGTTGAGCTTGGATTCTGACTGGATGGATTTGGATCCTGGCTCTGCCACTTAGCACTGAGTGCTTTGGGGAAGTGACTTCATCACTCTGAGCCTTGACTTCGTTGTGGTAAAGTGGAAACACTACCTTAATAATGGGCTGTTGGGAGGTCTGCAAGAGGTGGTGCATTGACAGAGTCTAGCAACTCAGGTGGCGACTTCAGTCACTGGCAGTGTCTGCCCAGAGCGCTGTGTGGAGAGTCAGAAAGAGTGCTGGGATCTGGGATCAACCAGCAGCGTCTGCACGAAGTGAGATGCGGGGAAGGCAATGGGGGTGGGGGGAGCTTTGGGGGTAGGGGGTGTTGGGGAGGGTAGAAGGGCGGAGCTGGCTCATAGTTGGTGTGAAATAAATAACTAGAAACTCCCGGATGTCCCTTGTCTTCTCTGCCCCTAGGCACAGACCCGCTGAGCCACTGTAGGTCTGAGGCTAAGGAGCCTGGATTCCTAACTGCAGAAATCTCCCTCCTGTTTGTGCCACACGGGGTGCATACTAGGAGCCTGGAACGGCTGATAGAATTTGCTTCAGATTGGGGAATGTGTCTTAACGTACCGTTTGGGGAAAAAAACAAACCGTATACTTAGCAAACGACAGCAAGTCTACATGATGAAATACTAACAGTGGCACTGTGCGCATTTCATGTCTCAGTAACAATTGTCTAGATACATTATAAACATATACATACTGCCTATATACCGAACTTCATTTCCTTTTTATACATTCGTGTATTTTCCAATGGGTATGTATTATATTTATGAGAAACAAAATCATGTTGAACAATACATTTTCCCTCGAATAATTGTATCAATGTTGCTTTTTCTTTAAAGGACCAATATCTATTTTGGCAGGTGGATCAAAGTACAGATCAAACAGCTTCAATGTCTGGCAACCTCTCCTTGCTCATTTTGATCCTTCCTCTTTTGGGTACCTATGAGAATCGCCAAAGAATGCAACTCAATATCTCGCCCCTCAGCTCGGCACCCATTTTCTGAACTCCATGCCTCCCAGCTCTGTGCTGGGGGCTGGGGGGTTATGTTGAATACGGGTGATCCCATCCCCGAGTGGTTGGACAGATGAAGGAAGGAAATACGTGCCTTTCAGTGGCTGGCATTTAGAGATGAAAGAATTATGTACAGGAGGAGAAGAGGGAGGAGGCGGCTTCCCAGCTGGGCAGTGGGTCCCCCAGTGTCCTCTCAAGCTTTGCTGACGCTTGGGGTCCCCAGGAGATCGGTGGAGCTCTCTAAAAAGGGCCCTCTTCCCTGCTGATTCTGAGGGCAGAACTGTTGGGAGCTGGGTCCCTGGGGTGGATGTTCTGGGGAGCAGCCACTAAGCCAGGCTTCTGTTGGCATATTCCCCACAGCTTTCCTGGGGCCCAGCAGGAGGGCTGACCCCGGGGAGCCCTCCGCTGCCTGTAGAGAGCTGATCCCGCTCCAGAGGCAGAGTGAAGCCATGGTCTTCAGGCCTCAGAGACAGGCAGGCTTGGCGACCTGACGCCCGAGCGAGGGAGAGGGTGCCTGGCAGTTCCTCTGTGGACTGAGCCGCAGCTGTCCTCGCTGCCAGGGCTGAGGGCACCGGCCGCTCCCAGCTACCAACAAAAAGAACAGAGAAGCAAGGCCAGGGCATGGACTGGGTCCAGAGACCTGGGCTCTAGTGCCGGGCCTGCCACTAATTCTCTGGGCAAGCCTGGTAACACTTGTTACCTAGTATGTGCCAGACACTGTGGGAGATATTCCACACATTTTTTAAAAAGAATATTTTCTTTCTTTTACAGATGAGGAAACTGAGGCTCAGAGAGGCTCTGTAAATTGCACAAAGTCACACAACTGGAATTTCAATCCAGCTCTCTGGCTCTAAAGCCAGTGCAGTCTTGCCCAGGCACCACTTCTGTCTCTAGACCTCCTATCTCTGCCTCATCCGATAAAGAGGCTGGATTTGATGACAGGAGGAGGCAGGAAGGAAGCCCTTCAGCTAAACTAGCCTGTGTGTGTGCCGCTCCCCTGCCCAGGGGCTTACTGGCGCTGCCATGGGCGCTGCTAGGCCGTGGTTGCCCCGCCATGGCTGAATTGGCACCAAGGCTTCTGGTTCCCTGGGAGTTGGGTCCAGAGTGGCCCCATCTGGTGACCTCAGACACTCCCTCCCACCCCCTGCAGTGGCCCCAGTCCACTCAGGGGGGGCTGATTTATTCTTTTCCCCTTTCCTTTCTTCTCCTTTCCTCTTCTTTCTCTTTCCTCCTTTCCTTTCTTCTTTCTCTTTGACCAGGTGAGGCCAGAAAATCCTTCTAAGAAGGGAAAATACAAATACAGAGCTTTCTCCAGAGAGAAAGGGGAAGCTGGGGCTGGGGCCTGCCTTCCGCAGACTTTCAGGGATTCTGTAGGGTCTTCCCTTCTCCGTCTGAAGCTCCCCAGTTCCAGGCTCCTTCTCTCCCTGCCGCACCTTGGAGGGGGAAGGCCAGTGTGTCCTGTCTCCTCGGCTTGGCCAGAGGCCACAGCACCCCAGGATTCTCAGAGAGAACTCCCTGCTGAGGCTCCTTCCTGCTCATTACTTCACCAACAGCCTTGCTTTGTTGTGGCAGGAGAGAGGGGCCAGTAGGGCACATGTTTCCATGACCATTTGACAGATGGGAAAACTGAGGCCGTACAACTAGTAGGAGGTAGGCCTTCCATCAACCCCGGCCCTTCGCTTAGGTGAGTGACCGTGGCTTCTGATCTGGTCATTCTGTGTTCCTTTTTTCCACCCTCTCTGGAGTTTTCTTGCTGAAGCTGCCTGGGGTCTGGAAGGCAGCCTGTCTCCCTGAGTTTCCCAGGTTTGTGCCAGCAGCTCCCAGGCTGGCTCTTATGCAGGAACTGGAGCTTCCCTCTGCTCCACTCCTGCCGACAAGAACTCCTGGAAGCTTAGTTTCTCCCCCAGGAGAACTCGGAACCGGACGGCCTGCCGAGGGCTCTGTCAGAAACTGCCTCCCACCACGTGCCCTTGTCTCCGTCCCCCCACTGAGGGAACGGCAACCCCCGTCGGCGCGATGTGAGCTTGGCAGCGGGGCTTTGCCACACCCCTTGGCATCACGTGACTCGGGAACCAAACACTCGTGTCTGCCTTCCAGATAAGATAAAGGCTTCATTTTGCTCTTGTTGGGGAAGGAGCCGACCTTGCCAGGTGCCAAAAATGCTACTGAGGCTCCAAGAGAGAAACTGCCTGGTGGAAAGAGCACTGAACTTGGAGTCACACAGGGCTCTGCTGATTCCCAGACGTGTAACTCTGGCAAATCAGGTTGTCTCTCTGCGGCTGCCTTAGAGGGTTGTTTGGAGCGGGTGATGAGGCAACACTTACAGCCTTACAAAGATGCTCGTGATAAAAAGCAGGTTACAAAAAGATGTGTACTGTAGGCCCCCATCACTGTGAAATACAGAAAACAGCAAGACAGCCGTATACTACAGTGTTAATAGTGCTTACACTGGGTGATGGGATGATGGATGTCTTATATTTTCCCCTTCTTACTTATCTATGTTTTCTAATTCTTTTTCTACAGTAAGCATGTATTATCTTTAACAGCTATTGCCACAATATTGCTACATAGCAGATCAGCCCCCAAACTCAGTGGCTTATAACGCAATGATTTATTCTCACGCTAGCGGGTCGGCAGGTCAACTGCAGTTTGATTGATGGAGGTTGGGCTTGGCAGGGCTGCTCTGTCCCGGCCGCAGATCAGCTGAGGCTGCTTCTCGCCGCAGGTCTGGCTCCAGTCTGCTCCACCTGTCCTCACTTTGGGACTCTGGCTCAAGGGACAGCAATTATCCAGGACTGGCTTCTCCCTCCCAGATCACTAGAGCCTAAGACACAAGCCGAACCATAGAAGCATATACGAAGCCTCTGCTAACATAATGTCAATAATATATCTTTGGCTGAAGCAAGTCACACGGCCAAGTCCAACATCAACGGGGCAGGGAGTACGTGCCATCACAGTAGGAATGGGAGGGCAGTGAGCATATGCTGAATCACGACCCAAATTTATTACTTATTACTTGTGTGATAAAACAAACATGATGTGCTTGCTGAGGTGCATTCATATTAGCCACGAGGGAGATTTCTAAGGAGTTCTCCAAGAATAAGACAAGGGAGCCATTTTATAGCCTTGTTGTTGGAGGATAGAACAAATGTTGAAGGGATGGGCTGACCTTCTCTGCCTTCATCCTCTCTGTTCCTTTAAGGAAGGCCGACACTACCATTCCTGGCTCCTACCCAGGAAGGTGGAAAGTACCAACACAGGCTCATGGGCAATTGTGGCCAAAGGTCAGACCTTAGATAATTTCCACCCAGATCTGTCTGAATCCCCTTCCTGTTGACTTCCTTTCTTTCATCTTCTCTCAGTCCACTTAGCCAGTCATTCAAGATCTATTTATTGAGCACCTACTATATTCTGGTACTCTTTCAGCCATGGAGTTATGTTGATGAACAAGGCAAGTGTTGGTAAACAAGAAAATCTCTCCAGACTTTACATCCTTGAGGGGAGGTTGGGTGGGTGCCAAGTGTGGGGGCAAATGCCAGTGATGTTGATAATGCCAAGCAGTGTGAACGCTAAGACATAAATGAAATAGGGCAGTGCACCAGAGATGAATAGGGGTAGGGGATGGCTGCTTTGGGTGGTGAAGTGAGGGAAGGCTTCCTTAAGGAGGTGCTGTTGGAAATGATTGGAAGGTGCCTCTTGGGACCTGACGTTTTAATCTGGGTTCTCCAGTCCTTGACTCTGAGTCCCACTCAGGAACCTGGCTTGGCTTCTTCCCACCAGCTAATTCCCCACTTTGGCCTACCATAAGGGACTCTCCTTTTCTGGCTGAAGTTCAGGACTCAGCCCAGCTTCCCCTTGGCTGGCTGGTACCCCAATCAGCTTAACTAGTCCTCAACAAAGAGGAGACCCACCAAATCCCATTAGATCAAGCCTATCACTATTGAACTCCTATTGTATACTCAAATAGCAGGCATTTTTTGAGCATTTTCTGTAAATCAAACCAATAAGCATTTATTGAGTAGCTACTGTATGCCAAATCAGCAGTCATTTACTGAGTGCTTGCTGTGTATCCAAGCCAGAAATCCGCATGGAGTGAGGTAGCCATGAAAGGCTTCAGGCAGGACACGAAATGTGAACTGGGCTTTAAAGGACAGATAGGACTGAGGTCGGAAAGAAAGACAGAGACTGGGGCAGCATGGCTGAGTCTGGGATGTAGGTGCTTGGAAATCCTAGAACATAATCCTGAGCATTCATTATATGAGCCTGGTGCCCTCTCCTTTCTGGTTTGTCAGCATTCTTGTAACAGCCAGCTCATCCATGACCCCTGTTTCTTCTAGACCACAGCTGGATTCCTTGGCACTGGTAATAATTTGCCTGGGTGATCAATCGCTGATGTCCCCTGACTAACGTCAGATGGCAGCCCTGCAAAACAGTGTGTGTGATACTTTCTGTAGGTGAGAGTGTGAAACCCACAAAGGTTGGGCTCAGGATGTCCAAGAGCAGTGTGTTTCTAGACCAGCTGTCCTTCGGCCACTGAACACAGAAGTCTCTAAAAATGATCATGTTTCTTTCCTCTGCTGGCGCCTTGAGACAGCAGCCAGGGCTATCTAGAATTGATTAGATTTGAGGGATGGGCTCAAAGGTCTTTTACACTTCTGCAAGCAGGAAGAATGATTTGTTATCATTTTATTATTCTGATGGCCATTAATATAGTCTATCTTCCAAAAACCAGTCATGAGAAAATCTGAACTTATAAAACAACTCCATTAAGAATAATCATTTTTTTTCCACACTAAATATATTTTCCTGGCACCCAGTCTGAACAGACTGGGACTGGAGAAAAGGAAGAAGAAATCACAGATCCCTGTAGATAAGGAGTCACTTGACCCCTTGAATATAAAGCTTGATTCAGTTTACACTAAGAGTCTGCTTATCTATCTTCTCAGGAAATCTGCCCTTTTTCTTACATCGGAGTGTCTATTCCATCTGTAGAATTGCTTCACATTTTATTTATTTTCAGTTTACAAGGATTGTGCAAAGCTCAAGAGCCTTTGAACATTGTCAGTGTAGAGGGAATTGTTTAGACCTTGGGCAAAGTAAAAACTGAAACTGAGAGGCAGGTGTAAAACAGGCTGGAAGTCTCATTCTGAGGGGAAGCTAAACCCACCCAGGCTTTCCTCCCGACTGGGGCTCCGGGAGAAGTGAGCAGCAGCTGGCAGATGCTCGAGTTCCCTGCAATCGCAGAGGCAGCCCCTCTGGAGGGAAGTGAGCTGTGGAGGCAGGACGGCTGAGGAACCCTGTCACGCACATGGTGAAAGAGAACCAGGCAGCTGGCTCCAGGTTCATCCCGGACCCGGGATGTCATAGCAGGTGGCGGAGAAGTGAGTATGAGTTGGCCTAAATCCAGCCAGCTGCTCACCAGCTGTGGAGGCAGCGAGACTCTGCTGGCCTGGCTCTTTCAAGTCTTATTTATATGTGTAGAGATTTATTAGGCAAATGTCTGTGGACAAAAATGGGGAGAGGCTGGGAAGGCCAGCAGACCTCAAGGCAGGTCTGACCCATGTGGGAGAGAGAGGGAAGGCAGGCAGGCCTGGCGGGGCAGTTTAGGCTGTTACAGGTCTAAGGAAGGTGAGGAAGGCTGATGGGTGTCCTTGAGCCAAAGCCCCTCCTTCTAAGGAGTCCCCCGATTTCCAGATCTGTCTTGGTGTCCCCATGGGGAGCAGCCTATGGGAAGTATGGCCTCAGAGCAAACACCTTGGGCAAGGTGTCTCACCTCTCTTAGCCTCGGCTTCCTCAACTGCAAAAAAGAAAGTTGTTGAGAAATTCCAATAAAACAGCATATTTAAGTGTTTGGAATGGGGTGGAGAGGGTATAACTCAGTGGTAGAGCACATACTTAGCATGCTTAATGCCCTGGGTTCAAGTCCCAGTACTTCCATTAAATAAACAAACAAACTGAGTTACGTCCCCCACTGAAAAAAAAAAAAACACCCAAAAAAACAAAACAGCAACAACAACAAAAAAAGTGTTTGGAATGGAATCAGGTGCCCAGGAAATGTTCCACGAACATCAGCTCCCTTGTCATACCCCACCCGGAGGCAAGTTCACCACAGCGACCTCCCTCCTCGCAGCCCTTCCATCAAGTCCCCCAACCATACACGCAAGAAGGCAGGAGTGTGGGCCCCCAGGCTGTGGCCTGAGGGCTTGTGCTTGAGCAGCCAGGCCCTTGAGCCTTTATCATAGACTACGTGGGGCTGCAGCCCTGATTCAGCCCTGGGGAGGGGAGGACAGAGACCCCAGAAGGACAGATGGCATTCTTACTTTGGGGAATTTACAGGGTATTTGGAAATGCACCGCCTGGGGAACGCCGTCAGGGAAGACTCTCAGGCAAAGGCAAGCTCTGCTACCAAGTGCATCGGGCTGAGGTCCAGCTCATCTGTTGCCCCCAGGACGACCAGATACCTTCCCTCAGAGGAAGACTTTGGGGATGGCTGTAAGGAAAGCCCCAGCCCTTACCCTGCCCATAATTTCGACCTCACCTCATGCTCCCGCCATGCTATTCTCTGCCTCTGTCTGTCTCTTCACTCCCCTGCCCCAAATAAACCCAGGCCCTTGTGCCTGCGGGTCCCTCTGCCTACAGGGTCCTCACCCTCTTAGTGGATGCCTTCTTCCCAGTACAGCTCGGTTGTCTCCTCTCCTGGGCAGCCTTCCCTGACCCAGTCCTCTTGCTACTGGCCCCAGTCCCCAAGGCAGGTCTCTGTGCCTCAGTTTCTGCATCTGGAAAATGGAGTTTCTGATGACGTTATAGCTAATTACAGTGTAGTGATATTAAATAAATGAAATAACGAAAAGCACATGTTGTAAAGGGCTGTGTAAGTGAGCCTCATTGTTAATGATAGGTGTGTGTCCAACAGCCACTAGTCTATGAAGAGTGGAGGATGGGGGAGGTGAGAGTCCACAGTGTGGCAACATGGAAGGAGCCCAGGCCTCAGAGGCAAAAGACCTACTTGCGTCTTTGTTGCTGGGCTGTGTGTCCCGGAGCCAACTTTTGTCCCCTCTGAGCCTCAGTTTCCTCCTTTGCACATGGGCATGGCCTCCAAGTTGCCCTCCTGGCTGCCCTAGCATGGCTCGGTCTCTGGGTCCCATGCTCTTCCAGTGCTGCCTGAGCTCTGAGACGCGCCTGGCTCCCAGGCTGGACAGCTCCCGGGGTAGTTTTGGGAGGCAGCAGAGGCTCCCAGCGCTCAGCATTTGGACAGCGCCTCAGGCAGGGAGGACGGAGGCCCTGGGGGACCTCAGGCCCGGGGCTTGCAGGTCGGGTGTGAGAGAGTGGGGATCTCCCTTCCAGAAGGGGAGGGTAGGCGCCTGCAGCAGTAAACAGCTCCGAGGGTGGGCGGGAGGCATCTGTGCAGACTCCAGCCCCTCAGGGGAAGAACCTAGAGACTGAAGCTTTGGGGGATTTGCCTGCAATCTTTAGGGCCAAGATCACCAAAGTCATTTAGAGTCTGATGTCTTGATTGGCCCTAATACAAGATATAGGATTCTCATTTGATGCTGTGGAAAAGAAAACGTTTCCACTGTGATTGTTCAGAATCTTATTGGCAATCAAGGGCTCTGTCTCCCACACAACTCTGGCATGTCCTAGACTATGGAAATTTTTTTTAAAAAAGTCTTTTCATGTATCTTTGATGCTCGATCCAGTAATTGGCTGTTAGGTTTTAAAGGCTTGGCATTTCCACTGTGAGTCATAATTATTCACTGACAAACTTCATGTATTGCTTAATGTCATTTATTGAGCCAAAAGATGAAAAGCACTGCATGAAATTTTTAAAAACTGCACTTCTTTAAACAGATTCTATACTGTACACGTCTCCCAGATCTTTCACCCATTTGTTTATCAAGTGTTCATCCGGCGTCTCCTGTGTGCTGGAGGCTGTGCTCTTTCACACCCACGGTTTCATTTAATGCTCACAGCCACCCCTTGAGGCAGAGGCTGTTACTCTTTTCTCACAAATGAGGAAAATGCAACTCAGAAAGGTTAAGTGACTCACGCAAGGCTACATAATGAGTGACTGAATGAGGGTTTCAACTTAGGACCTTGAGCTTCTAGTTGTGTTTTATTGGCCTCCTCTCCCTTCCTCAGCTGCCGCCTCCAATAGTCCCCATGACCTGCCGGCCCCCGACTATTTTGAAGCAGAGAACACTGAGGAGAGTTACAGTTTGGTAGAGGAGACCCAGAAGGATACTCTCCAGGGTCAACTTTATTTTTCATGTATCTATTCCTTCTTTCAACACGGATCCACAAGAAGTAGCTAAAAAGGGACACTTGGCCTTAGCCCAGAAACCTAAAGTTCTTGGTCACCTATGACATGCCAGGTCCCATAGGGGTTCAATAGCACCCCATTCCTACCCTGAATAAGAAGGGGGAATAAAAATGGGCACAAATAACTAGGACTTAAACAGCGCATGGCTGGTCCTATAGAAGGTGGCCTAAGAGAATGAGAAAGAGAAAGTTTACCAGTTAGAAATCGAGTCTGAACTTGAGGCGGGAAAAGTCATCAATTAAAAAAAAATCCATCTTTTCCCACTAATGGATCTGATGAACATTAGATTAAGATGGTTTACATAGTGGCAAGATAGGGTATAAAACCATTTCCTTGGGAAGGAGGTGGGTGGGTGGGGAAACAGGGGCACAGGCGGTGGTACCCATCAAATCCTGGGCGTTCTCTCAGGCAAGTAGCTTGATGTTCTAGCATTTGTTTCTTTAAAAGGGAGATGTTCCCCATCTCTCAGGATATTACAGGTAGAGTACAGAAGATAATATGTGCAAAGCCCTTGCTGCACTTCCTAACATGTGGCAGCTGCTTGAAAATTATTATTTCAATTCCATGAGTTATGTTAGTGCAATCGATCTGGAGCAGAGGGGGCCCAAAATCTGTCAAAAGAGGCCCCCCAATCAGGGATCTAAGGGTTAATATAGCATAGACATGAATCTTTGCAAAGACACATTCTCTTCCCTAATGTAATGATGAGGCTCCCACATTCCATCATCACCTCATCATGAAGCTGGTGTAAATGGAAGTGAAGTGAGCTCTGGGTTGCGAACTATAATAGACCGTTCACGTACCAGTGGTAAATGCTAATGATGATGGCAGAAAAAAAAAAGTGGCAGCCTACATAAATGGTCTTCTACATGTTCTGGAGGAAAAGAAATATTTATGTGACACTCCTGGTCAGGTGTTACAGGCTGAAGAAGACCAATACCATATAGGAAACAGCATGGGGGAGAGACGCGTAGACTTAGAGCAAGAGGACCAGTTCAAATCCCAGCTCTACGTTCCCACAAGCTTTGAGTGTCCTGTCTTATTCATGGGGACAGTTGTCTTAGTACCTGCCTTAGCTCTGTCATAGAATTGTTGTCAGAACAACGAGGTAGCCTCCTCAAAAAATTAAGCATAGAATTACTGTATGATCCAGTGATTCCACTCCTAGGCATACACTCAAAAGAACTGAAAGCAGGGACTCGAAGAGATATTTGTATACCCATGTTCATAGCGTCATTGTTCACAATAGCCAAAAGGTGGAAACAACCCAAAAGTCCATCGACCGATGAATGAATAAGCAAATGTTGTACATACATACAGTGGGATAATATCCTAAAAAAGGAATGAAATTCCAATTCATGCTATAACATTGATGAGCCTTGAAAACAGTGTGCTAAGTGAGATAAACCAGACACAAAAGGACAAATGTATGATTCCACTTATATGAAGTGCCTAGAATAGGCAAATTCAAAGAGAAATAAAGTAGAATCGTGGTGACCAGGGGCTAGAGGAGAGGGGAATGGGGAGTTATTATTTAATAGCTACTGAGTTTCAGCACAGGATGATGAAAAAGTTTTGAAGGTGGATGGTGATGATGGTTGCACAACAATGTGAATGCACTTAATGCCACTGAACTGTACACTCAAAAGTGGTTAAGATAATAAATTTTATGTTATGTTATGTTTTACTGCAATAAAAATGGTAAGTTTTTTTAAAGAAAGAGGCAGTATAATGTAGAGGAAAGTACTTTGCAGTCGTAGAGAAATATGAACCAATTAGCTGTGGTGAAGTGGTTAGGATGCAGTATTTACATTTGTTTATTAGAGCAACCATCAAAATTGGGGCCCTCTGAGGATGTTGAGAAAAGGGAACCCTCGTCCACTGTTTTAGGAATGTAAACTGGTGACCCAAAACCACAAATTTGAAAGGATACATTCATACAACATTCATAGCAGCATTATTTACAATTGCCAAGATACGGAAACAATGTAAGTGTCCATCAACAGATGAATGGATAAAGAAGATGTGGGGTATAAACACACACACACACACACACACACACACACTCACTCTGAAATACTACTCATCCATAAAAAAGGATGAATATTTGCCATTTGCAGCAACATGAATGGACTTAGAGGGCATTATGCTAAGTGAAATAAGTCAGACAAATTTGAACACTATAAATCACTATAGAATTTAAAGAATTTTTCATTCAGTTAAAGAAAAGTCAATCAAAAAAATTGGGACCCTCACCTAGGACTCCTACTTTCTAATCTGTACAATGTCAGAAGAGGAAGATACAAAGAAGAAACGGCCTCCACCACAAGGATAGAAAGTAGTTCCTCAAGGAAATGAAAAACAGGAGTGGCGGGGACCGCTGTTTTTCTTAACACGCTTTGGAGAACAATTGAACACTTTAAACCATGTGTATATACATCTGTTTCACAAAAACAAACAGAACTTTGGCCTTACCAGAGGCCAAATTAGAGAAAACAAAAAATAGCAAGTGTTTCCAATTTATCATTTTATAATACTTCTTATTTACTCTCTGTTCTAAGCCATTGACTTTCATTCCACAATAAAATGAACCAGGCCAAGGAAGGACTGTCAGGAGGAAGTAACTGAATGACAAAGAGCACCCTGTGCTCTTCCTGTTTGCTTGCCAGGTGCCCAGCAAGGTGAGGGCCCTGCCCCAGGATCCTTGGTGTGTCCCCATTGATAAATGGATCAACTGGCCTTCCTGTTTTTCAGTCAGTCTCTCAGGAGTCTGGAGCCAGGGCTTCGATTCTCCAGAGCTTGGTTCCCATGCGTGAGCTCTGCAGATGGAGTTTGACAACCTCTAAAACTAGGACCAAACCCAGGGTCCCAGAGACTCAACAGGTGCTCTTTGAAGCTCTTCCTGAAGCAACCTGGAGATCTTGGCCCCTTTAATTACAACATTTAGTGTGAAATTAAATGATAAACCATGTACATAGAGGTTAGTATTTACAAACAAATGAAAGATCACTTTAGCAGTAAGTTGGCACAATTTCTGAACAGCTCTTCACAGGCAATAACTCAATATATCATTAAATTTTTAACTATTTTTAAAAATTGAAGTATAGTTGACTTACAATTTAATTTCAGATGTACAACATAGTGATTTAATATTTTATAGATTATGCTGCATTAAAAGCTATTACAAAATAGTGGCTCTATTTCCCTGTACAATACATTCTTCCTACTTATTTATTTTATACATAGTAGTTTGTATCTTTTAATCCCCTACCCCTATCTTGTCCTCTCCCCTTCCCTCTCCCTACTGGTAACCACTAGTTTGTTCTCTGTATCTGTGAGTCCATTTCTGTTTTGTCATATACATTTGTTTTATTTTTTAGATTTCACGTATAAATGATAACAGAGTATTTGTCTTTCTCTGACTTAGTTTACCAAATAATACCCTCTGGTTCTATCTACATTGTTGCAAATGGCACAATTTCATTCTTTTTCATGGATGGGTAATATTCTATTTTATCTATATCTATATCTAATACATCTTCTTTATCCAGTCATCTGTTGATGGACACTTAGGTTGCTTCCATATCTTGGCTATTGTTAATTATGCAGCTATGAACACTGAGGTGCATGTATCTTTTTGAATTAGGGTTTTCATTTCCTTTGGGTATATACCCAGAAGGGGAATTGCTGGATCTTACAGTAGTTCTATTTTTAGTTTTTTTGAGGAACTTTCATACAGTTTTTCAGAGTAGCTTCCTGAATTTACAGTCCAACCAACAGTGTTCCCTTTTCTCCACAACCTTGCCAACATTTGTTATTTGTGCTCTTTTTGGTGATAGCCATTTTGACAGGTGTGAGGCGATATCTCACTGTGGTTTTGACTTGCATTTCTCCGATGAATAATGATATTGAGCATTTTTTCATGTGCCTGTTGGCACATTGATACTGTTTGAACTTCTAGATCAAGCCATACCTGAAGTTAGCATTATCTCTGGACTTTCTAATCATGTGAGCCAATACATTCCCTCTTTTTGCTTGAGTCAGTTTGAGTTGGACTTTGTGTCAGTTATTGACATTTAGACACACATAGGACATAGAGTTCCAATAGGAACCAAGGATTTTGAACTCTTCCTGAATTTCCGTCAGATACCTTTATATAATGACCAAAGTAAAATGCATTCCAAAGGCACTCACAAAAACAAAATATAGGTTATATACATCTCTGCTCATACAAATTAAAAGCTAACTGTGATAAGTGCCTGGGGTGGCAGGGAGAGGTGGGAACTGAATGTATGCATGAGTGTAAAGAAGCATTTGAGATTTTCGTAAGTGGACAACATGGTTTTCTGAAATAGCTTCCCTCTTGTAAATATTTTCATGGAACAGATCTCCTAGAAAAACAATCCTAAGTCTACACAGTTAGTAATATTAGGTTTCCCTGTGTGCTCCATGCTCTTTTCCACTCACAGGAATTAGTTCCCATTCAGGACACACATCTAACGGTTGCAGGTCCACACTGCTGGGCTGCATGAAGGAGGAAGAAAGATGTTTGTGAAGGCGCCAGGAAGAAGACACGTTGCCTGCTTGGCTAACCCAGAGAATGCGTGGTGAATGCCTTTAGCTGCGGCTCAATTTCTTGCTGCCCACACTTGGTCTGGCATTGGAATGAAGTTGCTTTGGCTTGTGACTGGATCTTGGGTGAAAGGGTGAATGCGAGTTTACCAAGGTTACTGCTGGTTACTTGTCCGAGGTCACATAGCTAGTGAGAGGCTCGAGGGGGGCTTGAACTCAGGTAGTGGGCATCCAACACCCATCCTCTCTCCTCTCTGCCCGCTTCCCCTATGACTTTTCCAGCTTCTCCAGACTGCAATTGTAGGTAGATTACAGGAGTGTTTTTTTAAACAGCTTTATTGAGATGTAATTCACATACCGTACAGTACAAACATTGAAAGTGTCTAACTCGATACTTTTTGGTATGTTCCATTATTAATCTTTAAAAATTGTGGTAAAATGTATATAATATAAAATTAGTCATTTTAAGCATTTTTTTAAATGTACAGTTCAGAGCATTAACTACATTTACAATGCTGTTTCATTTAATCCCTACAAAGACACCGCTTTATAGATGAGAAAACTGAGGCTGAGCAAGGATGCTCTATGAGAAAGTGGCCAGGTAGAGTTTCAAACTTAAATCTGCCAGCCCTAAAGGCTGAGGGTTTCCCAGCATGTTGTGTTGCTTTCTGCCAAGGCAGAGAGGTTCCTTGGAGCTAAGTAGCCGGGAGTAGCTGGAAAGTGGGTTTACCGGTGCCTAAACAAGGCAAGGGAAATTGCAGAAACGCCTCTAACCCTTGCAGCTCCTCGCCTGCCCTCCCTCCCCTACTTTGGATCACGGTGACTTGTGCTGTCCTTTGTGCCCCATCACCTGCTCTCCTCTGAGGACAAACAGGCCACCCTCCTGATCAAACTTTGTGAAGGGACCCACAACTCTCTCTGCTTCCTCCTTTCTTGTCATTCCTCAGTCCGCCGAGATGCAGCACAGATCCATCACTTCTCTCTTGCTACCCCCTTCCCTGTCGTGGTCACTGAGTGGCCTCCATGACCACAGTCAGTGGGCGCCTCTCCTGCATCAGCGCTGGCTTTCCCCGTGGTTCATGGCATCCCACGCCAGCGGTTCTCCCAGCTCTGACCGCTCCGCCACCTCCTCACTCTGCCCTTCCTGTAAATGCGGGGTTTCCTCAGAGGTCAGTCCCAAGCCCTCTTCCCTTTGTCCTTCCTTACCCTTGACAACGTCCTGTGCGACCACTGTCCGGGAGTGGGACATACTGGGGTCCAGGCTGCAAGGGACTTCTGAAATGTTTTGAACTCAGGTTGCAGGACTCTTTGAGAAATGCTCAGAACCCAGGCTCTGAGGACATCCTGGGGAAGTGACTGAACTGAGGTTGTGGGACCTTTTGGGGAAATGCACTAATTCAGGCTGCAAGGCTCCTCAGGGACTCTCAGATTCCGGCTGCGGACTTCTCAGGAGATGTACTGACTGACCGTGAGGATGTCCGGGGAAGGCTACTGGACTCAGGTCCAACAGGACTTTCTTGAACTCAAGTGACGGGGCCTTCTCGGAGAGGTCATTGAACTCAGCTTATAAATGTTTCCTCTGGAGTTCACTGAACTCATACTGCAAGCCTGGAATTTTGCCTGCAGATTCCAAGTCCATGTGGCTTTCCTCTGCCACACAAACCCACAGTTACAGGACCTTTAGACAGGCATGGACTCAGACTGCAGTCACCAACAGGGACATTCTCTCTCTTGTGCGCACACACACACACACACACCACCTCTCAGCCTCCTCTCCTGGCTCTTCCACATTTTCCTGACCTCTAAACGCAGGCCTGCGTAGGGCTCAGTCCTCAGACCTCTCCTCCTCTCACAGCCACCAACTCCCTAGGCAACCCCATCCAGTCTGATGATGTCAAATATCATCTGTTTTCTGATGAGTCTCAACTTTACATCTCCAGCTCAGATCTTTCCTATCAATTCCAGACTTGCTCATATCCAACAGCATGCTTGACACATCCACCTGGTTAGCCGACAGGCATCTCACACCAACGTGTCCAAAACCAGACTTCTAACCTTCTCTCCCAAACTCTTCCCCATCTTAACAAATGGCAACTGCATCCTCACAGTTGCCCATGTCTAATAGTCGAGTCATCTGTGAGCCCTTCTTTTATACTGTGTATCAACAAATCCTGTTGACTCTACCTGTAAAATACATTCAGAATACAACCTCCTATGACCATCTCTACCACTTCCATCCTGGTCCAAGCCATCATCACCTCTCCCCAGGTTATTGTTCTTGGTTACCTAAATAGATCTCCTTGCTTCAATTCTTGCCCACCTCTAGTCTATTCACAATGCTGCAAAGGAGGAGGGTGAAGCTCAGTGGTAGAGTGCATGCCTATCATACACAAGGCCCTGGGTTCAATCCCCAGTGCCTTCAATAAATAAATAAATAAATAAATAAATCTAATTACCTCCCTCCCTCTCACCATTTTTTTTCTAAAGACAATGCTGCAGCCAGAGTGGTTTTTCAAAACTATAAGCCAGATCAGGGCACTCATTTGTTTAAAACCCGCTAGTGGAAAAGCAAAATTCTTACCTTGACTTCCAATGCTCCAAGGATTTTCCTCCCACTGCGCTTTCTCCTTCTTCCTTTCCCGTCACTCTCTCCCATGTTCAGTCCACTCCAACCATCCTTGTCTTCCTGCTGTTATTTGAACATGTTAAGACCACAGCTTCTTGGGATCTACTTTTGTACTTGCTCTTCCCTCCACCTGCCATCCTTCTCTCTCGGATATCCACCAGGCTCACCCTCTCAGTGCACGGAGATCTCTGCTCAACGTCACCGCATGGAGGGACCCTCCAGTCACCCATTTAAAAGGGCAGTGTCCTCCTAGGCACTCCCCACGCCTTTACCCAGCTTTGTATTCTCTCTGTCGCTCTCATCACCATCTGATATGCTATAGATTTACTTGCTTATTTGTTTGTTGTGCCCCTCCTCAACTAGCACACAGACTCCATGAAGGCAAAGACTGTGTTGTGTTCACTGCGATATCCCCAGTCCTCCAACAGTGCCTGGAATGTAGTGGGGCTCAATAAATATTTGGTGAATGAATGAATGAATGTTGGGAACCAAGTAAAATTTTGCTGGATTGAATGCAACTGGATCTCACCCTTGCCTTCTTGTGGGTCTGATGGACCCATGTCTTCCTTCTCAGAGATTGTAGGAAACAAAAAGCAATTTTCTAATCAGTTGTCAAGGCTATTAGATGGGAAAATCAATACTTAGTCTGAGGGAATTTAGGACTTCTAGATCAATATGGGGTTCTTGAAGCATGACAGCCGAAAGGGTAACAACACCTGTATTGGTTATGTCTGGTTTGGAAACCAACACTACTTTGAATAGTTAAAATGGAGAGATGTTAAAAAAGAGAACTGGGTACAAAAGTGATGGAAGAACCAAGAAACCAGTGGGGAAGATGATGCAACTCAGAGATTAGCCACAGCAGGAAGCCGTCTCTAGTCTTAGGTCAGAAGGTCAGTGGGAGGAGGCTGCCAGGGCACAGGAAACAGGGACACCAATAAAAGCCAGAAGAACAGAGGGAAAATCAGAGATGCAGTCAGAGGTGCATATGTGTGTGTGCATGTGTGCGTATGCATGTTTGTCTATCTTTCTGTGTGTCTGTTGGGGATAAATAGCCTGGCTTTTTCCATCTCCCTCCATTGCTTCCCACTGGCCAAATATGACAGACGCCAGCTGATCCAGGAGCCTGGGAAACACAGGCTGCAGGGGTCACCTCCTAGAAAACAGACCAGAGCAGGAGAGAAAGAGGAATGACATGGAGGGCGAACAGCACAGGCCCAGGACAGGCACTGAAGTGCTCAGTGGCTTCAACAGATAGAAGAGGAGAGGGAGAGACCTGGAGGGGAGGCAGAGGCAGCAGCAGAGCCTATGAGTCTGAGTACGAAGGACAAATCAGACCCAAAGTGCACTTTCAGTTCGGGTGCCCTCATATATGGTTTTATCGCTTGTTTCTGGCAGCTGCTTAAACGGAGAGGAGCCTGGGGCTCCCGGCTGGGCTTTCAAAGCTGCTTCTGCTTTTCTGTTTCAAAGTAGAAACACAGGTTTTTTTGTTTTTGTTTTTTGAGTTTTTAAAAAATTTTATTGAGGGGAGGTAATTAGGTTTTCATTTATTTATTTATATGGAGGTACTGGGGATTGAACCCAGGACCTCATGCACGCTAATCATGTACTCTACCACTGAGTTATACCCTCCCCCTCCTTCACCTTCAAGCTCTGCTGTTTGACATCAGTACAGGGCACTGCCTTTAAGAGTTCTTTATTATGTGGCAGGAAACAGACTGGTATTGTCCATGGGCACATGGGACTCTGATGGCACCCAGAATATCCACTGATACTGTCAAGGTGGAGGATGGCGGAACACACTGCAGGTGCAACTGGTGCCTTTGATTTAACAGAAGCACCCTTCAAAGACTTCATTGCCCTTGAAGTCTTGACCTCTAGAAGAGGGAGAGGGCTTGTTCAGCCTCAGTAGAACTGGGACCAGTGGGTACCTTTCTGAGGAGGAAGGCTTAAGTTAAGAAAGAAGTTTCTTCTACAACTAGAGATGCCAGCAGTAGAACTGGCTGTCTTGTAAAGGAGTGAGATTTTTGTTCTAGGAGGTACCTGGTTGTGAAGATGAAATAAAATAATTCAGGTAGTAAATTGGTGCAGCCATTATGGACAACAGTGTGGCAGTTCCTTAAAAAACTAAGAATAGCGTTACCATGTGATCCAGCAATCCCACTCCTGAGCATATACCCAGAAAAGATGAAAACTCTAATTAGAAAGATACATGAACCCCAATGTTCACAGCAACACTATTTACAATAGCCAAGACACGGAAGCAACCTAAATTTTCATAAACAGATGAATAGATAAAGAAAATGTGGTATATGTATAGAATGAAATATTACTCAGGCATAAAAAAGAATGAAATAACACTGCAGCAACATGGATGGATCTAGAGATTATCATCTATCTGAAGAAAGTGAGAGAAAGACAGATATCATATGATATCACTTATATGTGGAATCTAGAAAAATGATACAAATGAACTTATTTGTAAAACAGAAAGAGACTCACTGACATAGAAAACAAACTTATGGTTACCAAAGGGGAAAGGCAGAGGGAGGAATGAATTAGGAATTTGGGATTAACAGATATACCCTACTATATATAAACTAGATAAAGAACAAGGACTTACTGTACAGCACAGGGAACTATATTCTGTATTTTATAGTAACCTATAACGGAAAAGAATCTGAAAAAGAATATACATATATGTGTATAACTGAATCACTTTGCTGTACACCTGAAACTAACACAACACTGTAAATCAGCTATATTTCAATTTTAAAAATTGAAAAAAATTCAGGTAAAGCACTCAGCATAGTGTCTGAAACAGGAAAGGCTCAATAAACAACAGTGGTAGTTACTCTTGTCCCACCGGCCATGACTGCTACCACTATTACTGCTAGTGCTGCTGCTACTGCTGCCACTGGTACTAATACTTCTAACAATAGCAACGGAAGCACTGTCTGGCTGGAGAACAGAGAAGGTGCCGCAGAAGGATCAAGAGAGGCAGTGGCAGCAGTGAGGGAGGGTGGGATTAGAAAGGGGCAGAGAGTGGAAGTCACAACTTCCAACTGCCTTGTGAGATTGACTTTGGAATCTGAAGCCTGGCCTGAGGCTGACATCCCCATCAAGATCTGCGCTGGAGCGTCTGTGTCTAGGGGTGCAGCTGCCTGGCTCAGAGGCCTGGACTCAGACTCATCAGCCACGGCCTTCGCCCTGTGCTTCTGTCTGTCCCAGTGCCTCCAGTCCAGGCCTTGAGCTGGGGGAATACTAGAGGAAAGTGGAGACATGACAAAGCCCAGAATTTCAGGCACTGGTCCTCCTCTCTGGGAGACAAAGCAGAACCCTGAAACCAATACGCATCCATTTCCTTGTGTTGTTTTCCGGTTGAGAAATGTCAGACAGAAAAAGAATGTGCGAGCAAGGTACAAACGCCTCCTCATTATCTCCGTGATGCTCTTCCAAGGCCCTGCTATTGTTCAGGGATTCTCCCTGCTTCTTTTCTTTGATGTGCAGACAGGCACCAGGTGGCTTTTCCCTAAGACACGGGGTTTTGATGAGTAACACACTCAGACAATATGTTGTGGGTATTTTTAGCGCCTAATAGGGTGGTTAAGAATCTTTCTCTGGAGTTAGATAAAATCTGGCTTCACATCCTGGCTTTGTCACTTTTTAGCTGTGTGGCCTGGGATAAGTGCCTTAACTTCTCTGAGCCTCAATTGCCTTATCTCTAAAATGGTTGTAACAGCAGATACCTTTTAGAGTTCTTGTAAGGAGAAAAGAGATGATTCATACATAGTACTCAGCCTGCTGCCTGGACTTTAGCAGTTACTGAGGAGATGATTATTGTTAGTATTACTGTCAGATTATTATCATTTTCAGAACAAGCTTTGACTCAGGACCAGAGGCAGCCACAAGTCTAGGTGCCACCTTGGCTTTCCCTCTCTGTGTTGCCACAGCAGCCTGAGACTGCATGTGTGGCAGGAACTGGGAGGTCAGGTCCCTTTCTCCTGCAGAGCTGAGGAGGGTGAGCAGCCGGAGGATCTCGCAGGTGGGTTCAGCTAGGCATGGTTGTAAGAGACAAGAAAGAGATGTTGACCTGTTCCAGATGTGCACCACAGCTGCTGTATTGAGGACTGGTGCTATCTGTCCTATCAAACCGCAAAAAAAAAAAAATTCGTTACTAAGAAGCTGGTTTCTAACTTCATTTGTCTTTGGAAAAAAGGGTTGATTTAGTTGACGGGTCGATTCCGTTATGACTGATGAAAACATACCTGAGAAAGTATGACACTTCAGGTTTATCTCAAAAGTGGTGACTAAAAGCACATTTCCCCAGAGTGCAAATGGAATGTAGAGACTGAGACAAACGACATTTGGCAGGGCTTGGAATTCATGCCCCTGGCAGCAACAACAATTGATGGGGATGCAGTGAAACACACATTCTCCTTCACTGCCGGTGGCGGTGTAATCACTGTAACCTCTGGGAATGTAATTTTGTTGTTGAACCCAAGTTCATGCGCCAGATGCACAGTGAGGCCAAACAAACGGAAATGCCAGAGTTGGGAGCAGAGAGAGGTTTATTGCGGGCGCCAAGCAAGGAGAAAAGGCAGCTCAGGCTTGTCTTCTATATCTGTGAGTCTGTTCCTTTTTTGTTCTATTCACTAGTTTGTTTTATTTTTGAGATTCCACACATAAATGATAACATACAGTATTTGTCTTGCTGTCAATAAGTGTGTTGTTTTAAGCCACTAAATTTGTGGTGATTTGTTACAGGAGCAATAGGAAGTGAATATAATATATATAATAAAACTGAAACAATTAATATATATACTAAAAATTAATTTTCCAAAGTGCCTACTATTACAACAGTGCTATCAAATACAGTGGAATAATTATATATTTCTTTACACTTATGCCCATGACATTTTTCCTTTGAATGAGGAAGAAGACTGATTTGTAAGGCTTTGGAGGAGGCAGACCTGAGTTTGCATCTCAGCCTCTCAGCTGTATGACCTTGGGCAAGTTTCTAAAAAACTTCTCTGATCTCTTAATCTACATATAGGGGTGGACCATGAAATATGATCATTTTCAGCTGCAGTGGGCTCCAAGAAAGTGCACTTCTTTCTCTTCTTAAATAATTTTTTGAAATTAAAAAATGATATCACAAACAATAGAAAGTATAGAGGAAAATTCCGTAATTCCTTCAGCCTAACACAATAATTTTGTGCATTTCCTTCTAAACTTTCTCTTATACACACATTATGTTAGTCAAGATTCTTGGTTGGAGTAACCAAAACCCAACTCAAAGTAGCTTAAGTTAAAAAAAAGAAAAGGATATTTGTTGGTTCAGTAACTGGGATGTGCACTGGCTTTTGGAGTAGCTAGATTCATGTGGTCAAATGATGCTGTTAGGGTCCTGTGTCTCACCACACCCTGGCTCTGCTTTCTTCCATGTGGCTTCAATATCCAGGGAGCTCTCTTATGTTGTGGGAAGAACAGCCAATAGCACGGTTAGAATTCTGTGGTCCTTAACAGCTCTTGATCCCAGAGGAAGACAAAGTGTCATACTGAGACTCTGATTGACCTTCCATGGGTCACATGCCTTCCCCCTGGAGAAGCCATTGTGGGCAGCGGGAAGGGCCATCATGATTGTCTGGGCTGGTGGTGGCGCACGTCCACTCCTACAGGCAGGGATTGGGAGAATCTGTGATTGCCACTCAACAGGGGGAGGGGCAGTTCATTTAACAGGCAAGAGCTGGGCATGCAATATCAGGGGGCATCCTCTATGCATATTTTATGTCATGAGTAATTTGCATGTTATTCCACAGTCTTCATAACGATCATTTTAATAGATTTAGGATTTCAGCATACCATAGTTTGCCTAACCCTGGTTAAAACCCGTTGGCTTGTTAGAATCCTTCAGTTATAAATAATGCCGAAATGAACATTTTTGTGGGTATAGCTTTCTCTTACAGTTTAGATTATTTCTATAAGACAGATTCCCAGAAGAGGGGTTGCTGGGTTAAAGGCAGAACAGTTCATTTCGGCAAACTGTTTTCCAGGAAGGCTGCACCAATGCACAGGGAGTGGCGCAGCTGCTGAGACTGAGAGGTGCAACTGTGCTCACTCTCAAGGCTTGCAAATGGAGGTGGGTTAAGAGGATACCACAGGCTGATGTGCACGACACAGCAAACAGGAAATATACTTACCCTGCTTAAAACTGAGATGAAACGCAAACTCGCTTGTAGCTAGGGAAATGCATAATAGAACAGTGAGACACTCTCTTTCATCCATTTGAGTGGTAGAACTTGAAAATGCTGATAACAAGCAGTGCTTGTCAGACTGGGAGAAGAGGCACTCTTATAGTCAGCTGATAGAAATGGGAATTATTACTACCTTTTGGGAAAGTAATCTGGCCATATGGATTAACATTAATCTGAGAACACCTTTATTGCATCACATAATTACCATTTCTTTTGTGGGGAGAATATTTAAGATATACTCTCTCAGCAACTTTCAAGTATACAGTACAGTATTGTTAGAGTCACAGTGCTGTACATTACATCCCCCAAAAGTATACATCCTCAAATTGGAAGTTTGTACCTTTGACAGCCATTACCCCCTTCCCCCCATTCCCCATTCCCTGGTAGACACCATTCTATGCTCTGTTTCTATGAGTTAGGCTTTGTTAGAGTTTTTCTAATCTAAAATCTAATGTGGAAAAACTGCACATCCTAAAAGTTGAGAATTATGTTTTATTTGGGGCATTACTGAGGACTATAGCCCTGGAGCCAGCCTCTCAGGGAGCTCTGAGGAACTGTTCCAAAAAGGTAAGGGAAAAGCCAGGATATATAAGAATTCTTGCTGGAAAAAACCAAAATAAAACATGAAGTCAAATATCAAAAGATTATTGCTAGTCATCAAAACAGACATCTCAAGTTAAAGAATTTAGTGCTTTTCTATATATGGGAAGAGGCAAGAGTCTGAGCTTATTAAAATGATTCCTTCGATGTGCACCCCAACTATCCAGGGCCAGTATCCTGTTTTTCCCCATCCTGAATTGCCCTCAGGGTGCACCATCGGGGGCCACTGCAGTGGCTGATGGTTCTATGGCCGCAACATTCTTTGTTTACTGAAATGCCAGGTGACAATGATTTTGTCCTCAATTCCACATATAAGTGACATCATACAGTATTTGTCTTTCTTTGTCTGATTTATTGCACTTAGTATAATGTTCTCAAGGTCCATCCCTGTTGTCACAAATGGCAGGATATCCTTCTTTCTCGTAGCTGAATAACAGTGATACATGAGTGTATCAAATGAACATGCTGTATGCCGTAAACATGCACAATGTTATGTCAATTATATCTCAATAGAGCTGTAAGGAAATTGATCTGAGAATCCCATTTTTGTGAATACATTCTACAAAGAGAAGGTACAGTTCTGCTTCCTGTTGGTGTGCGTTTCTCTTTCTTTAGCTAGACTGATGGTATTTCTTCAGCCTTATCTCCAGGAGGTGCCACAGCCATCTTTGTCTTAAACAAGTAAGCATTTGATAATGGACTGTGTGGCAGAGACAACTAGCTACCTCTAGACGCTATTTCCCCCTTCTTCCTTTTAGTAATAGATTGCACAGAGCCTATGACCACCCAGTTAGAGACCACATAAGCCAGCCTTCCGTACAGCTAAGGTGGAGACATATGAATAAGTTCTGGCCAATAGGAGATAAGTGGAATGGATGTCTGCAAACTCCAGAGGTGAAGCCAGCAGATTTGTTCATCTAGAAACTGTGGCCTTTGAGATGTGAATGAAAAATATTGCAAACCATATCAGTAAACAATGCTGAAACCATCAAGTCATCAGCGGCTGCCGCCACCCCGCAGTGAAGACAAGCCTGCAGTCCAGCCTCTGTGGCCACTCACAGTGGTGCACTCTGAGGGTACTTAGAATAAGAAAGGACAAGATACTGGCCCTAGATAGCTAGATGCTTGCCAAAGGAATGAATTCAATGAGCCCAAATATTTGCTTCCTCCCCTACATAGAAAAGCACTAAATTCTCTAACTTGAGATGCCTGGTTTTCTTTAGTTAACAAGTAACCTTTTATTGTTCCAACTACCTGGTCTTTGTCGTAAAGCTCCTATATATCCTAGCTCCTCCCCTACCTCTTCCGAGCAGTCCCTCAGAGCGATTTGAGAGAGGCTGTCATACCAGCTCGAGTAACCCCCCGCCAAATAAAACATAACCCTCAACTTTTAGGCTGTGCATTTATTTCGGTCGACAGAGATACCAGTGAATATCTGTAGGACTTTTGAGCTGAGAAGAGATAGAAAAGGGAGCCACAGGATGGTTGTTTTCTGCCACAAGGACAGGAAACAAGGAGAGATGTTTTGCAAAGAAAGAAGAATGGAGCAGATACACAACAAGAGGCAGGGTGGGGGTACTGTGAGGTCTGAAGGTGCACAGAGCAGCTGTCCCATTCCTGGCTCTCATTCCTCGTGAGTGAGGCCACGCTACTCCTGTCCTTGGGTCCTTTTGCTACATTTCTCATTTTCCTTCAGAAAAGTTGAATGATTTCCCAATTATTTGTAAGAAAAGGGGATTTATAAAAGATATAGAATAACCAGATAACCCTTTCTTTTGTATATGATAGCCCAGAAGTTGTGGCAGGAAAATGTATTAAGATGTTGTATTTCGCTTTTGCTGTTGTGGAAGAATTAGAAAGAATAACAGCTATTTATTTGTTTATTTTTTGGATTTCCTCCTCCCCCCACCCCAATTCGAAGAAGGCAGACAGGCTTTGAGTTTCACATCTCAGAGGAAGCTTGAGCTATGGGGCTAAAAAAGGAAGTTACCGAGGGCAGCCTGCTGTCCTAGGTTTGGTTTTCAAAAGTTTAAGTTCTTTGGAGGGGATTATTCTGGAGGGAGAGATAAGTGTTTTAGGGTGGGGCAGTTGGAAGGAGAGAGTCAAGGGAGGGGCCTTGAGACAGGAGAAGGATGAAAGTCTGTACATTCTGTGAGTTTTGGGAACCTGTACCCTAACCTGTTCCCAGGGAGATTCCAGGAACTCAGAGGGGATTGGAAGCCTGGTCCATAAAATGAGATGGGATTCTAGCTTTTCAGGCCTGTTTGTCACTTCCTGACAATAAAACTTCGTTTATAAAAACGGGGAGGGTTTTTTTTTAAATTGAAGTATAGTCGGTTTATAATGTTGTGTTAATTTCTGATGTACAGCGTAGTGATTCAGTTATACATATACATATATATTTTCCTTTTCATATTCTTTTTCACTACAGGCTATTACAAGATATTAAATATAGTTCCCTGTGCTATACAGTACGACCTTGTTGTGTATCTGTTTTATGTATAGTAGTCAATATTTGCAAATCTCGGACTGCAAATTTATCCTACCCTCTGTTTCCCGCCCTGGTAACCATAAGTTTGTTTTCTATGTCTGTGAGTCTGTTTTGTAAATAAGTTCATCTAGGTCATTTTTTTAGATTCCACATATAAGTGATATGATACAGTATTTTTCTTTCTCTGGCTTACTTCATTTAGTATGATAATCTCCAGGTCCATCCATGCTGCTGCAAGTGGCATTATTTCATTCTTTAAAAAGAGAGGAAGTTTGACATAGGCCATGGTTTGCTAGCCCTTGAATAAAAACATCGTCATTTAGCAACCCTCAATGAATTAGTAGATATATACATTAGGCATCAGTAGATGTTCACATCTTAAAAAGGGAGACAACCAGACGTTGTGTGCCTCCTGTGGTCTTGCCAAACACTGCTTGTAGTCTTACCAAAGGGACCTTGTCTGAGTCTAATCCAGTCTCTGGAGGCAGCTCCATGTTTGCAGGAAACTTAGGGGGCAGAAAAACATGAACTGCACCACGAGTGTGCAACCAGCAAAATCTAAACTGTGGGAAGTTGTACAAGTCAAAAGGATTCTTCAACAGATTAAGTAAAGGGAGAGAGGGCGAGGTATGAGTTGAAAGAGATTTAGTGATGTATCAACTAGAAGAATGGGCAAGGCTAAAGTCCGGTTTAGGGATGTACATTTGGGTGATTATTATAAAAACCAGGATGTAAGGAGGGCTGTGATTGGGAAGGTATCCAAGGATGGGGCTTCTGAAGTAGAGGGCAAGATTCTATTTCTCGATCTGATGGTGGTGACAAGAATGTTCACCTTAGATTGTGCTATGCATTTTGTTTCTGTTTTTGTTTTTGTTTTATTTTGTTGCTTAAAAAAGAGAGAGAGAGAGAGAGCTCTAAGGAAAACATAAGTCTGGGCTGCTAGGTACCGTGCCTCTTTTCTATATGCAGAGAGCTGCTTTGGGAATGAAGCTATCCCAGAGGAATGCAGGGTCTAGGGACAGAATGTGAGACATAAAGTCCCTGATGATCTTGTTTGATTACCTGCATCCAGCCATTTCTGAAGCTTGATCTATCAATGGAATTTTCAGTTTTATGAACCAACAAAGTCCCTTTTTATGTCTACTGCTTTGGTTTGTAACCAAGTGTTCATTTGCCTATCTATAGGTCCTCAAAACGATCTTAACTATTCTGTCTTGAATATTTCTCAAGGAACTCATGGTTTTGTCGGATATTTGGTGATCGCTTTGGCTGTCGGCAGTAACTCACACTGACCTCCACACACGGGTAAATCTGTTCCTCATCCTCTCAATGCTCTCAAAAGCTTTATTCCATATCTCATAACAATGGTGGGGTCCACTGTCATTCACTAAGACATGGTTCACTGTGGCCTTGTTTGAGGGTTGGCAGAGCTCACTGAGGGAGGGGATGGGAAGGAACGTTCTGCCAAAGGAAGATAAAAATCCTGTTACCTGGAACAGTTGGCACATTTGCTGGATTAGCTTGAAGTTAGGGGAAGTCATATATTTCAGGTATCGTTCATTTATTAATTTGCTATGTGTTTGTTGATTTCCAGGCACTGAACATGGCAGCCCCAGGCTCAGCTCTCAGGGAACTCACAGCTGGGGTTGGGGGTTGGGGTGAAGAGCTATATGGCACAGCCTGGGGAGCTCTCAGAGGCCTATGTGTCTCTGGCCTGTCTGATCCATCCTCCTCTTCCAGATTCTGAAAATTCCATCATTTGATTTATTTCTTAAGTATCATTGCAATACTCCTAGGAAGCCCGATTCAGAATGCAAAAATGTGTTTAAAATGTGTTAACTAGAGGGATGAGCACACTTTAGGACACAACAGCGCTATGGTAAAGAGTAGGAGGGAGCAGATATGTTTTTGATGCTATGACAGTCTCTGGGAAGAGCATGCAGCCTGGAGCCCAGTTGTTGTTGAAGACACAGGCAGTATCCCTGCCTTGAGCATCTCTCCCTGGTAAGGAAGTGGGACTTACTATTTTGCATTGTAGGCTCTGAAGTCAGACAGACTTGTGTTTGAATCTCAGCCTTGCTACTTACCATTTGGTGACAGGCACCAAGTCACTTCTAAACTCTCAGCCTCAGGTTCCTTATCTGCATAATGCAGAGAAAATATTCACCTTCCTGGATGGCAATGGGGGTAAAAGATATTAACGTTATCTTGAGAGCTCAGGAGTGAGCGCAGGCACATTGGTCTTTCTCGGTGAATGTCAGTTCCTTTCCTTGGTTGAATAATCCCAGTTGTTTGACAGTGTTCAGGTCAAAGAGAAGAGAAATTTCAAATGGCTCTTTAGATCAGCTATAAAGACGAATCTTTTTCGGGGGAACGTCTGTCCTTTGAAAAAGGAAGGAAGAAAAACCTAGTCCAAAGTCATTCAGTTGGCATTCCACAATCACATCTCTCAATATCCTACTTTTTAGTTATTTTTTAATATTTTAATTCCTGGCTTATTTTAGCCCCTATTAAATCAAGGCTACTTAACCCTTGTATGTCAGAGACAAGGGGTCATAGAGTTCTTCCCTTCTGTTTATCTTCATTTTTTCAAAGTATCAGCTTCTGGTGCCCAAGGCAATCAGGAAATGAGGGGAGTCTCCTCTTCTGGGAGGCATATAATTAAAAATAATGATATATTGAGTGCTGGCTGTGCACCAGGCAAATGGTCCCTGCATCTTCCATGGTTTCACTAATCTTTACAATAATCCTGTGAATGGGGATTATCACCACAGATTTATAGAGCCGTATAAGGTTGTTTTGAGGAATAAATGAAATAATGTTTGAAAAGTACTTAAAACATCTGGATTCAATAGATGTTAGCTGTTGTCATACTATTATTTTTCAGGTTGGCTAAGATACCCACCTGAAGTCACCCAGCTAGAAGATTGAATAAGGATCCTAGATCTTGCTGTGCAATGTGCAAACTCAATGTGAGACACCCATTATGTTTTATAACATTTTGATATAAATGACAAAATATGAGTCAATTTGAACAATGACAAAAGTTTCAACCCTATTTTAACCTGATGGTCTAGTGAATGTTCACCATAATTTTGGACCAAAACGCTTCCTCCCCTTCCTGATCTTCTGATCTGCTCCTTGTGTTGATGCCAACTTCAGTCCTTACCAACTCCCAGAGCACAGCCTTGCAAGACTCTGCTTTTCCAGATCCATCCCCTACTTCTCATACCATTAGTGAGTACTACAGTGTACATCTATGGCACGCCCTGCCCTTCCTCTTGGCCCCCTGGGATTGCTCTAGGCATGGGCACTGATCCCAGCCTGGCCAATCAGCACGTCTTTCCCCTTCATTTCAAACTTGAATTAAGGGTAGTAGTGCCTTTCTAATGGTGGAAATAGTAAAATGTAAAACTTGGGGGTGCTGATATATGAAGAAAGCCCTTGAGAGAAAGTCTTGAGAGAAAGTGAAGCCAATGCAAAAAAGGAAGCAAAGATGAAACAAAAGAATTCTGGTGGTGCTGAAGTTCCTTGTTCCACTAGTTCTTGAGGCCTTGGTTCATTGCCCACCCTACCCACCCCAACCCTCCTCACCACTTTACATTGACTGGTCAACACCTTTTTGGACTCCTTAAGCTAATTCTTCTCCTTCATTTTGCTAAGCAAGTTCAGGTTGCAAGTTTCTGTCACTTGCAACCAGGAGTCCTGGATAACATAAATACTGCATAGTCACAACGAACACGGACTGCTTGCTGACCCCGAGCACACTTCAGCTTATGCAGTTCTTTGTGCTTAAGAGTGTTCCACATTCTTACATGTCCAAGACTAACCGCTCAGTCTTCAAGGCCCCATTTCTCATGAACTTTCTCTGATCCAACTGGCTGGAATTCAACTATCCCTCTTCTAAGCTCCCCAGTCCTTTATAACTTGTGTCATAATTATTTGTATATACACTTCCTCTACTGTTTTCTTTCCAGAACAAAGATTTGCCTTGTTCATTTTGTTCCCACTGAGCTACCGCTGTGCCTGGCATGGGTAGCACCAGATACACGTTAGTTCCCTTCTTCCTTTCTCCTCATTGTAGGCACACTTATTTCCTTGTAGCTTTGTTTTCTTTCCTCAGCATCAACATTCTATTATTCCCTGCTGCTAAGTGAGAAAATGTTCATCTCTGTCTGCCTCAGGCAGTTGCGTTTTGATGAAACATTACTCACAAACTGTAAGTTAATTTACTTAAAAACTGTTACTGCATTGCAGCCTTAAGGAACTAGGGAGGGAAGTTAATACTTTTGAGATAGTGAGTTGTCCTGGTACGTGTGATATTTCACTTAGAATATGGATTTCAAGTCGGAACTCGATAAGGTTTGCATTCAGCAGGAAGAGGATCTACCTGCAAAAAGAGCTACCTGCCAATCTTGTGGTCCTATTTTTAGTGTCCCTGCTTCCCTTCAAACTCTTTGGCAGATCAATTATTCGTTAAAGAGGAAAGAGGTAATGAGTGTGTTCTCATATGTAGATACATCTAACAAAAATTCTAGGCAATTTCTGTGTCTTGGAGGTTAGTGTTTTGAGAAGACACTGTTAAATAGAATATGTAACTTTTTCATTTAGCTGTCAGCTTCCCTCTCAAATTCTACCACCTGGATGAAATTCTCTGTCTAAGAAATCTCTTTTCAGAATTCTGAGAATATTTATTTTCTGTACTAGTCTTTTAGCTCATATCATACTGTTTTTTTATTGATGGCTACTTTTTTTTTTGTGCAAGACTTTGTCTTCCAGAATAATTTAAATGGGTCTTTGGGTTTGATCAGTTTCAAATTTTACTTGTACCCAGAGATAATTGCAATGGTTACACTCTCTTTAAAGGATGATGTATTCCAGAGGACCTACTAAAATACCTATCACACATCTATAAATAACAAGTTACAATAAACATCTTGTCCTTCCTTTGTATCCTGCTTCTCTGGTGGAGCAGTTCAGTAAGAAATTTCAGAAGTAGGGGCCTAACTTTACAATTTTGCTAACTCAACTAATAAAAAATACAGAAGGATGGAATCCACACTGTTGATTATTTTGCTATGTTTTTGTGGATATTTACCTCCGTCTTCAGTTTTCAGGACCTGAGAGGGCATGGACCTACTCTGTACAGTCGATAGTCCTAGCATGACGTCTTACACACAGTAGGTACCAAGAATGTGAGAACTGACTGAATGATATATATATACTTTCTTGGAGCTTCTTTGTGGGGAACATGATTAAGAACAAAGTGCTAATATCTATCTTGAAGTCTTTTTGTTAAGTAGAGTATAAATAAACACAAAAATAAAAATAAGGTATGGTTTTACATTTTGGAAAAGCTTCTTGGCCTCTGATATGCAATATTACCTGGATCAGAAAGATTGGCTGAAGGGAACTCTTGGGGACCAAGTTTGTGAGGTAGAATTTATTCTCTTTTTCTGGTGTTTAAACACAAGCTGTAAGAATAAAATGTTTCTAATTAAGATACCACTGATTTTTCCCTCCATTAATTCCATCTTTCTTCAAAGCTAATGGATATATACAATGACTCCACTTCAAAGACTCTTCTCTAATGGCTTAGGAGATGTGAGTTTTATTAGAACAAAGCAGAATTCACAACCCACAACAGAGCAATTTGTTGAAGTTATTTTTGAGTTGATTTATGAATCACTCTTTATGAAATGGGCTGGATCCTCATTATGTATGCATGCTCTCCTTCTAAATTTCCTTCTCCAAGAAGTGTTTCAGCTCTGTCCTTCCTCTCACTCCCTTGATCCTTCTACCCATACCCTTGTAACTTGCAATCTCTTCACATAGTATTATAATTACCCATTTTCTTCCCTATCTCTTCCCATTAGCCCATAAGCTCCTTGAAGGCAGGTATTAAAGCTTGCTCAACTTAGTAAATTTAGTGTCTTGCACAAGTACCTGGATTATGATAGGCATTCAACAAAGATCTGTTAAATGAGTGAATAAATAAACCAAAATAATGTCTCACATTTATAGAGAGTTTTAGGTTCACAAGTACTTTTCTATGTTATTTGGCTCCCATGATATTCTGATGCAGGTAAGATACCCAGTATTAGCTCTATTTACAGCTGTGAGAAGAGGTTCAGAAAGGCTGTGTAACCTGAGGGCAAATAGGCTGCAATTTCAGGAGAAGCCAGGACACTTGACTGTGAATTCCTGCTCTGGAGCTTTTTTCTGGATACTGAAGTTGTTTGTTTCTTGAGCCAAGTGCCAAAGGCAAAACAAACTTGCTCCCAGAATCCTTGTAACGTTCTCCCTGTTCAGCCTCCACACTTCACTCCTCTTAGGTTCCTCTCACCTCTGACTTAGCTCTACTTTTTATTTTGGAGCCATATATTTCCTATATGCAGATGAAATATGAAAATTTTTTTTTCTATTGATTCTCCACTTCCTCTGCCCGGGACCTCCTGGCTGAGATGTAGGATTGTGGAATATTTAGCCTGAGGTGGGGATGATGTGTGTGTGTGAGGAAAGATGTAGCTGACTGGTGTGGCCAGAGTGCATAGCTCGGAGGACTAGCAGGGCAAGGGTTTACAATGCTGAGGTCTTGACCTTGAGGGCAAGGGTGTACAATGCTGAGGTCTTGACTTTGAGATTGCCTTTCCTCCCCCCTCCCCTCTCCCATCTCCAACATTTTTCTCCAGGGAAATCTGTATAAAATGAACTGGTAGAGTTTGGTGAACGATGGTGACTCCAGCAGACGTTGATTTAAGTATTAAAGATTAAGTATTCAGGGAAGGGATGGAATGGTCAAGGTGAGGGTAGAAAGTATTTAGGGCTTACTTGGTGACATTAACTATATTTGATAATTGTATGCAATGGGACTCAATTGTATTCAATTCTTATGTCCATACTGCCCTGAGGGTGAAGCTAAGGAGAGGGCAAAGGAGGGAACCTCTCAGTTGGCCTTTAAAATAAGCAAAGCTCTTTTCTTGAAAGAGAACAGGCAGAAGTAGTATATTTTTACAAATCCAAGAAAAATGGAACGTCATGGGGTGCTCTGGGTGGCCGAGATGCCTACATCATCAGTAAGTTAAAATGAGAATGACGAGGATGCTTGTTAACCTTGTTTCAGCGTCACACACAATACCCAGATCATAAAGCTCTAGCAACAATGACATCACTCCATTTATACCCAGTCCCTCACATCTAGTTTACCAGACATAGACACACATTTTACACGGAGAAACTTGAAAGTTACACACATATTGAGGCCTAGCATTTAATGAGTAATTAATATGTGCTAGGAGCTTTACATATATTTCACTCCTCACAGGAACCCTGTGATAACAGGACCTGACATTTTAAGTTGACAGATAAGGACCTGAGGTTCAGAGAGGTCAAGCTCCTTGTCCAAAGTCATACACTTGGTAAGCGTGATTCCAGAATTCTCACCTATGCCAGACAGTGAAACAAATTATTTGACAATGAGTCACATAACTCCTGGGCTAAACTGCCTCTCATATATCAGGTTTAACTCCACATACATCCATGGGGCAAGCACTCCTTCATTTACCTATACCATAATTCTTTACATTAGTGGTTATACATGGCTTGTATGTTGTGTATTCCTCATATGTCCTCAATTAGACTGTGAACTTCTGGAGGGCTCCATGACCTCAGTCAATTACACATTATCGGTACTCCTTACAATATTTTCAATGAAGGACAGCAGGAAGTTGGCTAGAATTGCGGATTTTAGGAGTAAGAACAGGCACAGAAGGAAGACGGGGACAGGTGTATTCCTTCAACAATTTAAAGAGCACCTGGACCGGTGTTAGGTGCTGGGAATACCATGATGACTAAGCCAGTTAGGGTTCCTGCACTCACGGGACTTCATTGTAGAGGTCGAGGTCAAGACCAAGGATGTAAGTCATCCAAAGGACGACTTACCTCCGTGTTCCTCAGCTGAAGAGGAGTTGCAGGCCCCAGCATATGCAGGGTTTTGGCAGTCCTGCAGGGCAAATACGTGAATAAGACAGAAGTCAGTCTAGTGAGACGGTTTCATGTGATCGAACTTGACCTGCCAGAAGTCCAGGGCCGGGTGTTGCGGACGATAAAGAGCGCAGAGCGCGTGGCGCGCGTCCGAGATAAAGAGGTGTGGCCGCCTGGCCCCTGCAGCCAGCTTCTCCGTGCGTCGCTTCGTCGCGCGGCACCAGGACGCCGGGAGGTGGGGTCTTCCACGCCCACCACGAGGGAAACGGGGCGCGCTGCCCAGCCCCCGACTCCTCACAGCCCTTTGTGAAACGCCCTCAATTGTGCCTCAGACGGAGTCCGATCCCCGTGGACGGATGGGGCTGTTCGGACTCGGCGAGGGCTGGAATGCGAGCGCTGTGCAGTGGCGGGGTGTCTCTAGAAACTAGGCTCCCCACCCTCTTCAATAAATCCCCGTCCCTTTTCCTGTCCTCCGGCAACCTCAACCCAGTGCTCCTCCCCCAGCCCCACAGGCCTCCCGCGCAGCGCCTGGGGGGGCGGGGCGAGGACTTCAGACTGCGCGAGAGTTCCACCCAAATCCCGCGAGACTCGCCTGCCGCGGCTGCCGCCGCCTCTTACGTCTTTTCCTTTGACAAGTCGCCGCTGCTGCAGCAAAAATAAAGGACGCGGCCACCGCAGCCGCTGCCGAGCCGGGTTCGGGTCGCTGGAGCCGCGCCCCACCCCCGCCAGCTCTGGAGCCGCGTATGGTAACGCCTCCTCTTCTGTCCTCCTGGCCGACTGTGCGTGCGCCCCGCCGGCCGGGCAAGGCCGGCCGTGGCCGTTCCGGGGCTGCCTCGGAGCGGGGCCGCCGGGGTCCCGGGTGGGCGGCAGGCGAGGCCTGAGGAAATCCTCCCGGCGCCGTGCGGCTCTCTGGCCCCAGAGGCCTCTCGCCGCCTGGGCGCGTACGGAGGAGCCGCGGTAGAAGCGGTGCCGCTCGCCCGAGAGGGCGAATGGACCCGCCCCTCCAGCGGCTTGCTGTACCTGTCCCTCGACCCTAGGGGGTCGCGTCTGTGACCTTCTCCCCCACCCCTTTATCCGCTAACGAGAGCCCCGCCGCCGGCCAGGGCCCGGACTGGGGGGTGGGGTGGCCGTCCGACTGGTTCAGGATCTGAGGAGAGTCGCGACCTCGGTGCCCCCGTCCCCAGCCGCCTTTTGAGGGATGGAGGTTGGGACGGCTTGTCTTTCCTCTTTCCTCTGCTTTTGGGTGGGGGCAGCTCATCATCTGGTAAACCTTTCTCCAAATCTTCAGCCTTTATAAAATGACAATTTTTAAAGCTTCTGCTACCAGGAGGGGAGACGAGCTGCATTGTTTAGTCTCTGGGGTGAGATGAGGAGGATGATGACAGGAGCTGTCCCGAGGAACATGGTGAAACCTTTTTTTGTGATGGGTGGCAGGTTCCTTGGAGACACGAGGAGGACCGGAGCTGGTACCATCTCTCCCAGGAGGTTATGTAAAAGACATGATGTGTATCCTCGAGAGCTATGAAACACAGGGTCAGAATTTGCCTCAGTTTAAAAATAATGTCTTTAATACTGTATAAAATATGGCTACTCAGAATAATAGGAATACCAAATTTGAACAAATCTATCCTTGTAATTCCATTTCCAGAGGTAGCATTTCATGGTTAACATTTTGGTGTAATTCCTAACAGACATTTAATATTTTCAAATAGTATTTGGCTCATCCTTGATTGAGACTTGCAAAATGATTTGTTTTATTTGAGTCACTTTGGCCTGCTTGATTAAAATTGGTTACTTGTTCATTATCACTGGCCGTAGACTGTCATCACTGTTTCTTTCATTGGGACCTCTTCCAAAAGGATTGTTAGCTAAATGGTTTTAAAAAATATAACATTAAAAATTATAATCTTCTTGGATATAGTACATATGTATTTTTACAATTCTGCCTCTGGTGGGTACTGAAAAGAAGTAGTGTTTGTGGAAAGCAAATAAACTATGATTATTCATGGTGGGAAGAAACCTGTTTATCTCAAGGTTTTGTAACATTGATTTCCGTTAGTTATTTTTAGACTAAAATCATGTGACATTATTTTATAGTGCTTTCTTTATTTAAAAATATTTTGTATATGTATATTTTTATTGAAGTATATAGTCAGTTTACAGTGTGTCAGTTTCTGGCGTACGGCACAATGCTTCAGTCATACATGAACATTCATAGTGCTTTCTGATTGAGATAGGATGTGCCTTTGATTATGTAGGTTTCTTTTCTGTTTTTGGCTTGAGGGTGGGGGAGTGGGGAGGTAATTAGGTCTGTCTAATTATTTTTTTAATGGAGGTACTGGAGATTGAACCCAGCTAAGCATGCACTCTACCACTTGAACTATACCCACCCCCATGATTATGTACATTTCTATACTGTGTGTTTATACAAGTAAAATTGAGTGTCCTAGGTGCCTGTATGCATATATGTACATATATATATATATGCATGTGTAGTAAGCATCTATTACACATTCATAAATCTTGGAAGTGAGTTGAAATGTATTGTTATATTATTTGAGAAAAGAAAGCATTAGGTAGGGCAAAAAATAGTCTTGTAATATTTCTCCCAAATCACATGACAGGATTAGATGGCAGAATGAGACACCTGGGGAGGCTGGAAATGTGGAGGCTTTTAAAAATAGGATAGATTGTCATCTGTCTGAGGTTGTCATTGGAATGGATCAAATGGCCTATTAAGGCCTCTCGTAATTCTAAACTTTTATGAATTTTGCTTTCCCTAAGGTTCTTATCACTTTGCTTCTTAAATTTCTAGTCATGCTGTTTGCATGTGACACTTACCCATTCTTTTGCTGGTCATGTATTCCACTCCCAGTGCAGGCATCCTGGTGGTGCATGGAGGAGAAAGCATATGTAAATGTGTCTCTTAATCTGTTTATTAATATAAACATCTGAAAATCCCACTTGATTAAAGGAATTTTGAAAGACTTGTTGGTTAGGCAGGGTTGGTTAGCAGAGAATACAGATGATAAATATAATACATTTCTAATGTACCAAGCATTCCCGCCCCCTAAAGACTAAATTACTCCACAGGACTGGATACATTGAACAGCTGATTTTTTTAAATTCAGATCTTTAGAACTTAAAATACTAGAATGATGACTTTGTGGTTTTGGGTGTGGAGAGAAGTTTGTATTACAATAAAAGCAAAGTGACTTGTGAAAAAACCTTGAATTTTATGGTTGGACAACTGTGTAATAATAAATAACAAACTTACTACAATTTATTGATAATTTTTTATGGACATAAAACTTCAGCTTAACAGATGAAATGTGTTGTTACGGACACATGCCACAGATTTTCACTGTATTGAAAATATAAAAAAATTGGTCCTCTAAAATTTGCGAAGATTGTAAAGTCACAACAGCCAGCAAATTTTTTTTCAACTGAAAGATGTATAAAGTATAAAAAACATAGACAATTTACTTTTTAGATGCCAGATCTGGCTTTTATGATTTTAGTTTGTTCTGCTCTCACTTACTGGGCTCTTTAAATTGATGGGAATATCAAACTCCAAATGAGATCCCTGAGCAAGGAAATATGACAGTTGCATAAAATGATCAATTGATGGATTTTATTTATTTTTAACCTTATTTTGAAATAATGTTAGACTTACAGCAGTGTTGCTAAGATAGTGCAGAGAGTTCCTATGTACCCTTCACATAGCATCCTCTATGTTGACGGCTTACACATCTATAGTACAATGATCAGAACCAGGAAATTCTCATTGGTAAAATATTATTAACTAAACTACAGACTTTATTGGAATATCATTAGTTCTTCTCCAGTGTATTTTTTTTTCTATTCCAGAATCTAATCCAGGATCCCACATTGCATTTAGTTGTCTTATCTTCCTAGTCTCACCTTCTCCAGTCTGTGACAGTACCTCAGTTTTTCCTTATCGTTGATGACCTTGACACTTTTGATGAGTACTAGTTATTTTGTATAATTTTTCCCATTTTGTGTTTGTCTCATGTTTTTCTCATGATTAGATCGAAGTTATATATACTTGCAATGAAACTACAAAATGATGTACATGGTGTTGATATGTCTCATTGCTAGTGATATTTCAACCTTGATTGCGTTATTAAGGTAAACTCTGCTGTATTCTCCACTATAAAGTTACTATTCTTCTTTTTGTAATTGAGAGATACTTTGAGACAATGCAGATATACTGTTTCTTCTCAAACTTTCTCCCACTGATTTTAGCAACTGTTGGTGGATCTTGTCTGCAACAGTTATTACTATGGTGTTTGCCTACTGGTGATTTTGTATTTCCCTCATTCCTTTTACATTTATTATTGGAATTCTTCTGTAAGAAGGAGATGTCCCTTCGTCATTTATTTCTTAAATTATTTATAAGTCTGATTTGATAGGTATTTATTTTATTCTACAGATTATAATCAAATACTATCATTATTTTGTTGCTCAGATTCTTCCAGTTTTTGCCATTAGCAGCCCTTTCAGTTTGGCCTCCACCCTTTGTGGAGTACTTCTTTGTATTCTGGCATCGCAGGCTATATTCCATGCGCAACTTGTATTTTTCCTTGTACCTGTCCTGGAATCAACCAGTTCTTTAAGAAGATTTGGTTCCTTTTACTGGAGAATAGAATTTAAGTCAAGATCTGGATGCTAGATGTGCTCACTGGGGTGTCATTGCTCCTGGCCCTCACAGGACAGAGCATGCAAGCGAACACACTCACATATCCATATACACATCTCTGTATTTGTCTGTCTATATTAAAAACCGTATTTAAATTCATATTGATGTCTTCTATTCCAGTCCAGCACCACAAGCTTCATTTCAACCTTTTCTTATTTGTAACTTATTTTTTCCTGACAGTGAGAAACTTGGCTCTCATTCATTATCCATAGTATACTATTTCATTTTAGAATGCACATCAAGTAGTCCCCAGTTGCTAAGTCTTACGAAAAACATATTTACCAATTAGAGTGTAGTATTTGTATACAGTTTTTTTCTTATTTTCTTTAGCCTTATAGTATCTAGTCAACATACTGCTTTTCAAAGTTAGTTTTTCTTCCTCACTTCCTTTAGTGTGGTTGTATTATTCATCTGTAATTTAGTTAGGTTCTTTTCTTACTCTTTTTTTTGGGGGGGGGGTGTAGGTAATTAGGTTTATTTGTTTGTTTAATGGAGGTACTGAGGATTGAACCCAGGACCTCCGGCATGCCAAGCATGTATTCTATCACTGAGCTAAACCTTTCCTTGCCTTTTCTTACTCTTTATAATGTTTTGGGTTTCCCCAGTTCTGGCTGATTTTATTTTGGTATATGAAACATTACTATTATTAAACATTCCATTAAAAGATACACTCAGAGACGAATACTCCTTATTCCTCCTGCCCCATTCCCATTACCCTTCCTCCTCCCCTTCCCCACTTGTTTTCCATGCCCAGGTAACCAGCTTCTTTAGTTTCTGGTTTATCCTTCCATTATCTTTTTTGCACAAATGAATAGATTATGTGTGCTTTTTATGTATTTTTTTTAATATTCCTTTTTTTGTCCTATACACCTTTTGTTTATTGAGATAGAATTCACATACCACAAAGCTCACCCTTTTGAAGTGTATAAATCATTGTTCTTTTTTTGGCGGGGGAGGTAATTAGGTTTCTTTATGTATTTTTAAATTAATTATTTTATTTATTTTATTTTTTAGTGGAAGTACTGGGGATTGAACCCAGGACCTTGTTCATTCTAAGCACTCACTCTACTGCTGAGCTATACCCTCCCCCTAAATCATTTTTTAGTTTATTTGTAAGGTTGTGCAGCCATCACCACTACCTAATTTTCGAACATTTTCATTATCCGGAAAAGAAATCTTGTATCCATTAGCAGTCACTTCCTAGTCCCACTTCCCCAGTCACTAGTAACCACTGATCGATTTTCTGTTTCTATGAATTTGTCTATTCTGGCCATTTCATATAAATGGAATCATAAAATATGTGGACTTTTGTGCCTGGCTTCTTTCACTTAACATAATGTTTTCAAGGTTCATCTGTGCTGTAGGATGTATTAATACTTCGTTCCTTTTTATGGCTGAATGATATTCCATTGTACGAATATACTGTATTTTGTTCATCCATGCATCAATGAATAGACATTTGGTTTTCCATTTTTTGGCTATTATGAACAATACTGCTATGTACATTAATATACAAATTTTTATGTGGGCGTATATTTTCAGTTCCCTTGGGTATATACCTAGGAGTGGAATTACTGGGTCATATGATAACTGTTTTAGGAACTGCCAAACTGTTTTCTCCTTCCCTTCTTTCTTATATGAAGAGTGGCATGTTATAGATATTCTTTTGCACTTTATTTTTTCATGTAGTAGTAACTCTTGGAAATCATTCCAAATCAGTGCATTCTTTTGAAGATATCATCTTCTGATATTTTCCATTTTTAACAGCTGTATAATATTCTACTGTATATATGTATCCTAAGTTATTTAACTATTCTTCTATGTATGGACATTTAGGTGGTTTTCTGTATTTAGCAGTTATAAACAATGTTGCAGTAAATGACCTATGCATATTCATTTTTATACTGTAAGAGGTGTATCTTCATGTTAGATTCCTATAAGTGGGATTGCTGAGTCAAAATTATGTGCATACGTATTTTTATTACATACTGCCACATTTTCCTCCAGAAGTGTTGTACTACTTTGCGTTCCCACTAGTAATGTGTGAGATCACCTGTTTTCATCACAGCCTCACCAAAAGAATGAGTTGTTGTGCTTTTTATTTTTATTTTTTGGCCAGAGAAGACTGATTTTTAAAAATATCCTACAGTCATTTCAATGACCGGAACCGATTGTGGAAAGGCCTTAATGCCTACCATTAGCAGGTTATTATAGCTTGAAAGTGAAATATATTGTCCAGTAATATTGCACTGATACATAGAGGTTATTATGTGCAGGTGAAATAAACTAGAATGCCATTTCTGGTCTAGCCAGGATCGCTCATTTGAAACTTTCTGCATTTAATGAAGTTGCTGCATGGATTCGTTGTATCTGTGCTCTGAAATACTTGTGGAGTTTAACAAAGGATAACTGAAATTGTAAGGAGAATATTTTTTCCCTCTAGAGTATGTATGAGATAGTAGTTTTTGGTTCATGTTGTGTGCTAGTTATTTTGAACTGTACATGCAGTATATTGACACCATAGTATGGTAGTTATTTGACCAGTAATGACTGTATCTGGAACCTGTTATATTTTCATAAGAAACAAGGCCAATCTTAAGGAAGACAAGTTTAAAGTTCTAGATTAGAAGAATCCCATCAGATTTTAGTGGTGCTAAGAAATTAAGACAACATGAAAAGCACCCACACTTTACAAGGTGACAAGTTCTACGAGACTGGAAATTTAGGTTCTTTTCCCCAAAAAGATATCGTTCCAGGTGCCTGGAACACGTTAATGAGAAAAAAAAAAAGATTCTTGTCTTGGAGGAGCTTACATTCTAGTGGTTTTCTGATGAACTGATGTTCTCAGGAAAACATCCTGAGTGCTTATTGTAAGTGGAACCAATAAGGTCTAGTGTAGTCTTGTCACCTTTGGTGCTATAACAACCTCAAATAACACTTGATTTTACTAGTTACAAAGAGAAGGCCATGAAAAGTCACAGGATGGTAGCTTGGTTGTTCACCAGTCTTTTTTCCTCTTATTTTAAATGATTCGTACTACTAATAGTAGTAGTAGTTGTAATGGAATAATAATAATAGGATAATAGTCGTATAGTATAGGTTTTTCCTCAACTGGGATTTTATGAGAGGACTAAACCCTAATGTTCTAGGACATTTGAGCATTAATTGTAAGTGAAGAATTAACTTCTCTCCAGTGCATCTAGAATGGCAGTGGTTATGTGCTGTCCTTGGGAGAACTGAGAAAAGATTCACTCCAGTGTTCACTTCAGGTTCTATGATTCAGATGATGAAAGAAACCCAGTTGAGAAAGGTCATGGTCATTATAGTTAATTAGCTCTGTTTTGTTTGTTTTCTAACTTACTACCACTTATTAGCAGAATGATGTTGGATAAGTTTTAATCTCTTAGCATGTTTCCTAATGTATAAAATGGAAATAATAATAGTTGTTACCTCACAGGACTCAGGTGAGGATTAAACAAAAAAGTTTTTCCTATCTATGTGTATCCATTTTGGTGGCTTTAAAAACTATCTATATGTTGATTGACTTCCGTATTTATATCTTCAGCTCAGACCCCTTCCCTGAGGTAGTGTCATAGTTCATCTGTTTATTCCACATCTCACTTGGCTCTGTAAAAGGCATCTCAAGGTACATTTGCACAACATAGAAGTTGTGAGTCTTATCCTCACCATTTCCTCCGAATGTGCTCTTAGCAAAAATGGCAGGACCATTTAACTAGTCACTCAGACCAAAAGCCTAGGTGTCAACTGTGATTCTTCTCTTTTCTTTGTACCCTAAAACCAGCCTATCAGCAAATCTTCTTGGCTCCATCTTTTGAATATATTTCTAATCTGATCAGATATCGTTATCTCTACCTTCTTTTTCTGGTCTAAACCACCATCATTTCCTGGTTAGATAATTACAGTAGTCTCTTAATTGTTTTCCCTGCTTTCTCACTTGACCTCCTACAGTCTTTTCTTCATTTCATAGTTAGAATTATCTTTCTAACTGTTAATCAGATAGGCTACTCCTCTGTTTAATATGTTCAGTGACTTCCTTTTACAATGAAAATAATAGCCAGATTCCTAGCCATGGCCTGAAAGGTCCTCCACCATGTGGTGCGTCCCTGCCTACCTCCTCTGTTCACTCCACTCTGCTACACTGAACTTTCCTATATTCTTTGATAATCCCAGGTACATTCCCAGGGCTTGATAACTGTTCTTGCTCTGCTCTTCCCTCAGGTTTTCGCACTGCTTGCTCCTTCACATCATTCAGGTGTCTGCTTACAAAGGGATTCTCAGAGTCTACTCCTTTAGAGAGATTGTCAATGATCACACTATAGAAAGTAGAGATCACCTTGCCCCTACTCTCCTTGTCTCTCTTGCTTTATTTTTTATAGTATACTTTCTGAAATTTAATGACTTCTCTACTTGTTTATTACTTGTCTTCCTCACTAGAATGTAAACTCCATGAGAGCAGGAACTGTATATGTCCTGTTCATTTCAGTGCCTAGAAGAGTCTGGCACATAGTAAGGCAGGGATGCAACTCTAGAAAGTTGTCTGTGGAATAAAATTATTTCTGAATTAAATTATGTGATTCTGCCTTTTTAAGATTTTAAGCCAAAGGAGAACTATTAAGTCAGTTAACAATGCTGTGAATTTTTTTGCATTGGATACTCAAATGTGAAATGTTAAGTTTTAGAATTTGTAACATGATTAAGAGCATATAATTGTGCCAAGAATATGCTAAGTAATATGTAAAAAATTAGCTTGAAGTTTAGCTCTTGTGTTTGTTGCAGTGTTTAACATTCTTTGTCCTCTAATTATAATGTTAGTGATGTTAATGTAATAGTAATATTTGCTTTTGCTCTGACAGGGTATTTTTCCTCACTCTAAACTCTTGGTTTAAAGTCTCTTGTTGGGGAGAGTATAGCTCAGTGGTAGAGTGTGTACTTAGCATGCACAGAGTGCTGGGTTTAATCCCTAGTACCTCTATAAACCAACAAACAAACTTAATCCCCCCCCATAAATTGTAAAGAATCTAAAAAAAAAGTAAGGTTTCTCTTGATCTTGATTTTTGGGAGGGGTACATCATTGTCCAAGGTTTTTTTTTTTTTTTCCTTAACTTAATACAGTAGCATTTGTAGAACTCCTTTTAAATTTCGCCCTTTTAGAGACCTTTCCTGTTAGTCACTATACAATAAAACTGTTTGGTAATGGGAATTTTTACGTGATACAATTTAAATAAGCAGCTTTGTTAACTCATAGCATTAGGAATCTAGGATAACCTAATCTAAAACTAGGACTATTATATTATCTATGTGTTAAGTTTAAAAGCATGTGGAGGCCAGTATCTTTTATATAAGATATAATTGAATTTTCTTATACAGCTAAGCATCCAGTGATGTATAATGAAATTTTGTCAGTAATATGGTCATAGTTTCTGATTTTTCAAAATTACTCATTCTTTTGAAAAGAGAATGATGAAGAGATTTATGTAATTTAGTGGAGGTGGTATGGACCGATGCACATATAAAGGAATGATACTGGGTAGCACTTATTGAACATTTATTGTGCACCAGGCACTGTTATAAGAACTTTAAAAATCTAGCTGAACTACTTATTATTTAAACCATGTTTAATTTAACCTGTTTATTTTGAAGATAGGAAACTGAAGCACGGAAAGGTTAAGTAACTTGCCCAAGATCACCTAGCTAGAAAGTGGTGGAGCCTGGATTAGAGTTCAGAAACAAAGGCAGGCGTTGGTAGAAATTGTAGTGGGCAGAGCATGGAAACGGCTCACCTTGTTGTGATGGTTTTGGCCGATCTAAAATCTCATCCAAATAACGTCGTTTGGGCAGGACCATTCTACATAGGTGTTCAGCAACTCCTGTTGACAGTGAAACAGAATTTTAGGTGTCACATGTTGCTTTGACTTCTTAAAGAATGCTTCTGATTCTGTTCTGCCAAAGAAGGGTAATAGATGTTAGAAGAGAGCAACAATTAGAATAAGGATTGAACTATGCTATATAAAGGTGCATATTAGTGCATCTTTATGCCCTGAAATAAGTTTTTCTTTGTAGACTTTGAAACACAAAGATATTAGAGAGCAGGTTTATCCTGCAAACAGTCTAGAGTGCAAACAAGTAGTGAAATAATAATGACTTACATTTGGATGTAGCTTTTCAGTTTTCAAAGGAGTTTGGTAAACATTTTCTCAGTTGATCTTCATAACACCTCTGTGAGAGAGGCAGGGTAGATAGTTTCCATTTGATAAACTTCCACAGAGGAGAGAGAACTGCTTAAGGACATATCCCTGAATAACCTCTAGTTGCTAGACCCTCTATTATGAAAGATTACTCGTAAAGAAAGTTGCTGTTCCTCTGCAAAACTGCCACAGTGTGAGTGGTGGGCTTCTGCACTGTATGGTATTGTGGGCTTGATCTCTTAAATTAGTGACTGGAAAGTTGCTTAATCTGGAAGCAGAAGACACTTGGCATGATGAATGGGCAAAATGGCCTATTATAATTGGCGTGTTCTTAGTGTTTGTGATACTGAAAAATTTTAAGAAATATAATTTAGATTAAAACTGTAATTCTGATAGCAACACTGTTGTAATCTTTTTAAAACCAGTCTTTTTCATTAAAGCCTTCTACCAGTTAGGCTGTAGCAATATTGATCCTGTTTTGATTGTGTTTTAGATTAGCATAGGGGTAGGCCACTTTGCTTTTTTGAAGTCAGAAGAAAGAAAGTTTGGTAGCTTCTGAAAGGCTCATGCAATGTAACAGTAGTGTAATGCTGATAAAAGTTTAGTTGTCCCCTGTTTCCTCTGTTCATTTTGAAGATACTTTGAATTGCTTTGGTTAATTTAAATTGATCTGAGATATATATATTTTTAGCACCTTTATTGTGGTATGATTCCTGTACAGTAAACTACACATATTTCATATGTACAATTTGATGAAATTTTAAAAAATTCAAGTATAGTCAATTATAACATGTCAATTTCTGGTGTACAGCATAATGTCCCAATCATGCATATATATGTGTGTGTATATATATGTGTGTGTATATATATGTGTGTGTATATATATGTGTGTATTCCTTTTCATATTTGTTTTCATTGAAGGTTACTACAAGATTTTGAATATAGTTCTCTGTGCTGTACAGAAGAAATTTGTTTTTTATCTATTTTTATATATAGTGGTTAACATTTGCAAATCTCAAGCTCCCAAATTTATTCCTTCCTACCCACTTCCCCTCTGTAGCCATAAGATTGTTTACTATGTCTGCAAGTCTGTTTCTGTTTTGTAGATGAGTTCATTAGTATCCTGTTTTTTCTTTTTTCTTTTTTTTTTAAAGATTCCATGTATGAGTAATATCATGGTATTTTTCTTTCTCTTTCTGGCTTATTTCACTTAGGATGATGATCTCTAGGTCCATCCATGTTGCTGCAAATGGCATTATTTTATTCTTTCTTATCGCTGAGTTGTATTCCATTGTATAAATATATCACAACTTCTTTATCCAATCATCTGTCAATGGACATTTAGGTTGCTTCCATGTCTTGGCTTTGTATATAGTGCTGCTATGAACTTTGGGGTGCATGTATGTTTTTGAATTAGAGTTCCCTCTGGATATATGTCCAGGACTGGGACTGCTGGCTTATACGGTAAGTCTATTTTTAGTTTTTTAAGAAATCTCTATGCTGTTTTCCATAATAGCTGCACCAAAATACATTACCACCAGCAGTGTAGGAGGGCTCCCTTTTCTCCACAGCCTCTCCAGCATTTGTCATTTGTGGACTTTTGAATGATGGCCATTCTGGCTGGTGTGAGGTGATTCTTAATTGTACTTTTGATTTGCATTTCATGATCACTGATAATAAGTGATTTTGAGCATTTTTTCATGTGCCAATTGATCATTTGTATTTCTTCCATTTCACTTGCTGAAGAGACTGTCTTTTCTCCACTGTGTATTCTTGCCTTCTTTGTCTAAGATTAGTTGACTGTAGGGCTGTGGGTTTATATATGGGCTCTGTATTCTGTTCCATTGATCCATATGTCTGTTTTTGTGCCAGTACCATGCTGTTTTGATTACTGTAGCTCTGTGGTATTGTCTGAAGTCTAGGAGGGTTATTCTTCCAGCTTCATTCTTTTTCTTCAGTATTGCTTTGGCAATTCTGGGTCTTTTGTGATTCCATATAAATTTTAGGATTATTCGTTCTAGTTCTGTGAAATATATCATGGGTAATTTGATAGGGATCTCATTAAATCTGTAGATTGCCTTGGGCAGTATGGCCAATTTAACAATATTGGTTCTTCCAGTCCAAGAGCATGGAATATCTTTCCATTTCTTTAAGTCATCTTTAATTTTCTTAATCAATGTTTTGTAGTTCTTCATCAATTTGGTGAATTTAGGTAGATGTATACACCAATGAAACCACCACCACAATCAAGATAGCTAATATTTCCATCACTCCCCAAGATGGTATGAGATATTAAGAGGAACTTTTCAAAACTCTTGAAGGTATGCTGTATAAGGGAATAAAGTCAAATGCAAGTTAACAGAATCACTTCAGTTTAAAGTAATTGATCATTGACAAGATGACATTGTTTTGCAAAAAAATCTGAAGAATTGCTGAATGTTTTGTATTTTTAAGTTGTATCTTTCAGTTCTTAGTGTTGTTTTCTTTTTCCATGGTGCTCTCTTGTAACTGCCTCCGTATTACCACCCCCTCCCTCTCAGTCTGCCATCTGTTGGTTTGGCTCTGTATTTCAGAGTAGAAAAGCAGGAAGGGGTTTTTGTACACAAGATAAAACTAGTCCTGTTTGGAGCTCAGTGAACTGTAGCACTTATGCAATATGTCTGATGATGATAAATTCCAGAAGTACCATGGGAGTAGAAATACAGTGATGACGCTGCAATATTATCTGTAACTTAAATAAAAATTAAAAAATAAATCATACTTAAACTGTGTATTTTTTTCATGGAAAGCCATAAATTGGCTTGATATTGTTAACAGGCTTGTTAATTATATAGAAGAGTTTAGCATGTTGCTTGTTAGTGAAATTTTTGTCAGATGGTTTCTTTTAGTCCTTTATAAACATAATTTGATCATAATAAATTCACCTATGCCTGACTGTGCATTAATCTTTTATGAGACTACATAGAGACTATTTGCAGTCGTCAGCAGGTAATTCAATTTCCAGTCAGTGTTTTTTTTAAATCTTTTTATTACAAAGTATTTTAAACATACATTAATATAAAATTAAAGGGAATAGTGTAAAGAGCTCCCGTGTACCCATCATTGAGCCTCCAGAATTATTATTGACAGTCTTATTTTCTCTATATTTCTATCTACCACTACCCATCCCTACCCTTGGACTTTTTTGAACCATATTCCAGACATATTTAATTTGTAAATTTCAAATAGTTCAGTAAGATAGAGTCACTCTCTCCTTTTATGAAATAAGCATAATACCATTATCTTACCAAAAAATTTTATAACAAGTTTTTATTTTTTTTATTTATTTTTTTTTACATTTTTTATTGATTCATAATCATTTTACAGTGTTGTGTCAAATTCCAGTGTTCAGCACAATTTTTCACTCATTCATGGACATGTACACACTCATTGTCACATTTTTTTCTCTGTGATTTATCATAACATTTTGTGTATATTTCCCTGTGCTATTCAGTGTAATCTTGTTTATCTATTCAACAATTTTGAAATCCCAGTCTATCCCTTCCCACCCTGTACCCCCCTGGTAACCACAAGTCTGTATTCTCTGCCCATGAGTCTGTTTCTGTCCTGTATTTATGCTTTGTTTTTGTTTGTTTGTTTGTTTTTGTTTTTGTTTTTTAGATTCCACATATGAGCAATCTCATATGGTATTTTTCTTTCTCTTTCTGGCTTACTTCACTTAGAATGACATTCTCTAGGATCATCCATGTTGCTGCAAATGGCATTATGTTGTCGGTTTTTATGGCTGAGTAGTATTCCATTGTATAAATATACCACATCTTCTTTATCCAGTCACCTGTTGATGGACATTTAGGCTGTTTCCATGTTTTGGCTATTGTAAATAGTGCTGCTATGAACATTGGGGTGCAGGTGTCATCCTGAAGTAGATTTCCTTCTGGGTACAAGCCCAGGAGTGGGATTCCTGGGTCATATGGTAAGTCTATTCCTAGTCTTTTGAGGAATCTCCACACTGTTTTCCATAGTGGCTGCACCAAACTGCATTCCCACCAGCAGTGTAGGAGGGTTCCCCTTTCTCCACAGCCTCTCCAGCATTTGTCATTTGTGGATTTTTGAATGACGGCCATTCTGACTGGTGTGAGGTGATACCTCCTTGTAGTTTTGATTTGCATTTCTCTGATAATTAGTGATATTGAACATTTTTTCATGTGCTTTTTGATCATTTGTATGTCTTCCTTGGAGAATTGCTTGTTTAGGTCTTCTTCCCATTTTTGGATTGGGTTGTTTATTTTTTTCTTATTGAGTTGTATAAGCTGCTTATATATTTTGGAGATCAAGCCTTTGTCGGTTTCACTTGCAAAAATTTTCTCCCATTCCGTAGGTTTTCTTCTTGTTTTACTTCTGGTTTCCTTTGCTGTGCAGAAGCTTGTAAGTTTCATTAGGTCCCACTTGTTTATTCTTACTTTTATTTCTTCTAGGAGAAAATTTTTGAAATGTATGTCAGATAATGTTTTGCCTATGTTTTCCTCTAGGAGGTTTATTGTATCTTGTCTTATGTTTAAGTCTTTAATCCATTTTGAGTTGATTTTTGTATATGGTGTAAGGGTGTGTTCTAGCTTCATTGTTTTACATGCTGCTGTCCAGTTTTCCCAACACCATTTGCTGAAGAGACTGTCTTTATTCCATTGTATATTCTTGCCTCCTTTGTCGAAGATGAGTTGACCAAAAGTTTGTGGGTTCATTTCTGGGCTCTCTATTCTGTTCCATTGGTCTATATGTCTGTTTTGGTACCAATACCATGCTGTCTTGATGACTGTAGCTCTATAGTATTGTCTGAAGTCTGGGAGAGTTATTCCTCCAGCCTCTTTCTTTCTCTTCAGTAATGCTTTAGCAATTCTAGGTCTTTGATGGTTCCATATAAATTTTATTATGATTTGTTCTAGTTCTGTGAAATATGTCCTGGGTAATTGGATAGGGATTGCATTAAATCTGTAGATTGCCTTGGGCATATAACAAGTTTTTAATATCACATAATTAAGTTTCGTATTTTTCTGATTGTCTGTCACACACACACACACACACACACACTTTGCTTGAAGTGGGATCCAAATAAGGTACATACTTTACAATTGTTTGGCATGTATATTAAATCACTTTTAATCTTTAGATTCTCCTTTCTTCTCTCTTTTTTCTTTCTTTTTAAAAAGTTTTCGTTAAAAGAAACTAGATTTTTGAGAAGTTTCCCATAGTCTCATTTTGCTGATTTCATCTCTGTAATTGTTAGGTTTGTCATATTTTTTTTTCTTTTGGTAGGAATACCTCATAAGAGTAATTTGTGTTTCTGTAAAGAGATACGTAAGGTCTTGTTACCTTTCTTTGTGCTGTTGGCAGCTATTGATGATCATTGCTTAGACTTACTAATTCATCAAGGATTACAAAATAGTAAAATTTTATTGTTCATGTGTTAGGTGATGTTCTTTAGGATGGTTCTTCAACATTGTAAATTGTATATTTAAGGCCTTGTTTTTATATCAGAGCTGGTTCTGGGATGATTTGACGAGGTTCTGTGGTGGAATGCTTTAAAAAAGGGAAGAGTGCAAGTCTTTATTATTGAAAATTCAGAGAAAACTTGGGAATATCAAATAACTAAACTTTGTTTAAAGGGTGTTTAGCCAGTAAATAGCTGAACAGCCCATCATGAGATAACAGCTTGTGACCTAGCATGTGTCATTGGTCATTGGTGTTTGTTCTTTTTAGATGTCATTGTTCATATTCAGAAATTTCAGCAGTAATTTGTGCAGGGCAGCAGTTACTAGTTTTTTTAGTTGGATTTCTCAGCATGAATTTGTGAACAGGCCTTGTGTGTGAATCAGATTTAAGAAATATTGAGTTTATGTAACATAGCATATTTTATATTAATAGTTGTCAAAGAACTAGAGCAGCAGTATTTCCCAATGTGGTTCCATGACAAAAGGGTTTGGGGGGTCAAATAAACTTGGTGACCAATGTGCACTTTTTCCTCTCTTAGAATGAAATATAGTACATATTAACATGTAGAAGACCTACAGTAGAGGAACCTGTTAAACATTAGCTCAGCATTTTCTAAATTTATTTGACCACTGAACGTTTTTTCCCCCTCATAACATCTTGAGGAACTAGTGGAGCAAATTTTCTAAAGGAAACAGATTTCGGGAAATGTTGGATTAAAGGGTTTGAACAAAGGCTAAAGAAAAATGTCTAATAATGACGAGTGTGTGTGACTTTACTACAGTGATATGGAGAAATTTTTGATAGGCAAGACATTTTTTAAATGAGAAAAAAAGTAAGAGGCAAATGTTCCCTGTTTGTTTTATCTTAGCCTGAAAACATTTATACTTTTACAGAAGCAATGTTAGAAAAAGACTTTAGTTATATATAACATTTACTACACGCCAGGCGCTGTTTTCAGTCCTTTATATATAATTTGTAATTTGTTTAATCCTTACAACAAACTTTTCCAGTAGGTGCACTGTTGTTATCCCAATTTTACAGATGAGGAAATTGAGACAGAGATTAAGTAAATTGGTCAAGGTTACCTTGCATATTTGGTGGTGCAGCAGTGTCAGGATCTGGACCTAGACACCTGGCTCCAGAGTCCATGTGCACAGCCACTCCTCTACACTGCCCAATAGGGCAGATGGAGATCATGAAATATAAATTAGATTAAGAGGGGATTTAAAGTCTGTTTGGAAGGACCATACACATTTTCTTTAATTTTCAGGCAATCAGGGCCTAAGAGAAGAATGTGGAGAGCTGGCTGTGTCCCAGTGAAGATAGAAAACATGGACACCTGGGAATTGTTATCCGTAAAAAAGGTATACCTCCCAAAGACATAGATTAGATGCAAATAGAAGGCTGAGTTAAGAGGACATTATTAATACCAGAATTTCAGACTTAGAAGGGAATTGGAGCTCATTTTATTAAGACCCCCTCATTTTATGTATGAGATCTGAGGTTACCTAGTTTGTTCACATGCTTATAGTAATAGTCATAGTTCACATGAGTATGCTGCATTAAAGCATTTTCAGATAGATTCTTGTTTGATCCTCTAAACAATCCTGAAAGCTAGGTAGGTTCTATGTTTTCCACAGCAAAGCTGGTTCTTGAATTTAGATACTCTGCTTCTTAGAAGCTAAAGTTTTCTGCACCATATCACATAGAAGTGTACATATAGTAAATGTACAGCTTGATTAGTTGCACAGAGATGGAATTATTTTCAAATTCTGCTACTTTCTGTCAATCTGAGAGATTTTTTAGGAGGGAAGGTAGGATTCAAGGTGAGGGAACGAGAAAAACCTTCCGTTTCCTCCTTAGTTGGGTCTTTATAGTGTGACTTCGTTGTTTTGTTTACAAGTGAATTCTCAGTGCACAGTAGGTATAGTCAATGATAGATAGATAGATAGCATATTTAAGTTTTAAATTATTTGTAAAGTGCATAATTCAGTGGCATTAAATGCATTCACAATGTTGTGTAACCAACTATTTACATACCAGACTTTTTCATCATCCCAAACAAAAATTCTGTACCCATTAAATAATAATTCCTTCTTCCTCTGTCCTCCCGGCCCCTGGTAACCTCTATTCTCCTTTCTCTATGATTGCTTATCTTTGGTATCTCATATAAGGGGACTCCTACACTATTCGTCCTTCCATGTCTGGCTTATTTCACTAAACATAATAATTTCAAGGTCCATCCATGTTGGAGCATATATCAAAATTTCATTCCTTTTTATGGCTGGGTAATACTTGATTTTATGTATATACCACATTTTGTTTCCCTTTTTATCTGTTGGCAGACACAGGTTGTTTCTGCCTTTGGGCTATTGTGAATAATGCTGTGAACACTGGTGTACAAGTATCTGTTTGAGCTCCTGCTTTCAATTTCTTTGGATGTATACCTAGGAGTAGAATTGCTTGATCTACATCTTAATGTGTTATTAACTTAATATATCATGGTTATCATTTCGGTTCAATATATTCCAGATTGTTGAAGATTTTTCTTAATCATTTTAATGATTGCCTTGAATCCCAGTGTTATGTTTATGATTTATTTAACCAGTTTCTTGTTGGACTTTAGATTGTTTCCACTTTTTTGTATTTTACCTTTTTTTTCTTTTTGTTATTCTAAACAAGGCTGTAATGAGTAGAATATTTCTTGGTTTAAACAATATCTTATTCTTCATTAAAATTACAATGTGAAAATGTTGATTGAGCCTACTCTCATTGAGTATACTTTCTAAATATCCTTAAAATTCATTTCCTCACAGACCCAATACATTATTGCTCTTTTATTTTAGGCCCTCATCTCTCAACTCAACTTTTGGGGTATTTCTTGTGTCTTTGCCATTCTGTTCTTCTCTTAATTCCTTGGAGTATTATCCATAGCTCCTGCTGGGTAACTTTGTTATGTGGTGTTATCCTATTGTATTAAAGTTGCTTGCACATCCTTATTCTCTTCTGGGTTCTGAGTCCTTTAGTTGCACTGTGCTTTATATATAAAACTTTCCTACTGTGGATATATTTTGCACATTCTTTTCAAGTTTCTAGTAGTAATAAATTAGAATACCTTTGTTAAAATTAACATACGGTTACAGAAAATTTTTTTCAAATGTGCAAATAAGACTGACTTTAGTTTATCAGTGAATATGCTAGCGGTACATTCCTTTGGGTTTGTTCGTTTGCTTTTTTGTTTTGTTTGTTTTGTTGGATGAAGAGGTAGAAAGGTTACTTTGAAGCCAGTTATTATTTGGTGCTGTTGTGTCTCCCTGCCTGCTGCCTGTTTCTTTTAATGCCATTAGGTCTTTCAGATAGTCTCTTAAGTTTTATTTTTCTCTCCTCAGAATCATAATCACATATTGCTATTTGGAGATTGTGTGAGGAGCTAGCCATAGAACCCACTTCCTACATTTTTGCTATTTCTCTATTTTTTATTTTAGAGAGCCTCGTAAGAATTGAGTTCTTGAAGTATGAATTAGATATATCATTGGGAGTTCAGTGAGGATAAATTTACCAAAAATGTTATAGTTGCCATGACTTAGGCTTTAGAGGCTAGCAAATAGATGGTTCTAAAGAAGGGGGAGGAGATTTTCCCTGTAAACAATATATGATGAGGACCACTGACCTCTTCATGCCTCTAGAAAATCTACTTTTGTTGAAGTCTGTTGTCTGGTTCATGGCCACTGGTCAGCTACAAATTAAGGTATCCTACATGTGCTGACATTGCTATTTGCATTTCTGGAGTAATTGCATCTATTTGCATAACAGGTTGTTGAACTTGATAAATTGATAATTTGCTTTATTCTTTTGTTCTCAAGGGTCTTTTTATTAAAAAGTGCTTTGATGTACTAAAAGCCCCAAGGTTGATAGCAGCCATTACTTAGAATCATTACATCGAACACAGAATAATTAAAAACATAGTACACTTGTGTATAGCTAGTTATCATAAACTTTTTGTACTAGAACACTATAGTGATATATTGTTATTTATTATTTTTCATCAGCAAGAATACTGTATTTCTAGTGTTGGTGTATACTCTTGATGGCATAAAAAGAAGGAACTTACAATAGTTCAAATTACTTCCCTTTAGGAGATGTATGGTAAATGATTAAAGGTCGTACAGTACAATACTTAACACTTATTTTTACAGTTTTCAAAGTTCTTTTATGTAAGAGAAATGGAAATTCCAACATAGGAAAGATAATTGTAGGTTAAGGTTATTAGAACAAGTTTAATTGGAGGGGAGGAGTAAGTAATGTAGGATCTGAATTTGTATGTGAAGGAAGTATAGAATTTGTTAGGTAGAGAGCAGGCAAGAGGTGGGCCTTCTAGGGGGCAGCAGCGTGAGTAAGGGTGCAGAGGTAGGAGTGAACACATCCCACTGAGTGATGGTAAGGATTGGAAGGGATGCCTGCCTGACTAGAGCAGGGGGCTGCTGAGGAGCATGTGGTGGTTAAGATTCGATGGGTTAGAGGGAGCAGTTGATTATGTGTCTTGGGAAACAGACTGAGGAACTCTAAGCCTAGGGAGCTCTATTACTAAGGGCTCTGGCAGGAAATAAATGGACTAGTTATGAGATTTGGGTATGCTTAAGGAAAGCAACAAGGAGTTGTGAAATTCCCAAGGCCTAGCAATATCAGGAAGCCATTGGTACTTTTCAGCCAGAGGGGCAAGAAGAGGAACACTGAAGCCTGATGAAAATTAAAACAGTGGAAACCAAGGACCTTTGGCCGTAGAGGAAAAAATTCCGAGGTAGGGAGGGAGCCAGGGAAACAAGGACCCCAATTTCCTTTTCTTCTTATCCTGTGATTTCATGATAGTGCCTCTCATTGGCCCAACCCAGCTAGAAGCTAGGGCAAGTTGAACAATGTAGTCCTAGAGGTCAGCCTCAAAGGGCAGAAAGCAGAGCATAGAAAGATAGGTGGTTAAGTTTGTTTGGGAGACTAGGATCATGTAGAGAATGCCTAGCCCGGGACCCATGTTAAATTATTGTAAATTTATAAGCAGAGGAATGTCATACTGGCAATGCTCTTGTAGGAAAATTGGTTTAATGGATTTTGAGGGGGTCTTTTAAGAAAAACCTCTTTTCAGGCAAAGTTCCAACTTGTAACAAAAAAGGCAGAATGCTGTCTATTGTCTGAGTAATCCTTATAGTCCCCATGCGCAATATAATTTTTTAATTTCTCTGTAGACTTCTTAGACCAGAATTACCTACTGCAGAGAGTTCCTGAATTCCTGCAACAAGAAGATAGGATGCCAGCGGCTTAAAGGGACAAAAGAAGGAGCAGTACAAAGTGCTAGCCTTGAAAAGCTTGTCTGGTTGTAGAGTAGATGGGGCAGTGGTGATGAAGTGGTATTATTACGTGAATAATAGCAAATCAGGCAGACTATGACAAACGCTATAATATGTGCAGCAAAAGTGTTATCAGAGTTTAGAGGAGGAAGTGATCAAATCTTTATTGGTGAGTATGGAGTGATTAAAACTTGAAAGGCTTCATGGAGAAGGTGACCTTTGAGATAGGCCTTTGAAGGAGAAATACGAATTTTGACAGGTAATTAGATAGGTGAGGACCGTCAGCTACAGAGAATAGCGTGAACAAAGGCACAGAGGTGTGAGTGTTTGGTTTGTTAAAATTAGTTGGTATTCAGGGGAGTTGTGGAAGATGAAATCAGAAGGCAAACTTGGCTCCCTCTGACTGGACTTAAACCTACAACATTGTCTTATTTTCAATTTCATGGGAAATGGTGAGCCATTGACTTCTTTATAGGTGGGTAGTGATATAATTGGTTAGAACTGAGCTTTAGGAAGATTAATCTCGCAGGAGTGGGTAGAAGGCAGTGGAGTGGGGAGACTCCTTGGGAGCCCTCTGCAGTTTCCCAGGGCACGTTATGAAGGCTGAAGCCACTGGTATGTTAGAAGAGGCTGGAGTATAAAGGAAAGGCCTGAGTCAAAGACTGCTGTATGGTTTTGAGTCAGGGTATGTGAGTGATGTATCAGAAGGAGCTAGTTTTGTAAGGATGTAGAAGGGAGGTAGGAGAACATTAGAAGGTAGGGAAGCTGGACGAGATGGTGAAGTTAATTTTGAACATGGTGAATTGGGGGTGGGAAGCATTGACATGGTGATGTCCACCAGGCATTTGGAAACAAGACTGATACCCTGTAGAAGTTCTGTCCAGAGATGTGGATTTGGGAGATACCTGCACAGTGATGGGTTAAGCTTTAGCAATGAACAAATAGAGTTGATGTGAAAAAAAAAGAAAAAATATTTTAAAGAAAAAGAGGAGGTCCCAGAACCTTTGGGCATTAAGTAGACAAGAGGAGGCAAGAGGTCTCCAAATTATTGTTTTTTTTTAAATTTATTTGTTTGTTTTTGGTCAGCTTTAATGAATTATAATTAGCATACAGTAAAATTTATTATTTTAAGTGAAAAATGTGACAGACTTTGACAAATATATAGTTATATAGCTACCACCACAATCATGATATAGTCCATTTTCATCATCACCAGAAAGTTCCAGCTTACCTCTGCAGCAGTTAATCTGTTCCCCCTGTTTCCTAGCCACTGGGAACCACTGATCTGCTTTCTGTCATTATAATTTTGCTTCTTGTAGAACTATATATATATGGAAGCATGGTTATGTAGTCTTTTGTCTCTGGCTTCTTTCATTTAGCGTAATGCTTTTGAGATTCATTCATGCTGTTGCTTGTATTGGTAGTTTATCCCTATTTATAACTGAGTGGTATATTCCATTGTATTAATATACTATAATTTATCTATCCGTTTGTCAGTTAATTGACATTTCAGTTTCCAGTTTTAAGCTATTCCGAATAAAGTTGCTATGAACATTCATGTACAGGTTTTTATGTGTTTTCATTTTTCTTGACAAATACCTATGGAGTGGAATTGCTGCATATGTAGTCAGTACAGTATATGTTTAGTTTTATAATGAACTGCCAAACAGTTTTCCATTCTACATTCCCATGAGCAGTTTATGAGAGTTTTAGTTGCTCTGCATCCTCACCAATACTTGGTATTATCTGTTTCTTTAAATTTAACCATTTTAGTGGGTTTGTAATAGTATTCATTGTAGTTTTAATTTGCATTTCTCTAATGACTAATGCTGTTGAGTATCTTTTCATATGCTTATTTGATATTTATATATCTTTGGTGAAATGCCTGCTCAAGTATTTTGTCCATTTAAAAAAAATATGTTTTCTTGTTCAGTTGGAAAGGTTTCTTTTTATATGTTCTTTTTTCTCTTTTTTTGTGTATATATATTTTTATTGACGTAGAATCAGTTTACAATGTTGTGTCAATTTCTCGTGTACATTACAATGCTTCAGTCATATATGAACTTACATATATATGCGGTTTTCATACTCTTTTTCACCATGTTACTACAAGTTATTGAATATATTTCCCTGCACTATACAGCATGAACTTGTGTTTATCTATTCTATATATATCAGTTAGTATCTACAAATCTCTAGCTCCTAATTTATCCCCTCCCACCCTTTCCCCCTTTGGTAACTACAAGTTTGTTCTCTTATCTGATAGTCTGTTTCTGTTTTGCAGATAAGTAAGTTTGTCTTTTTTTTTTTAGATTCCACATATAAGTAATATCATATGGTATTTTTCTTTCTCTTTCTGGCTTATTTCCCTTAGAATGACAATCTCCAGGTCCATCCATATTACTGCAAATAGCATTATCTTATTATTTTTTATGGCTGAGTATATATATTCTTTTTTTTTAACTTTTTTTATTGAGTTATAATCAGTTTACAATGTTGTGTCAATTTCCACTGTAGAGCACAATTTTTCACTTATACATGAACATGCATATATTCATTGTCACATTTTTTTTTTGCTGTGAGCTACCACAAGATCTTGAATATATACAGCATAATCTTGTTTATCTGTCCTACATATGCCTTTCAGTATCTACAAATTTCGAACTCCCAGTCTGTCCCTTTCCACCCTCCTCCCCCTTGGCAGCCACAAGTTTGTATTCTACGTCTATGAGTCTGTTTCTGTTTTGTATTTATGTTTCTTTTTTTTTTTATATTCCACATATGAGCGATCTCATATGGTATTTTTCTTTCTTTTTCTGGCTTACTTCACTTATAATGACATTCTCCAGGAACATCCATGTTGCTGCAGATGGCATTATGTTGTCATTTTTAATGGCCAAATAGTATTCCATTGCATAAATAAACCACATCTTCTTTATCCAGTCATCTGTTGATGGACATTTAGGCTGTTTCCATGTCTTGGCTGTTGTAAATAGTGCTGCTATGAACATTGGGGTGCAAGTGTCTTTTTGAAGTAGGGTTCCTTCTGGATATATGCCCAGGAGCAGGATTCCTGGGTCATATGGTAAGTCTATTCCTAGTCTTTTGAGGAATCTCCATACTGTTTTCCACAGTGGCTGCACCAACTTGCATTCCCACCAGCAGTGTAGGAGGGTTCCCTTTTCTCCACAGCCTCTCCAGCATTTGTCATTTGTGGACTTTTGAATGGTGGCCAGTCTGGCTGGTATGAGGTGATACCTCATTATAGTTTTGATTTGCATTTCTCTGATAATTAGTGATATTGAGTGTTTTTTCATGTGCCTATTGATCATTTGTATTTCTTCCTTGGAGAATTGCTTGTTTAGGTCTTCTGCCCATTTTTGGATTGGGTTGTTTTTTCTTATTAAGTCATATGAGCTGCTTATATATTCTGGAGATGAAGCCTTAGTCAGTTTCATCATTTGCAAAAATTTTCTCCCATTCTGTAGGTTGTCATTTTGTTTTGTTTATGGTTTCCTTTGCTGTGCAGACGCTTGTAAGTTTCATTAGGTCCCATTTGTTTATTCTTGCTTTTATTTCTATTGCTTGGATAGACTGCCCTAGGAAAGCATTTCTGAGATGTATATGAGATAATGTTTTGCCCATGTTTTTTCTATGAGGTTTATTGTATCTTGTCTTATGTTTAAGTCTTTGATCCATTTTCAGTTAATTTTTTGTGTATGGTGTAAGAGAGTGTTCTAGCTTCATTGATTTACATGCTGCTGTACAGTTTTGTTTTCCGAACACCATTTGCTAAGAGCCTGTCTTTATTCCATTGTATATCTTGCCTCCTTTGTTGAAGATTAGTTGACCAAAAGTTTGTGGGTCATTTCTGGGCTCTCTGTTCTGTTCCATTGGTCTCTATGTCTGTTTTTGTACCAATACCATGCTGTCTTGATTACTATAGCTCTGTAGTATTGTCTGAAGTCTGGGAGAGTTATTCCTCCAGCCTCTTTCTTTTTCTTCAGTAATGCTTTGGCAATTCTAGGTCTTTTGTGGTTCCATATAAATTTTATTATGATTTGTTCTAGTTCTATGAAATATGTCCTGGGTAATTTGAATATATTCTTGATACTATTTCTTGATATATCCTGGCAGTATGACCTTGGGTAACTGTTTAGCCTCACTGTGCCTCCATTTCCTTTCCTTGCAAATGGAAATAATAGGAATCTCTATTTCATAGAGTTGTTCTGAAATTAAAGTAATATATGTAAAGGGTTTAGCACAGTGCCTGCCACATAGAACATGCTCAATGAATATTAGTGGCTGTTATTGCTCTGTTCACCTAGGGAATGTTGGAAAGTTTCAGAATTTGATAAATTCACTTGTAGGAACTATTAAGTCTATCTCTGTGCTCAAATCCTTCAGTTTCCCTCACTTATTTCCATTTTAGAAAGATAATGCTATTTGGTTTATTTTCCAGTTCTTCGGTAGTTTTTCCAACCCAACTTTTCATCAGTGAATTTAGCAGTTTATGTGTACAATTAAATTTGAATTTGTGCATTGGACCATGAGTGGAAGAAAGGACAACTGGCCTTTGGTGGTATAAATCATTACTGTAAATTAAAACAAGACAAAATAAGACAACAGCAGTTTCTTCTTCTTCTTTGCCAGTATTTAGCTGGTTTATCAGGATCGTGAATTGGTAGTTCTTGAATACAAGCAAAAACCCATTAGTTTGATTCAATTTTGTCTGTAGTTCTTGCTGAATAAGCATGTCTGCTTCCTGATTTATTTGACTAGTTCTCATTATTGATGTAGCAAAACAATTGTTAGCAAACTCAGCAGGTCCTTTTGTTTTCTAAGTGTACTTGCTTTCTAAACAGGGATAATAACAAAAAAAGCTTTTCTCTTTTTATCAGCTGTTTACTTTTGTGCAGCTAAACATGGGTAATTTGTGTGGTTTAATGAATTACAGTGCCAAAATCAGTGTCAGCCTAATGAAGCCCTGGAGAAGGGATGTACTTGGGTCAGGGGTGGGAAGAGCTGAATCACAGTGTGTACTTCACTTTCAGTTGCAGAACTTTGCAAATAGCCTGTCCCTCCTGAAATGCCCTTGATAAGTATCTTTATTGATGCCTTATATGAATCTCTAAATTCATAAATTTAGAACTTCATAAATTTATTTGTGGCTGTGGGTGTGGCAGAGGGGTAGTAGGAAATGCCAAGTTCAGTTTTAAACACGTGAGTTTATGATTCTTTCTTTTAAAATTCCTTTCAATTTAAGATTTAAGATCTGAGTGGTTATATCATGTTAGCCGTGGATGTTCAGGTCTGGAGTTCAGAGGAGAGAAATTTGGACTGAATCATTAGTATATGAGAGGTTAGTGAAAGCCTTGGGAGTAACTGAATTACTCCAGAATTGTATGTACAGTGAGAGGAGGAGACAGAAATGGACTGAAGACAGAATCCATGGTGTCTGCCCACTGTGGTACCACCACACTTCAATCAGTTCTTTTAAAGCACTTTGATTATATTAGTTCATAGTAAGATAATACCTGGGTTTAAATTAGATTCTGTGTAAATAATGAACCATAGACCCAAATTGCTCAGCTCAATTCAGCAAATATTTATTGAGGTCCCTTTGTGTGCTTTACCTTTGCTAAACATTAGGAGTATAAACAAAATTGACACTGTCTTTGCCCTCATGGACTTTATAGACTGATATGAGAGGACACTAAACAGATTATCACATAAATAGTGCATAACTGCAAACTGTGCAGAATGCTGTGAGGGTAAAGTACCGGGTGCTGGTATGAGCATTTTAAAAGAGGGACTTGATCTCTCGTGGATACAGTCAAGGATAGCTTCCCTGAGGAAGTGCCATTTAATTCAACTAACAATTATTGCATACCTAATGTGTCCCTGGTACTGGGCTGTTTAAATTGAGATCTTATGATAGACATTAACTGGGTGAAAGAAGGTAGGATGAAGAAGCCAGGCTCTAAGTAGAGGGAACTGCATGTGCAAGGTTCCTGCAGTGGAAAGAAGCATGATGCCCTCTAGGAATTGAACATCTCAGGTGTACCTAGACGAGGGAGAGCAAGGGGAGAGGTCTGTTCCTGGCCTTCTCAGCCATTGGAGAGATTTTGTTCTTTAGAGCAAAACTATTGAAAAGCTTCTGAAATTTTTTTTAAACTTTTTTCCCTTTTAAATAGACTTTATTAACTTTTTATTATAGAAAAATATTAAACATATACCCAAGTGGAGAGAATATTTCCCAGCATCCAGTTTCAACAGTTATCAACTCATGACCACTTTTATTTCATTTATACCCTCCGTACTGTTTTTGCTCAACAACACATCTGACACCAAATATGTGGGATTTTTCCCTCACACCAGCCAATCCTCTAACTCTTTAGACACTGTGTGTCCTCCAATTCAACTCTATTCTGACACTAATTGGAATTTGTGCAGACTCCACAGAACTGTCCGCACTTCAGATGCCATTTGCAAGTCCCAGATTGCCAGCTATACTTCTGATTAACTGGCTGTAAATTGGGCATTCCCAGTACTTCCTCGTCAGGTTTGGTAATTTGCTAGAATGTCTCACAAAACCCAGGGAAACACTTTACTTGCATTTACTGACTTACTATAAAGGATACAACTCAGAAACAGCCAAATGGACGAGATACATAGGACAAGGTACTTGCAGGGGATAGGGTGACGGAAGGATGGTGTGAAGAGCTCCCACGCTGTGTTGGATATATTTGAAGCTCTCCAAACCCTGTTGTTTAGGGGTTTTTATGGAGGTTTCATTATTTCAGCATGATTGCTTAAAGCATTGGCCTTTGGTGATTTAACTCATAAAGCATTGGCCATTGATGACTTAATGCAATCTCTAGCCCCTCCCCCCTCCTGGGAGTTGGTTGGAGGGCTGAAAGTCCCACCTCTAATTATGGCTTGGATTTTGAGGTCCTGCCCCATCCTGAAGCTGTCTAGCAGCCCCCAGTCACCATTCATCTTGTTAGCATGCAAAAGATACTCTTACCACTCCAGTGATTCCAAGGGTTTTAGGAGCTATGTGCCTGAGCTGGACAAAAACCAAAATATCTGTTTCCCATCTTGCCACATGATCCCATTCACTTTTCTTGCCTCTTGTATTATTTGAAGTAGATCTCAGATAACTTATTCCAAAGGACTTTAAAACAGGGAAGGAACACAATTAGATTTGTTTTTTAAAACACCACTCTGGTTAGGGAGGCAAAGAAGGATTAAGAGATTATTTTGATGGTCCATGTAAGAGATTAAAAATGTTGGTTGATTGAATATGATATAAATTTTGTGAACCTACTGTATATTTTCTTGGAGTTTCAGGGAAAACGAAAAAATTAAATCGGTCATCAATTATCGCACCTTGCCCGAACTTGACAGTTGTTGATAACAAGAACTACAATGAAAAATAGTTGATTGAATCAGAGATTTTGGTTATTTTTGAGCATTTGTGGGACATCAACAGTGGAGATGCTACAGCTAGTAGATAATTTAGCTCTGAAATGGATGGTCTGAACACTAGCTTTTATACAATATTTTGAAGAGATACTAACTTTATTAAGTATCTTAGGAATAAAATTAATTTATTCTTATCTTTCACATTTAGAGACAGTCTTGATTATAGCTGGTATAAATGGGGCTTAAAGCTTGAAAAACTTAGACATTCCCATTGATTTTACTTTATTACATGTTTTAGTACTGAAGGAACCTGAATTTGTAATTTGATGTATTGTTTTTATTCTTTTATTTGCCTATAACATAATGTGTTAAAGAAAGGACGAAACAGAATTTACCCCATAACTAACAAGTTTTATTGAAAATGTTATTAGATTGATGGTGTATTTTGTTCGTTGAACCTTTCTCTGCTGATAATTATTCTAAAAGACATCTTATCTTTGGCAAATCTTGCTGCATTGATGATTCATCTTTCTGTTTTATGAATGCATTGTCAGAATATACCCAGAGGTTATGGTTGTGATATTTATGTATAAAACGGATACAAAATGATAAATTTTAAGTAAAACTATCACAGAATGTCTAAGGTAGCAGGCTGATGGATATATCATCTCAATGATATCTGTCCCCTAACTTTGCAGATTTCTGTGTGCCTGAGGAAAGGACAAATACCATTAAGCTTATGTTATTTAATTTTTGTTTTTCAAACCTTCTGTATTATAGTTAGAAACAATATAGATAAAATAAATTCTTAATTTTTTTTGGTTGTTTAAGTGTTTATAAAAACAAACCTATTGTAAAGATAACTTTGCATTTTTATAAATCCTAAATTAAAACAATAATGGGACATTGATAACTTCTGATTATATTGTAATTGAAAAATAAGATGATACAAACTTTTTTGTTTTTTGTTTCTTTTTAACATTTTTTATTGATTTATAATCATTTTACAATGTTGTGTCAAGTTCCAGTGTTCAGCACAATTTTTGAGTCATTCATGGACATGTACACACTCATTGTCACATTTTTTTCTCTGATTTATCATAACATTTTGTGTATATTTCCCTGTGCTATTCAGTGTAATCTTGTTTATCTATTCTACAATTTTGAAATCCCAGTCTATCCCTTCCCACCCTGTACCCCCCTGGTAACCACAAGTCTGTATTCTCTGCCCATGAGTCTGTTTCTGTCCTGTATTTATGCTTTGTTTTTGTTTGTTTGTTTGTTTTTGTTTTTGTTTTTTAGATTCCACATATGAGCAATCTCATATGGTATTTTTCTTTCTCTTTCTGGCTTACTTCACTTAGAATGACATTCTCTAGGATCATCCATGTTGCTGCAAATGGCATTATGTTGTCGGTTTTTATGGCTGAGTAGTATTCCATTGTATAAATATACCACATCTTCTTTATCCAGTCACCTGTTGATGGACATTTAGGCTGTTTCCATGTTTTGGCTATTGTAAATAGTGCTGCTATGAACATTGGGGTGCAGGTGTCATCCTGAAGTAGATTTCCTTCTGGATACAAGCCCAGGAGTGGGATTCCTGGGTCATATGGTAAGTCTATTCCTAGTCTTTTGAGGAATCTCCACACTGTTTTCCACAGTGGCTGCACCAAACTGCATTCCCACCAGCAGTGTAGGAGGGTTCCCCTTTCTCCACAGCCTCTCCAGCATTTGTCATTTGTGGATTTTTGAATGATGGCCATTCTGACTGGTGTGAGGTGATACCTCCTTGTAGTTTTGATTTGCATTTCTCTGATAATTAGTGATATTGAACATTTTTTCATGTGCTTTTTGATCATTTGTATGTCTTCCTTGGAGAATTGCTTGTTTAGGTCTTCTGCCCATTTTTGGATTGGGTTGTTTATTTTTTTCTTATTGAGTTGTATGAGCTGCTTATATTTTATTTTTTTCTTATTGAGTTGTATGAGCTGCTTATATATTCTGGAGATCAAGCCTTTGTCGGTTTCACTTGCAAAAATTTTCTCCCATTCCGTAGGTTTTCTTCTTGTTTTACTTCTGGTTTCCTTTGCTGTGCAGAAGCTTGTAAGTTTCATTAGGTCCCACTTGTTTATTCTTACTTTTATTTCTTCTAGGAGACAATTTTTGAAATGTATGTCAGATAATGTTTTGCCTATGTTTTCCTCTAGGAGGTTTATTGTATCTTGTCTTATGTTTAAGTCTTTAATCCATTTTGAGTTGATTTTTGTATATGGTGTAAGGGTGTGTTCTAGCTTCTTTGTTTTACATGCTGCTGTCCAGTTTTCCCAACACCATTTGCTGAAGAGACTGTCTTTATTCCATTGTATATTCTTGCCTCCTTTGTCGAAGATGAGTTGACCTTTTCTTGAGGAAAATTTAAACTCTAGAGAAGTACAGAGAATAAAAAGACTCCTATATTTCTTCTACTATCTGTTAACAAGTGTTAACATTTTGTCATGTTTATGTGACCATTTTTAAAATAAAAAGAATGAAAACATAACACACTAAGTTGATATCAGTCCTCTTTGATATTTGCCTCTGCTCTCCCCTGCAAAATCACTATCACTAGTTTGGGAGTCTATCCCACTAATCTTTAAAAAAAATACTTTTGTATACAACCCTTTTTACATTTATAACCAATAAATATTAGAGATAGCAATAATGAACTAAATGATAATGATTATAATAGCAGTACATTTAGTGTATATTGAATGTGTATTGAGTTCTAGGCAGTGATTCTAAGAACTCTGTTTGTGTTATTTAATCCTCATGAAAATCATAGAGTGTCTCTTATTGTCTTTTAATTTACCATAAGTAAATGAGCTGTAGAGAAATCAAGGGACTTGGCTTGATTAATAGCCAGTAAGTGGTATAGCCTAGAGTCAAACCTAGCCATTCTGGCACATTTGAGGGCTTTTACTTTTAACTTACGCAATATAAGCCCCTCTAGTATTGTTTTTTTTGTTCCTTAAACACTAAATTTTATTTTGAACATTGAAAAATTACATTTTTGTTGATTTGCGTGTGTTAACTTCTTTACAGTATAAAGTTTATACTTTGACATTATCAGAATATAGCACATTTTAGTTATCTCTTCCCACTGATGAATATTTAGTTTTTTTCCCTATTATGAAGAGAGTGCAGTGAACACTGATAACACGTCTCCTTGTACACATTGGGATGTAGGGTATATGCATTCATTTGGAATAGCACCTTTATCATATGCTAACGTTCATCGTATCCTGATTTCCTTTATGTGCTTGGATCTTCTTTTAGACTCTCAACTCTTTTATATTGATAATTTCTAATCTGTCTATTCTTGTGCCACAACTGCATTGATTTAGTTATTCTAGCATTATAAATTTTAATGTCTAATAAGCTAGGAGCTTTCTCAGATTCTGATTTTTTTTCAGAGATTTTTCTTTTTCTTTTTGCAGTTCTTATGTATTTAATTTTACATACAATCTTAAACTTCTTTTTCAAGTTTTAGATAAATCCAGGGTGATTTCGGTTGATGTTGAATTAATTTTATACTTTAACTGAAGGAGAATTGGCTCCTTAAAATGTGAATTCTTCCTAAGAAGAGCACTGCTAAGCTCTCCATTTATTAAAAGAATATTTTTTGTTCTTTAGCATAATTTTAGGTATTTTTAAATAAAACTTTTGCACATTTCTTGTTTAGTTTATTCCTAGGTATTTATGTTGTTTCTTACAACTTTACATGGAATTTCTTCCTCATTATATAAAATTTTTCTTTATTATAGTGTTATTTAAAGATCCTTTGAAGTTTTTTTCCTTATAACTTTTTAGTAGCATTTAGTCACATCATTTATAAAATATGTTTAAGACTCGTTGGGTATTTAGTCTTACCTTGGGTTTTCTTTTACAATTGAGAATTAGCTATATGTTAGAAGAATATTTCAGGATGACAGGTTTACTAAAATCAAAAGGGACACTGCCATCAATTCTATAAACCGCAAATATGAATACAACTTATTTAAGCCTATTAGTTTACATTTAAAAAAGAAAACAGACCTTGTTTCTTTAAAGTACTATAAATGATTCTTGAAAGTCTCTGTGGACACGATATGCTCAGTCTAACTTCTTGGGGATTAGGGAATAAGTTTATGTAACCGTCCAATTTTAGAGTCTGATTTAGAGTTAAAATCAAATTGTATTACGCAAAAGTTAGTCATTTACGTACAATTTTCTTTTAAAGAAACAAAAAGTATAAAAGTTTGCCAAAATTCTGGAAGTCACATTTTGTACAGCACTGAATTATAGTAGCTTTGGCATTTGATGTTACAAAGTTGTCATCCTTGTAAATGTGTTCTGTGTCAAGGTGAGGTAAAATGGGAAGAATAAAATTTTCCTGCAGAATCTTGAGTTGTGAAGTATCCATGTGAATGCACCTTTGCATGCTGCAAAGCTGCCTTCTGTTGGGCTGCAGGATGCTGCTGCTCAGCATGCTAGCTCCAGGATGATTTGTTGAAGATTGGTTCTGCTTTAACAATCTTCTTTTCTCTTTGTCCCGTTCTGCCAAGATTGCAACTCTATTTTTGTTTCGAAAACTTGTCCTGAAGGGTTTCCTGCCATCTTCCTATTTTCTCCTTCAACTATGTTCAGTGACAGCTGGTCAACAGGATTGAGAGTTGTGGAACCACCTCACTGTTGAATTGCTGCTCTCAAAAGGAGAGAGTAGATACTTTATGTGCTCTGAGAGCAAGATACTTTTTAGTGTTGATTTATATTTGTTATGTAATCAATCGCCTAACTGTGTTCTTCTTTCTAGTATTTAGTCAGAGTCTTCTGATGGGTTTTTCAGGTATTAAATATCACCTGCAAATAGTAACAATTTCTACAATATATAATGCTTATTTTATGTTTTTGCTCAGTTGCATTATTGGTAGTAGTGATAAAAGTGGGCGCTCTAGTCTTGTACTTGACTCTAAGGGCAAATGCAGCAGCAGGTGTTTTTCTTTTACGGTATGAAATTTTTAATCATTTAAAAAAGAGAACCTTTATTCTTGCCTTAGTAGTAGATTTTAATTAGGAATAGATTTTGCATTTTATCAGATGCTTTTTAAAACATAGTCTAACATGAATTTTGTTAATTGATTTGCTTGTGTTGCACCATCATAGTTCTGGAATAAACCCCACTGACATTCCATGTGTTAACCTTTTAATGTACTTCTCACTTTGCTGGCTAATATTTTAGTTGTAAATTTTTACAACCACCTTTATGGTGCAGTATTACAATTGTATTTTTTGTGCTTTGTTGAATTTCGTTACTGTTACTTTTATGAGCTCTACTTAAGAGCTAAGACTCTTTCTTCATTGCCCTCAAACATTTCAAGTGATTTAGGAATTGTCGGTTTCTTGAACGCATGACGAATGTCTCCCTAAAACATTTAGAGCTTGATTTTTGTTGTTAGCTTCTTTGAATCTCAATACTGATTTATTTCAGTAGTATCTTAACTATTATTTCAGCTTTCCAATTCGCTGTAAATTTCTATCAAATTGGTCTTGAAATGTGTCCTTCATTGAGGACGTATGAGATACCAGACACTGTGCTAGGTACAGATAACATTTTTGTTCTCCAAATTACCAGTGTTGAATCATCATATATTATAGAACTAAATGCAAACTCATTAAATTTTTTTCACATTCTGAACCTAATGTTCATTTTCTTACAATTTTATATGAACATCTTTTTGTTTTCTAGCTATTCTGATCTACTTTCTATTCTTTAAATGCTCATGACTTTCTTGCCTTTGAATTCACAATTTGATGAACCTGGAATGTCATCCTATAATTTCTTAGAACTGTCAAAGTCATCATGGTGTAAATTTGTTTATATATTTATTATGTATTTGTTTGCCCACTGTTGATCCTGTCTTTCTTTGTTAACATATCCTAAGTTCATTTTTGGGGAAGCACTTCCTGCCACACTCCTTAAAAAAAATAATTTATTGAGTTGAAATTCATACAACACACAGTTAACCATTTTAAAGTGAATAATTCACTTGTACTTAGTACATTCACAGTATTGTATAACTACCATCTCTATCTAGTTCTTGTCAGTTTTAATAATATAATAGCCAGTTTTTTGACCAGCAAAATGAGTTTATTTGGGGATAGTCAGAAAAGTTGCAAATTAGGATATGTAGACTATGGTGGACCATAGTCAAATCTAGAGAACATGGAAGGGGAATTTGCTTTTATAGGAAAAAGGGAGGAGTTGAGAGGGATTGTAATAACCATCCGTGTTGCTGCAAATGGCATTATTTTATTCTTTTTTTGTGGCTGAGTAATGTTCCATTGTGTATGTGTGTATATTTATCTATATAAATATATTTATGCCATGTCTTCTTTATTCATCTGTCATTGGACATTTAGGTTGCTTCCATGTCTTGGCTATTGTAAATAGTGCTGCTATGAACATTGGAGTGCATGTATCTTTTCGAATTAGAGTTTTCTCAGGATATATGTGTAGGAGTGGGATTGCAGGATCATATGGTAACTGTATTTTCAGTTTTTTTAAGGAACCTCCATACTGTTCTCCCTAGTGGCTACACCAATTTACATTCCCACCAACAGTGTCGGAAGGCTCCTTTTTCTCCACACTCTCTCCAGCTTTTATTATTTGCTGACTTTTTAATGATAGTCCTTCTGACTGGTGGGAGGTGATAACCTCATGGGAGTTTTAATTTGCATTTTTCTAATAATTAGCAAAATTGAGCATCTTTTTACGTGCCTCTTGGCCATCTGAATGTCTTCTTTGGAGAAATGTCTATTGAGGTCTTCTGCCCATTTTTTGATTTTTTTTAAAATATATATTAAGCTATATAAGCTGTTTGTATATTTTGGAAATTAATCCCTTGTCAGTAGCATCATTTGCAATTTTTTCTCCCTTTCCATATGTTGTCTTTTTGTTTTGCTTATGGTTTCCTTTGCTGTGCAAAAGCTTTTAAGTTTAATTAGGTCCCATTTGTTTGTTTTTGTTTTTATTTCCATTACTCCAGGGGATGGACCCAAAAAAATATTGCTGCGATTTATGTCAAAGAGTGTTCTGTCTATGTTTCTCCCCTGGAGTTTTAGAGTATCTCCTCTTACATTTAGGTATTTAATCCATTTTGAGTTTATTTTTGTATTTGGTATTAGGGAATGTTTTAATTTCATTCTTTTACATGTAGTCCAGTTTTCCCAGTAACACTTCTTAAAAAGATTGTCTTTTCTCCATTGTATATTCTTGCCTCCTTTGTTGTAGATTAATGGACCATAAATGTGTGGGTTTATTTCTGGGCTTTCTATCCTGTTCCATTGATCTATGTGTCTGTTTATGTGACCTTTTGGATTATTGTAGCTTTGTATTATAGCCTGAAGTCAGGGAGCATGATTCCTCCAGCTCTATTCTTTTTCAAGATTGTTTTGGCTATTCAGGGTCTGTTGTGTTTCCATAACAAATTTTTAAATTTTCTGTTCTAGTTCTGTGAAAAATGTCATTGGTAATTTGATAGGATTGTATTGAATCTGTAGATTGCCTTGGGTAGTATTGTCATTTTAACAATATTAATTCTTCCAGTCCAAGAACATGGTATAGCTTTCCATTTGTTTGTGTCGTCTTTAATTTCTTTCATCAGCATCTTATGGTTTTCAGAGTATGAGTCTTTTGCCTCCTTGGGCAGATTTATTACTAGGTTCTTGTTTTTTTTTTTTTTGATGTGATAGTAAATGGGATTGTTTCCTTAATTTCTCTTCCTGATATTTCATTGTTAGTGTATAGAAATGCAGCAGATTTCTGTATATTAATTTTGTATCCAGCAGCTTGACCAGATTCATTGATGAGCTCTAATAATTTTCTGATAGTGTCTTTAGGATTTTCCATGTATCATATCATGTTATCTATAGACAATGACAGTTTCACTTCTTCTTTTCCAGCTTGAATTCCTTTTATTTCTTTTTCTTCTCTGATTACTGTGGCTAGGACTTCCAGAACTATGTTAAATTAAAGTGGTGAGAGTGGGCATCCTTGTCTTGTTCCTTAACTTAGGGGGAATGCTTTCAACTTTTCACCATTAGCTGTGGGTTTGTCACACATGGCCTTTATTATGTTGAGGTATGTTTCCTTTTTGCCCACTTTCGGAAGAGTTTTTATCATAAATGGATGTTGAATTTTATCAAAAGCTTTTTCTCCATCTATTGAGATGACCATATGGTTTTTATTCTTCAGTTTGTTAATGTGGTGTATCACATTGATTGATTTACAGACACTGAAAAATCTTTGCATCCCTGGAATAAACCCCACTTGATCACGGTGTATGATCCTTTTAATGTATTGTTGGAATTGGTTTCCTGTTGTTTAGTTGAGGATTCTTAAAGCATCTGTATTTATCAGTGATATTGGCCTGTGATTTTCCTTTTTTGTGGTGTCTTTGTCTGGTTTTGATATCAGGGTGATGGTGGCCTCATAGAATGAGTTTGGAAGTGTTCCTTCCTCTGTAGTTTTTTGAAATAGTTTCAGAATGATAGGTGTTAATTCTTCTTGAAATGTTTGGTAAAATTCATCTGTGAAGCCATCTGGTCCTAGACTTTGGTTTATTGGGAGTTTTTAAGTTAATGATTCAATTTCTGTAGTGATAATTGGTCTGTTCATATTTTCTAATTCTTCCTGGTTCAGTCTGGGGAGATTGTACCTTTCTAAGATTTTTATCAGTTTCTTCTAGGTTGTACATTTTATTGGTGTATAGTTGCTCACAGTAGTCTCTTATGATCCTTTGTATTTATGTGGTGTCGGTTGTAACTTCTACTTTTCATTCCTGATTTTATTGGTTTGGGCCCTCTCCTTTTTTTTCCTTGATGAATCTGGGTAAAGGTTTATCAATTTTGTTTATCTTTTCAAAGAACCAGCTCTTAGTTTTATTAATCTTTTCTATTTTTTTTTTTTTTAGTTTCTATTTCATTTATTTCTGCTGATCTTTATGATTTCTTTCTTTCTACTAACTTTGGGTTTTGTGTGTTCTTCTTTCTTCAGCTGCTTTAGGTATAAGGTTAGGTTGTTTATTTGAGATTTTTCTTGTTTCATGAGGTAGGCTTTTATTGCTATAAACTTCCCTTTGAGAACTGCTTTTGCTGCATCCCATAGGTTTTGGATTGTTGTGTTTTCATTTTCGTTTGTCTCTAGGTATTTTTTTATTTCCTCTTTGATTTCTTCCATTGGTTGTTTAGCTTCCAAGTGTTTGTGGGGTTTTTTTGTAATTTTTTTCTTGTAGTTGATTTCTAGCCCAATAGTGTTGTGGTCAGGAAAAAATGCTTGATACGTTCGATTTTCTTAAATTTACTGAGGCTTGCTTTGTGGCCCAGCATGTGATCTATCCTGGAGAATATTCCATGTGCACTTGAAAAGAATATATGTTCTGCTGCTTTCCCAATCCCCTCACTTTAGAATTTTTTAAAAACTATTTATTTAGGCAGTCATTTTCTGTTTTAGTTTTTGAATTTCTTTTTTAAAAATTTATTTCATTTTTAAAGCTCTTTTTTGGGGATGGGGAGGTAATTAGGTTTAATTAATTAATTAATTATATTAAATGGAGGTACTGGAGATCGAACCCAGGACCTCATGCATGCTAAGCACACACTCTACCACTAAGCTATATCCTTCTCCCCTAAATTTCTGGTTTGAGTTTTTTATGTCCTCAAATGTTTGAGTGTGTTTAATTTTATTTGGATTTTTAGCTTTTATTTTCTTATAATTTATTGTTATCATGAAGATTTCCCTCATTTGGTATATGTGGACTTTTCTTTCCTTCCTGTTTTTGTGCAGTAGTTCTCTGTGGATTTTTCTCTTGTTCATTTTTATGGTATTGGGTGTTTTATAATGTTTGTAATTTAATGACACTCTCTCTGTCTATATAGCAAAGTCCAAATGGATTTTTTTTGTGTGATTTCTTTGTTTTGCTTGAGAGAAGCTTTGTTGTATCTCCAATTTTATGTTTCTTTTTTTCTTACACAACTCTTAACGTTCCCCCCACCCACCCTTTCTCTTTTACCCTTCACCACCCAGTTGCCAAAGAATGCTTCTCTCTTCTTTTTTTGTCTTTTTTCTTTCCTCTGCGTTTCAAGGAATGCTCATATAAATCACCATTTAAATCATATAATTAACCTTTAAATTAAATGTACTTTGAAATCTTTTCCTTTTAGTGTGTGCTCTGATTTGCTTGGACACTTCATCAGTATTTTCAGATTTAGTGTGGATTTAATCTTTCTATTAGTTATTCCATATCCACCTTTAGGCCCCTTCACTATCCGTCCTCTTCTCTCTTTTGTATAGATTTTCTTAGTCTGCTTTTGCTTGCCACAAAGCCTTGTGGCTGGATGGAGGTGAGAGTGTGTGTACTGAGATTGGTGATGTTTCTCTCCCCCCATCCTACCTGGTTAATTTGCAGTTGGTTTTGTGTAGTATTTAGTTTTTCCTTATCTTTTTTTCTTATTGTTTGGGAAGAAATTTGAGGATATAGTTATGCAGCTGTTATTGTCTTCAGCTATCTTAGAAGTCCTGGATTAGTTAATAAATAATGGTGGCAAAATTAGGCATCCACCTGGAAATAATAAATTTAGAATCCAATTTTAAACCATGCAGAATTTATTAAAATTCCAGGTGAATCTAGAATCATTTAAATTCTGGTTGGATTAAAGACTCATTTGCAAAAGAATAAAAAAAACCTCAAGAAAATCTGAGTGAATGAATACCTGTACAAGCTAGAATTCACATGTAAAGGCATGGAGGTGTTGGGGTGCTGTTTTAATGAAGAATGGAAAGCAAGAGCTGTAAAAGAAGTGTGTACATGCAAAAGGCAGATTTAGAAGAAATGTTTCTGGTGTTGAGGACAATGATAAAATACAAAAACCTTTTACATGTTGACAAGAAATATAACCCAATAGAAAAATATGTGACTAGAAGGACGTGAATAAGTATTTCCCAGATGAGTATATTTAATTGACCAATATACATATGATATTCAGATTTATTAGTAGTCAGGGAGATTTGCATCAGAGCAACATTGTATTCCATTACAGCAATCAAATTAACAGGATTAAAAAGAGCAAAATTACCTATGGCTTGCAGGGATGGAGGTAAAAAAGATACTTTTATATTCTCTGCACACTGTTTAATACTTCACCAAATGAAGTGAGAGGAGGCTTGTTTTTTTCTCTTACCAAGTACATACTTTGCAAGTATCTAGTGGAGTTAAGTATAGTAATCATAAGCTTCAAAAGGGGAATATCATCAGACTTTATATTTAGAATTTAACAGGGCTTATTTAGAAATAGGAAACTCCTTTTAATTAGTCTAGGATCTGTACACTGGAGCTCTTTTTTTTAAGATGTACCTGAGTCATGAAAATAAAATGCCCTTTAGTTTTTGAGGATCTTTCTCTACCACTGCCTATTATGACTGCCATTTTGGGGACTTGCTTGAAAGGCAGAAGTTAGTCCCAACTCCCCCCACAATATTTTATGATGAAAAATTTTAAAAATACAACAAGGTTTTAAAAATGACAGGCATGTATTCACCACTGAGATTCTGCCATTAATATTTTATTATATTTGTTTTTATCACATATCTAGTATGTATAAAGATGTATACACACATATCAGTGCATCTTATTACTTCAAAATAAATTATATACATCAGTATGCTTCTCCCTAAGTATACCTCAATACATTTATCAACTGAGTTCAATATGTATTAAGGTAAAATTTACATGCAATGAAATTTAGAAATCTTCAGTGTATATTCACCAAGTTTTGACAAATGTATAACCTTTGTAATCCAACATTACCATCACCTTAGGAAGTTCCATCATGCCCCTTCCCAGTCTATCTAGGAGCAACCACTATTTATCTTTAAGTCTTTTTATGGACATATGTTTTCTTCTGGGTGAAGCCTAGGAGAGGAATTGTTGGGTCATTGAGAAGGTATATGTTTAGTTTTGTAAGAAACTACCATCTTATATAACTGCAGTACATTTATCAAAGCTAAAACACTAACATTGGTACATTACTGTTAACTGAAGTCCAGACTTTGTGTTTCATCAGTTTGAAATCAGTAATTGTGATATAAGATGGAAATTCAGAAACATTTTGTGAATCATCCTCATAGGTTTTTGACTACTTCTTCTTCTCCCTTTATAGAACTGATGGCTGAAGAGTGAATCAACATGGCAACTATGGTTCCACCAGTGAAACTGAAATGGCTTGAACACCTCAACAGCTCCTGGATTACAGAGGACAGTGAATCTATTGCTACAAGAGAGGGCGTTGCTGTTCTGTATTCTAAACTGGTCAGCAATAAGGAAGTAGTACCTTTGCCCCAACAAGTTTTGTGCCTCAAAGGACCACAGTTGCCAGATTTTGAACGTGAGTCCCTTTCAAGCGATGAACAGGACCACTATTTGGATGCCCTTCTTAGCAGTCAGCTAGCACTAGCAAAGATGGTATGTTCAGATTCCCCATTTGCTGGGGCACTTCGAAAACGATTGCTTGTACTCCAGCGTGTCTTTTATGCACTTTCTAATAAATACCACGACAAAGGCAAAGTGAAGCAGCAGCAGCATTCTCCGGAGAGCAGCTCTGGTTCAGCAGATGTCCATTCTGTTAGCGAACGTCCCCGGTCAAGCACTGATGCACTTATAGAAATGGGTGTTCGAACTGGTCTAAGTTTATTATTTGCACTTCTGAGACAAAGTTGGATGATGCCTGTGTCGGGACCTGGTCTCAGTCTTTGCAATGATGTTATTCATACTGCAATTGAAGTTGTCAGCTCTTTGCCACCATTATCTTTAGCAAATGAAAGCAAGATTCCTCCTATGGGCTTGGACTGCTTATCACAAGTAACAACATTTCTTAAAGGAGTAACTATTCCCAATTCTGGGGCAGACACTTTAGGTCGTAGATTAGCTTCTGAGTTGCTGCTTGGTTTAGCAGCTCAGCGAGGTTCTTTGCGGTATCTCCTTGAATGGATAGAAATGGCTTTGGGGGCTTCAGCAGTTGTAAATTCCATGGAGAAAAGCAAACTACTATCAAGCCAGGAAGGGATGATCAGCTTTGACTGCTTTATGACTATATTAATGCAGATGAGACGTTCTTTGGTACGTATTAAAAATCTCAAGTTTAAAATTCCTATCTAACAATTTTGGGAAATGTCAACCCAGCTTTTAATGAATTGGTGGTAATAGCAAGTGATTTGGGGATTCTACTGGTGATTATTAGGTTAGTTAAATATTTTATATATTTTGAGTGAAAAAACTTCTGATACGGTTTTATACATGTTGATGTGAATATATAATTTAAAGACAGACTAGTTTGTACAATGTTAAGACCACTGGATCAAGAGTCAGGATTGTATTTAAGGTTTTATGGCTTCCTGTGTGAACTTGGGAAATTCATCTAACTTCTCTATGTTTTAGTAAACTCATATGTAAAATGAGGGTCCTTGGTAAGTGAGTGTGGCGGTCTTTTGAAAAAAATCTCTAATTTCATTCTTCTCAATTTTTATTAAGCATTTACTATGTGCTAAATGTTATTCTAGGCCCTAGTGACACAGCAGAGAAATACAGTTTCTGCCCCATGGAGCTAACAGCCTAAAAGGAGAATCAGACAATAAATACACATTTCAGGTAGTAAGAAGTTCTAAGAATAAGAGAGAGAAAGGGAATATAAAAGATAAGCTCAAGCAGAGATTGGGGAGGGCAGAGCTGTGCTATTTTAGTTAATGTGGTCAAGGAAGGACTCTGAATTATGACATTCGGCCAGAGACGTGAATGAAGGAGAGTGATGAACTGAGCATAATAGATCTAGGGAAAGACTGTCTTGTTCCTGAAGGAACTTAATTGACTGTCATAAAGAAACTAGCTTTGGATACCATATTAAAAATAAACAATTAAATAGAGTGTAGTATGATCAATTGCAAGAATTTCTGAGACTAAAATGTAATGCCTTTGTGAAAACCAAGAAAAAAATTTGAATAAATAATACAAATTTAGAATATAAAGATTGAAGCACTTAAAAATTGACTTAATTTCAGTTGCATTGATCAACCTTTTTGGTGTCCTTTATTACCAAGTATCAGTTAACAAATTCATTTAGTTTAAATAATCAAAAATGACACTTTAAAATTTTGTATATATATTTCAAGACTTCCCTCCTCACCCTCCCAAACAGAGTGGGAGTGTGGGAAGCCCTTGGATTGACAGGACCATTTCATAAAAAGCAATAATATTGAATTTATTTTCAAAGTAGAGTATTTAAATTCTCACCTGGCTTACATTTTGTACTTGTGAACTGAATGGTAAATATTAAGTTATATTTTTACGAGTAATTTTATTGTAAGTAAGTACTTGGAGATTTTAAATCATGAGATGAATGAAAATTTGAAATTCTTAATGTTAAATAAAACTTAGACAAGAAAAGTATGTGATGCTTTGTTTGGGGTCTGAAATGTTGACAAGGGCCCCATGATCTTTACCTGAAGTGGAAACCTAGAGCGAGAGATGCAATGGTCTAAGTGAAAAAGCGTTGAGATATGAAAGGCAGTTAGACCTCTTTGTGGTTTCTTATTCAATATTTAAACTCGTTCACTTGCAGATCTGTTTTTCTCATTTTATTTTCCAAGTCTTAATACTTTCTGATAACATTCTCTAAATTTATACCATTTTCAAAAATGTGATGCCATTTAATGACCTAAAATAATATATTCATGGTCACATGTTAATATTTCTGTGAGAAGTTACTTAATTCTTCATTTTACAGTTTTTTTTATTATGCACTGCCTTTGTTACAAAGAAGAGACTTTATTATTGTGCAATCTAGTTATATGATTATACGTTTGCCCGTGGTGTATTTTCTTCTTTTTAAAAAAAGCTTATTTATTTAATATTATTTATTTATTTAAATGTAGGTACTGGGGATTGAACCCAGGACCTTGTGCATGCTAAGCATGCACTCTACCACTAAGCTATTACCCTCCCCCCTGGTGTATTTCCTTCTTAAACAAAATGCTAAATAGTCTGAATCTCAGGCCTCTTTCCTACCTTACCCTTTAAGGCCTTATCCTGCAGTGTTGTTCCTTAGTGGTAAGAGGGTGCCCCAGGAAACAAGATTGCTTTTCTCAGTATCTGCTCAGCCTCATTGTCTTTTAGCATGTTGGAAATACGTTTGTGTGCATATTTGGCTGTTAGTTTAAATTGGCCCTAGAGGCGTAAGAAATCTTTACAGTAAATACATTTACTACCTGTATGAAGTGTTTTAACCTTCATTTAATTAACCTGTAGTAAACTATCCCATTCATTTTTTGGATTCTATTTACTGCTTCCTAATACCTGGAATAAGAGAGGAAGAGAGCTAACCTTTCTTGAGTGCCTACTACCTACCAGGTGCATTTTATAAGCGCTGTCTCATTCAATTACTTACCTTATCTTAAGAATGGAGAAACTGTGGCAAATTACCCTAAATTTACATATCTCTTTGGGAGAAGAACTGGAAGTATAATGTGCACTCCTAGTCAAGCACTGATGGGCCAGGCACTGTGTTAACTAATTCTTAAAACCTCTAGTCTGTATGCAAAGCCCATGTTTTTTCTGACTACTGTATGCAGCTTTTACCCTGTTTATGTTAAACTGACTTATTTTATTTACCATGAACGCCTACCTTAAAGTAAATGTAAAGTATAAATTTATTTTATTGCTGGATTTCCAATTTTCTCTCCACCTGGCCTCTTTTCATTTCTTAACAAAATGTCAAATACACCTAGTCAGAAGGAGCCTCCGTCCTTACCCTCCGTGGCTGTGCCCTACATTATAACTTTCTTTTTGGACGAGGTACCCAAGATAGCTTTTCTCAGAATTCTGGATATATTCTGGGGAAGAATCTTGTGTGTTTGTTTGATTTAGTGTAGTTCTCCCAAAGTCGTCACAGGCCAACATGAGATTGAATTTAATTAAATTTCGGATTGGTTTTAGGGGAAAGAAATGGTTATTTAATTGAAGTTTACATTTGTTATTCCTTTATGCACAGTAAGTGATGGATTCTGATGCTCTTGGTCTCCAGAACCCATATTTCTTACAGTTTACAGTGCTGAGAACTCAAAATATCTAGAGCCTCTCCTGGTGCACTGGATCCCATCCTGACCTGATCCTTCCTGTCTTAAGTTTCTCTACTCATGAGCAAGTGGGACAAAACTTATCCCCAGGCGAGAATGGAGAGAGACACATAACCATCAGCTGAGTACTGGGCATAAGGCCTAGTATAAACGAATTCAGTCTGTAAATTTACTTGTGTGGTTCTTAACCTCTGCTACCCATGCACATAATAATTGTGTTTGAGTGCAAGCGCACAAGATACTGACTAACTTACATTTAAAGAAAGAGTAGGGAAATTATGTCACTGTACTTCTCTGAATTCTAAAAAGAAAACTAAAAAAATAAACAGCAATAAACGCACCATTGGCCTTTGATGCCATTAGGTGTTTACTGTGTGCCAGATTCTGTTAAGCTCTGGGTTAAAAAGATGATGAACAAGCTTTGTAGCATGCATGCCCTCAGCCAGCTCACAGTTTAAGGAAAGAGAGATGCGCAGACATTCCAGTTAACAAGGATGAGCTGTAGTAGAGTTCTGGGCAGGGAGAGGGTGATGGGACACAGGAGGAGGGCTGGAGGGGAAGGGGCAGAAAATGCCTTATGGAGGAAGGACCTCTTAACTTAGTTGAAAAGTGAGAAGAGTTTGCCTGCAAACATGAGGTGTGTGAGTTGGGGAGCTGGAGAAGTTTTCAGGTGAGAGGATGACAATTCACAAAATGACTGAGGTGTGGTAGAGCAGGCTCTTGGGGTAGAATGGGATGAGCTGATGCTGCCAGGCGGGGCAGGGCCTTGTCTCCCGTGCTGTGGGGTTTTAAGCTTGATTCTGTAGGCAGTGAGGAGTCACTGAAGCAATTTTAAGTGGAGAAAAACCAGATAGCAAGAACATAAGGAAATGTGCTCCAAGTCTTAGTGTCCTTGTCTGATCATCTTAAAAGGATAGATGTGAAAAAAAAAATGTTACATTATTTTCAATGGTAGGTAAATAAGAGGAAGGTAATTAAATGAAGACCTGTGAAACTATGCATTTATGTTATTTTAATTCCACTTTATCTTTTGACCACTGAACTTTTTATGATATGTTAACAGTATATGAAGTTACACATTTAATGTGTTATATTTTCCAAAATTTAATGTCTTTAAAAATGCCTAGGTGTAGCCTTTTTCTATTATGCAGTATGTTTACACGTTAAGAATTCTATATAGAATGGATAATGGAGATATCTTTAATCTTAATTGACTGAGGTTGGATTAGTCTCACTCTTTAACTGTTGACTTTTTGGGGAGAACAGAAATCAATGACAGTCACTTCAGACAGTTTTTGAAGGTTGTGTTTGTTGTTGTTGTTGTTGGTGGTGGTGGTGGTGTTTTGGTATTTTAAAATTTAGCAAGAATTTATTGAAGACCCCCCTGTCTTTTTTCTTCTTTCTCAGTGTACATGGTACAGAATAATAACAATTACTGCTACCAGTTTTAAGTTCTTACTATGTGTTAAGAACTATGCTAAGCATATTTTATGCATGACTTCAATTATTCTTCCCAATAGTCCTAAATAACAGAGGCATTGGAATGAGGAAACTTATCCTTAAGGCACATTGCCAGTGATAGAGCATGGATTTAAACTCAGCTCTGTTTGTCACTGAAAACCTTTTGCTATTTTCAGCATTTTCCTTCCTACTGTAGAAAGGCATAAAAAAAAAAGAGTCATGGTGGCCCTGGTACCAGCTCCTAGGAAGGAATAGCAAGCTGTTATTTCTTGTCTGTTTTTGTTTGGTGATCCCTAGAGGTGGCCTTTAAATAATGGAGCCACAGATGTTAATTGTGTTTTTCCCAGAAGTGCTACACAGCTGATGATGGAATTTGGAGAGGCTGTGCTTCAAAGTATTTGCTGGTATAGCCACGTTTTGTGTGTCTAGGGACTAGACAGTTTTGAACACTCATCTTCTGATGACTCTGAGACCTGCAAGTAGCTCTCCAAAGCCTTACTATTCGAAGTGTGAGCCTCAGACAGCAGCATTGGCATCACCTGGGAGCTTGTTAGAAATCCAGAATCTCAGGCCCCCACCTATATTTACTAAATTGGAATCTGCATTTTAACAAGATTTCCAGATAATTCATATACACATTAAAATTCAAGAAGTACCACCTTAAGCAATTACAGAAAAAAATTGATTTGGCAGCAGTAGCTCAGCACCTGATGAAGCAGCAGTAAATTAAATAATCAACATATTAATTTCTTTCATCACTTAGGAATTACATTAATTAATTAAAGTAGTTTGAATTGATAAAAATCATATAATCTTAGAGTTGGATGGGATCTTACAGGGCCTCTAGGCCAACCTCCCTTCCACAGTAGAGGATATACTTTTCTATGGTGTACTGGCCAGGTGATTATCTAGAAGTATAAATATTTTTACAATATAATGTCCTTTGAAACAGAGCCACCAATGAAATTTCACAATTACAGGATTAATAAATAAGAGAAAACTTGACATTTGTGATGTAAAGATTTAAGAATACGGGAATTTCAGGGATCAATGGAGATCAAGTTCACTCTCTGTTTAATAGTTTTCCATGACTTCTGGTCATAGCCATTGGACCCTATTGTGGAGAGTAGACATTTAGTTCCAGAGAGGTGCTATGATTCCTCAGTTGTACTGGGAAAAAGGTATTTTGTCACTAATGTAGTCAGGTAGCTACATGAACTGACTTGTGAGGACCTTTGTTGTGCTAAACTAAGAAGGGAGGAACAGACTTTCTACTGTTCTGTGCAGGGTCATCACTTAAGCTGCTGGTGTTCTACTTGCCTGTATTCTTGGGAGCAGTTGGGCAAGGCAGCCCCAGGAGAGTAGAATATTTGCTGGGACCCCATTTACTGGGGTTGGGCCACCCAAAGAGTGTGTAATTGGCAAAATTTCACCTCCTTGACTGTTTCTGAGACAAATCTTGTGGCCCTTAGAACAGAGCACTATTTAATAAGATAATTAGTGGATTCGTACTTTATTTACTGTTTTTCTCTATAGCTATGTCTTTTATAACACACACATGTAAAGTTGGTTCCATGACCTAATGTTAGGATTTGATCTTAATAAACATAATCATATAAACAGTTCCTCAGCTTTTTGTGGACCCTTTAAGTGATTTTTAATACATATGTCTCTCTTCTTCCCAAACTGTATCCCACGATGTCTTAATTATAGGGTTCATCTGCTGATCGGAGTCAGTGGAGGGAACCAACCAGAACATCCGATGGCTTGTGCTCTCTCTATGAAGCAGCTTTATGTCTCTTTGAAGAGGTATGTAATAATCACGGCTTTTACATTAAAAATTTCTTTGTCTTAATGTGCTCTAGTATGTATTTATCCCTTAAAAATAACCCATTTAATCTCTGGAAAGGATGCAAAAGAAAGTGGCATCAGTAGTTGGTTACCTCTAGAAAGTGGAGCTGGAGTGTCTCGCATCAAGGGTGGGAAGGAGGCATACTTTTCAGTGTATACCTTTTTATTCATTTTCAACTTTGTACCATTTGCATATGTTAATTAAAATGTATTATTAAATAAAACAGATAGAGAAAGACACACAAACATACGGCTTAATGAATTATTATAAAACAAGTACCCTTTTAATCTGTGTCCATGAAAGAGATAAAACTTTACTAGTAACTCTAGAAGTCCTTTCATGTCCTGATCACTGTCCCTCTCCTTCCCTAAGTAACCACTATCCTGACTTTCAGAGTAGTCACTTTCTTGCATTTCTTTATAGTTACGTCACCTAGGTGTATATCCCTAGACACTATAGTTCAGTCTTGCCCGTTTAAAAATATATCTTTTAAATTTCTTAATCTGTAGGTTTCCCCTACCTTTTTTTCTTTTCCTTCAGTGTATTTGTTCAGGAACCTGGGACTTTTGGGCTGCAGAATTTCCCACCATCTGGATTTTGTTGATTGATTACTCATAATATCATTCAGTGTGTTCTATGTTATTTCCCACATATTGGCAGGTGGATCCAGAGACTTGATCAGTTTCAGATTTGATCCCTTTGGCAATATTATACATGGTGCCGTGAGCTTCCATGTGGTTGTCTCTCTTGTTGTAGTATTAGCAGCCCTTTATTCTTAATGACCAGATCTATTAATTCATTGGTGGTTGGTTGCAAAATGATGATATTCTAATTATATCATTCCTCTTTCATTTATTAATTGCAGTGTTTTTATAAAGAGATGATTCCCTTACCGACTGTTTGGTTACTTTGCCACAATTCTTATAAAAAAAGCAGAATAAATGCTTGATTCTCCCTGCCCAATTTTTAAAAAAATTTCATTACTGATTTTTATTTACTAGTTTTCAGTTTAATGAATTGGTCTCCTGTCATCCTTCAAACTGAACCAGTTGATTCCATTTGAAAAGTATTGTTATGAACTCATAGATTTAAACCTATTCAAGTTTCAATCCATTGAATTATTATCTGTAGTGAGGCTCATTTTGTTTTATCTTTGGTCAACAAGTCTTTCAGGGTAGTAGTCTCTTCAGAGTGGTTCCCAAGTTATTTTGACATAGACCTAATAATCTTTGATAGCTTCCTTGTTACCTGACACACCAAATTGTTCCAGACTCATATGGTAAATTTCTTGATCTGAATCTGGGGTCAGCTTGCTATTTCCCTATAAGCCCTGGTTTCTTTTAGTGGAAAATAGTATTTCAGGACCCCAGTCAGGGTACAGGTACTCATTGCTACTGGGTCGATATTATTTTTCTAGGCTCTTACAGTGGATAGAGCTAAGAAGTGTGTGTGTACATAAAACTAACATACCTCATGAGTTGATACTAATACTTTCAAGTTCAGGGCTATAGAATTTTTATGTAACGTTTTCTGTACTGCATTTATATCTCCTTTCTTCCAAATTAAGAATGCTGATTCTCAAGGATACAGGGATATAGAATTAGAGTATCCCATAATTATCTATTGTTTTAATCACATATTGTGGGCACGCATGCACACACACACACACAACAATCCTAAAATAAGACAAATAGGTATCACTGTATGATTACAGAAAATATCAACTTTTTACATATGCTTTCCCCATTTTTGTAGTTGTATTATATCTACATTCTTAGAGCGTAGATACTCTCTGCTTTTTACCCAAATAACTGCATATTTAATGCTTACTTCCAATTTCTCTGCCAGTGTTCCTCTATTCTTTTTGGTTGTCTGAAGCTCATTCTCTAGTAGATTCCACAATAAAGACTCGTAAATAAGATTCTCTTAGTTCTTACCTCTTAATTGCTGTGCTCTTTATACTTGAAAGTCTGTTTTGAGAATGTAAAATCTTTGGCTCACATTTTCTTGTCTTATATTTCTTAAATATATTCATCTGTTTTCTTCTGGCATAAGCCTTTGCTTCCAAAGTCGGAGGTTAATCTGATTTTCTTTCTTATTTATGGTCATGTGCTTGTTTTGCTGAGAAATCCAGAGGATCTCTTTTCTTTAAAGATCAGTAATTTTGCTAGAATACATGATTTTATGCATTCTGGGTCAATATTGTCAGAGGTGTGAGGATTTCAGTATATAGTTTCAAATCTTTTTTATTTCAGGGAGCTTTCCCTAAATTATTGTTCTTAGTATTAATTTTTCTCTTCATATTTGGTTCTCTTCTAGGACCCTTATTGTCTGTATGTTGGATCTTTGCGTAACTTTAGTAGTTGTCACTTTTTCTTGCGTACTCTTAAACTTTTTCATTTCTTAACAATTTTTTCCTTTTTATCTTCTACTGCTCTTAAGGTATTATCTATTGTATTTATTTACTCTTGGATTCCTTCTACTTTAGTCTTCATTTCTGAAATGATCTTTTTCCTTTTATTTCTAATTCTTTCTTGAGTCTGTCACCTCATTTTTGAGTGTTTCCATTTCAGATTTGCCTGTCTGAAACATATCTTGTTTCATTTTCTTAAACCCTTTAGCTTGCTTTGAAATAGATTACAGATCTGTTTTGTGGGCAGTTTCCTTCTGGCATGCTTTTCTTACAGGGATGTTATTCTGCCTCTTTTCCCTTTTTTTTCCCCCCTAATGATAACTTAGTATGACATTTGACCTTGATACTTTTCTGTTTCTTATTTTTATGATAAATTTATTTTCCTGAACTTTTAGAATGGAATGAGATTCAAGATAGCTTTTCTAAATCCATACACTCCCTTGCTCTTTTGTTTTTGCGTAATGTTAAAAAAAATATATGGTGGTTTTCAGCATATTCCCCTCCCAAGCTTTTATCTTGACCTTCTGTCTTTCCTCTCTGTTGTCCCCATTCTGCTCAATTTTTATTCTACTCCCAGTAAGTTTCTCTTCAGTGTGAGGGCTCTGCCCTGGAACGTAGTACTGGCTTGTCAGTTTCAAGAGCTCACAAGAGCTTGATTGCTCTAGATTCTTTCAAACTTCTCATCATGGACCCTTTGTGGCTACCTGCTATCAGAAAGGGCAAAGCTCTTCCCAGTTGCAACTAGTGTTCTTAGATTGGCTCACTCTTCTTTCTGGTGAGTACCTGATTGGTTGTTTTGGGTTTTTCTTGGTCTGAGATCTGTCAGACATTCTTTGGCTTCCTCCTGAACAAATATTATTACCATGAAGATTCTGTGTTTGGTAGGGGTTTTTCCACACCTGCTTATATCTTTAAGTTATTGGAGCTACGTTTGTCGCCTAGTTTTGTTGTAAATGTTAAGCATGAGTTTGGAGTTTTGCTTTCTATTTGCTCTGTGTAATGATTCACAGTGTTTAGAAAACTATGTTACTGCTACTATTGTTACCTTCCCAGAATTCTACTCACCCCCCAGTTGTTTTTAAAAAACACATTTCTAAGCCCTGTGAGTAGGTTTTTTTGGCCTCTCTTCTCATTCTCTTTTTTTTTTTTCTTGTAGGAGTCGGGGAAGATGGGCTATGATTTTTTAAGCCTTATTATAGTACAGTAGTTCCCCCCTTATCTTCAGAGGTTACATTCCAAGACCCTCAGTGGATGCCTGAGACCGTGGATAGTACCAGACCCTATATATATCATGTTATTTCCTGTACATACATACCTGTGATAAAGTTTAATTTATAAATTAGGCTCAGGAAGAGAATATCCAAATTGCCAGCATCACTACCCTTGCACTTTGGGGCAATTATTAAGTAAAATAAGGGTTACTTGAACATAAGCACTGAGATACTGCAGCAGTCAAGCTGATAACTGAGATAGCTACGAAGTGACTAGTGGTTGAGTAGTGTATGCAGTGTGGCTATACTGGACAAAGGGATGATATTCAGAACAGTATGCAGTTTAAAACTTACGAATTGTTTATTTCTGCAATTTTCTATTTAATATTTTTGAACAGCAGTTGACTGCTGGTAACTGAAACAGCAAAAAGTGAAACCGTAATAAGAGGGAGGGGGGCTACTGTAACAAAGCTTTAGATAAAAAATACTACCTTGCTTGGCCCCATCATCCCCCTTTTGTCGGCAGCAGAATTTCAGATCTTTCACTAGGCAGCCTTTATTTACACATATTTTCTATGTCCTCAAGGCTGTCCTCATATTCATTGGAAAGTATTTGTCTGACACACATATTGTGTTGTTTGGGGTACTATTTAAAGATTCTGACTAAAATTACTCTATCCCTTCCCATTTAATGATCTGATAATATAATATATTCACTTTTGAAGATTCTTCTTTTATTGTTTTGCTTGATTCGGAAAAAAAAAAACTAAAAGGAGGGCAACAAATTGACAGCAGCTGTAGTCAGAGGTAATACCTTACACTGTATGGGATTCATACAAGTCAATTAAAAATTCATTAAGTTCTAATAAATAAATGAGCGGAAGTAAGTGATAGGAAAATAGATGGAGAAACTTTAGTTCTGGTATTAATAAGAAAGTGTGAAGTTAAAAGACTACATTCCCCGCCCCCCACTTAAGTTTGCAAAACAAATTTGAAGCATAATACTTATTATTGGTATGGTTGCAGTGAGACTGGTACTCTCACATAGACCTGTTCATTGATTAGGGCAACTGTAATAACAACCCCTGGGTCCTGTGCTTTAGGCAGGGTTTAGAGGAGGTGGGAGGGGAGAAGCCTGGGTTTTTATAAAGCATTATGAGTGACAGTAGACTTTACCATTACATTCAACACAAATGGTAAATAAGCCATTATTTTTTATATAGCTATAATCTATATATATATATATCTATATGTAGATATATATATATATGTGTGTGTGTAGGTGTTGAGTTGCTCTGGACTTTTATTTTTTTTAGGACAGCCCTCATTTTGCATATTGCTGATAATAAAATAATATTGTAATACCAGTTTTGAAAATGATCTAGTATAATATGTTTCAAGAATCATAAGATTGTTGTTATTTTTTTGGATATAGTAGTCCCATTTCTGAGGCTCTTCCCTAAGGAAAATAATTAAAAATGTAGTAAAAAGTATATTCCTAAAAATGGCTTATATAACAAATAAGTAGAAAGAATCTAAATGTCCTCTTAAAGGAAAACGATTAAGTAAATAATGATTTTTACATTAGATGGAATATTAATGGGTTCAATCATGAAGATTAGGTAGACATAGAGAAAATTTTGCATAGCTCTTTTGTATCATCACTTTTATAAATCCACTGTGATAACTGTGTTAAAGAACATGTATATACAAAACTCTGGAAGGACATATGTAAAAAAAACATAACATTTATTATATTAAGGTGATGGGATTTCAAAGGTGGTTTTTTTTTTCTGCTTTGATTTTTAAGCTTTGTTTTTCTATAATGTTGTTATATGCATTAATAAAATGTTTAGTTGAAAAAGAATTGTCTCCTCTCCCCATTTTTGCCACTTTTAAAGTATTTTTTAGTGTTTTATTCTGTATGAACAAATAGTCTAGCCATTTTTGTTTAAGATTAGATGCGTTGTTCTTAGGTTATTTGAACAATTGAGAGTTTTAGAAGGAAAGTCAACAATCATTTCAGAGAATATTTATAAAAATATATGCACTAAAAATGTCTTGTTCGTATTTCTTATTTTAATAGGTTTGCAGAATGGCTTCTGATTACTCAAGAACATGTGCTAGTCCAGATAGCATTCAGACTGGTGATGCCCCCATTGTCTCAGAGACCTGTGAGGTTTATGTTTGGGGGAGCAACAGCAGCCATCAGTTGGTAGAAGGCACACAGGAGAAAATATTACAACCCAAACTGGCTCCTAGTTTCTCTGATGCTCAGACTGTGAGTTTTCTGCATACTTTACAAATTGATAGATGACAAGATTTCCTTTGAATAACCTTAAGAGTGTTTTTTTTAGAAAAAATTTATTTTTAAATTTTTTGAGCTATATATACACCTAAGAAGCCACCACCGCAATCAAGATAGCTGATAACTTTTTAATGAGTGAATGTTCTTGCTTGTTTCTTATCTGTATTGTTGCTATACCAGCTGTGTCAGTTTTTTTCATTTTCATAGAAAAAATATTTTTAATCCTCCATTTCCATACAGTGTTTCCAAGTTTCCAAAAATTAAATTTGGATGTGGAATTTTAAAAGAATTATGAATGACAACAGACTTAACCATTATATTCAACACAAATGATGAATACGACTAAATACAAATTAGAATTTTCCCTTTGCCAGATTGGCATTTCATTTTCTTATTATGGTCACTTTTTTACATTAATTGCTACCTTTTAGGCAACCTCAAATTTTCCATTTTATTATTTTCATTAAAATGTAAGTTTTTCTTAAATGAGTTTAGAATATATAGTACATGGCTCTTGCTATAATGGACCCTACCGAATTATAGGAAAAGTTTTGTTGCCATTTACAAGTTGTGTAGAGGATACTGAAATATTTTGCTTTGAACTATGTTGTCTTATTGAACTATGACTAGATAGATAACTTGAAAAGATAAAATATGCATTAATTTGAGTTTAGCAGTAAAATCAACATAAGCAGGCCATTAATAGTTTTCTTAGTTTTCTGTTTACTCCTTCATCTCTATGGAGGTTCATATTCTGCTTTAAAAGATTTCCTTTGAGTCCCGTTGATAAAATTAGCCTTAAATATTATACTTTGATTCTCATAAAAGCATTTTATATTTGTGATTCTGTTTGTTTGCTTATAGATTGAAGCTGGACAATACTGCACTTTTGTCATTTCTACGGATGGCTCTGTCAGAGCTTGTGGTAAAGGCAGCTATGGGAGACTGGGCCTTGGAGATTCTAACAATCAGTCTACTTTAAAAAAGTTAACGTTTGAGCCTCACAGGTCCATTAAAAAGGTCTCATCTTCTAAAGGATCTGATGGCCATACTTTAGCTTTCACGACAGAAGGAGAAGTCTTCAGCTGGGGAGATGGTGATTATGGGAAACTGGGACATGGAAATAGTTCAACACAGAAATATCCCAAGCTTATTCAAGGCCCTCTGCAGGGAAAGGTATGTGCTTTCTTTTTGGATTTAAAAATAATTAGATGCACTGTTGCTGTAATTGCTATAATTAATATCTTTCAGATTTTGATGTACTCTTTCTGAAGTAGCCTGCCCCTCCTAACCCTTTGGCTCATCTTTTGGGTATCTGCTTGATGGTTTACAGAACACTTTCACATACATTATTTAATTTTAATCCTTTTTTTAGGAGGGGGATGAGGTAATTAGGTTTATTTATTGATTTGCTTGTTTGTTTGTTTTTAGAGGAGGTACTGGGAATTGAACCTAGGACCTCGTGTATGCTAAGCATGCACTCTATCACTTGAGCTATACCCTCCCCCCTTTAATTTTAATCCTTATAACAGCCTTGTAAGGGTAGCTATTACTGTCTTTTTGCAGATAAGAAAACTGAGACTCATCCACTTAACAAATATTTATTAAGCACCTTCCAAGTGCCAGGCAGTGTTTTAGGCACTAGACATACAACAGTGAACAAAACAGACAAGATCCTTTCTCTCATGGAGCTTTAATCTGTGGGATAGAGGTAATAAATGAGTAAACAAGCATGTAAAATAATTTCAAACAATAGTAAAGAAAAACAAGTAATGTAAGAGACACTGACTTGGGTGGAGTGTGATATTAAATAATGAGGTCAGAGGGTTCTCTTGTAGTAGGTAGCATTTTAACAGAAACTTAAATGAGGCATTTAGAGTGGTCAAAACTTGCCCAAGGTCACACATAAATAATTGGCACCATTAGAAACTGAGCCTAGATCTCCTCTTTTCATTTCTATTTTACCTTTCTTTAAAGAAATGAAGCCATTTTCCTAACTTAAAGTTATATGCAATTTTGTGGGTTCCTCCATCTTAAGATTGCATTCTTTCCATGAATGTTTTCTTATATAAAAATCTTTTAAAGTTTAAATTTTAATGTTATACCAGAATTACAAGTGGGACACTCTTCCTTTGTCTGACAAATTTGGCTATCAAATGAATTTTGCTTTATTGTAACTTGCAGTATTGAGCTTAGACATCAACCTCAAAGCAAATGAGCCTTGGAACATTGCACTTAATATCAGGGGTTACTTGATAAGATGAATATGGGGCTTATTCAGCTTGATAAATTGAATATGCAGCTCTAAGGAACTTCAGATCTTCAGATAAATACTCTTGGAAGTTGTATTTTTTTAGTTTTTCTAGCACCTTCTTTCTTAATTCTCATTGTTTTCCATTTTCTTTACTAATATTCATTTTAATGTTCCATTTTATAATGGAAACATTGCCAGCTACAAATAACTTAGTATGAGCATCATGAAGGAAAAAGTCCCAAAAAGTAAATTAATAATTTACAGATGAAATTTTCAGAAGTTCTTAGTGTATTATCTAGAATGTATTAGGTGCTTAGTATTTTGAATCTGAATTTTGAATTTTCTAAAGTGAATTCTAATTTTTGGAGTTTAAAATATGTGGAGTTACTAGTGTAGATATTTTTCTATTTGTCTTTTTTTCAGTAGTTAGTGATTTTGATCAGTGTTGAAAGGTTTTAAGTGATCCCCAAATTATGCTGCTGTATACTCTTATTTCCCTGATTCTGCTGGTCAACTGTGTAGCTGTTTGAAGATAAAGAGATCCTGTCAGGAGTTTTATCAATGTAAGCTTATGTTACTGCTTAGATCTTTCTGCATTGGTATTAATCAGTGTGTTTTTGAGAGTTATCCCTATTATGTCATGAGTTTTTCTCAATTAGCCAGGACTGGAGGTTTTGTTTTAACATTATATTTAAAATTTTTTCATTATTCTGTGAATGTTCGGCCCCCTCCAACTCTTTGAGTAAAGACTTGATTGGTGGTATAATATTGTTGCAAGTGACTAGATTGATGTATTTGGGGGTGAGGGGACCGCCAACCTTTACAGTGCCTTTTTGTGAATTAAGGAAAGTTGTCCTTTCCTCTGGGTAGAAGCCAGAGTTCCTGGCTTCTAGCCATGAGCACAGGCTATATATTTCAGCACTTTCTTGACCCTTTAGCCAGCCTCCACACTGTACATGGCACTTCCTGAATGAGTTGTGAATATCAGTATCTCAAGTCTCTGCATATAGGATCAAATGTAGATTGTGTGTTTTAGCATCTTTGTGTTCATCAGATTCGCTTTGTGTGCAATGCAGGTAGTTGTTTGTGTGTCAGCTGGATACAGACATAGTGCTGCTGTCACGGAGGACGGTGAATTATACACGTGGGGTGAAGGAGACTTTGGAAGATTAGGTAAGATTTTTTAAAAATTGAAGTTATTGTCACAGGGAAATAAATGATGATGGTTACTGAGAAGCAGTGAGATTAGATTTAACAGGTCAAAGACTGTCATTTATTTTGCTAGTTTTATGCTCAGAGGAAGATAATTTTATATAGAGAATACTTAGCTTCTGGTGCTGAAAATTAAGATGTAATTAAATCTAGAAAATATGTACTGCCTTGAGCAGGCACTGTAGGATTTCAGGGATAACAAAAATACCAGCATGACCTTGAAGTGTATGATCTAGGAGGTAGTGAAAACAAGTCAACATTCACATGATAGTAGAGAGCATTGTGTAAGTGCTGTGAGAGCAGCATAAGTAAGAAGGTTCTACTGATCATTGAAGGGACTGGGTACCTCAAGTTGGAGCAACCAACTTGATAAGAAAATATTAGAAATTATTCTTGGATAAAAGATATTAGAAATTATTTTGCTTTTGTATTTAATTGCACTTTAAACTTTGTTATTAACTTGTAATGTTTATTCTTGTGAAGTAATGGCCTGAAGAAAAAGAATTCACATTATTTCTTTGTTGTTATATGTGTTTTATCCTAGGTCACGGTGACAGTAATAGCCGTAATATTCCAACATTAGTAAAAGACATTAGCAATGTAGGAGAGGTTTCCTGTGGCAGTTCACATACTATTGCTTTATCTAAAGATGGGAGAACTGTGTGGTCTTTTGGAGGAGGAGACAATGGTATGTAAAAAATTATTTTTTGATAGTTTTGGCCTTTTTTCCTTGAATTTTTAAAAAAATTTATTTTTCAGTTATGCAAGCCTATTATAGAAAAGCTTAAATGTAAATGAGCAGAAATTTTTTAAAAATTTAAATGAACTGTTTCTACAAATGTTGCTATAATCATTGTTACAATTTTGGTAGATAAGTATCTAAATATGGATACATTTATACAAATATGTACATATATTTCTACATAAATGTCTTTAAAAACCAAAGCGGACTTATCTATTACCATAGATATTATTTTATAACCTGTTGGTTTTTATCTAATGATGTCTTAATGAATATCTTTCTGTGTAAACAAACATGGCTCTACATTTTTCTTTTCAGTGGCTCAGAGTATTCTTTCATGTGATTGTAGTAAAATGTATAAAACAATTTACTGTTGTTGAGTATCTACATGGCTTCCAGTTTTTTTCAGTATTAAAAACAGAACAATGAATGACTAAATCTTTTTCTACTTTTCTTGGTCAGTTCTACCAGCAATGAGAGAATGCTCACTTTCCCATATCCCTCAATAATACTGGCTATTACAATTAAGATAATTAAAAAAATTCTTTCAGTAGTGAAAATACTATCATTTAAGTTGTATTTCCTTAGTGAGGTTGAATTTATATGTTGTGGGCCATTTGCTTTTTTTTCTTTAGTGATTTGCCAGATTTTCTATTTGGTGAATTATTGAATCTTCCAAAAAATTAAAAATAATCATATACATAAACATTATTGTCTAAGACCTGTTTATTATATCAGTAAATTTGAAGTAATACTGTAAGTATGACCATTAAAGGGGAGAAAGCAAATTAATTTTCCATCTCTCTCCTAAAGTGGTTTTAATTACTTGAAATTAAGATTCAGGAGACTTGTTTGTTGGTTTCATTCTTATAACAAAACCATTCATTTGTTAACATCCTCTGCTATCAGAAACTTAAAGCCTTCTATGATGTGGCCCATCTGTCAGGTTATTGATGGAAAGAGTAGCAAGATTAGTCAACATTAATATTTACAGAAAGAATAGAGATTCTTTAAAATAAGTAAATTGTTTACTTGTATGTGTTTGTTTTTACAGGCAAACTTGGCCATGGTGATACCAACAGAGTGTATAAACCTAAAGTTATTGAAGCTTTACAAGGAATGTTCATTCGCAAAGTTTGTGCTGGAAGTCAGTCATCACTTGCTTTGACATCAACGGGGCAGGTAGGACTGAGGGATGAATATAAAGGCTTAGAGTATTTCAGAGGACCAGGTGACTAAGAAGTAATAATCATATTTAAAATTTAAAGTTAAAAAAATACATTTTAAAGTTGATTTACTGAAATGAAATAGTTTCTCCTGTTTGAAGAAGTAGAGTATCTGAGAAGGAAATAGGTTTCCTGACTTGGCCTGTGTGAGCCAGATAAACTTGCCTTTAGCCCCATGTTCTTTGAGTTAAGATGGCTTTTAAAAAGCTTTTAGCACTAAGCACCCCTTAAACCCTTTCCTAAAAATCATGAATAGTGGGGGAAAATGAGACCAGAGCTTGTTGGAACCAGTGATATGAACTAAAGAGACAAGAAGATGATCAAAAGAAAGGATAAGGAGAACTTTTCCAGATGGAAAATAATCTGAGGGGGTTAGGTGTTTCTGAGCAAGAGTTACCCAGGCCCGGGACAGTCAGAATTGTATAATCCCTTTTATAAACTTTTGATTTTCTACGTACGTATTTTGACTTCCTTCTATTTGTTAGTTGGTGAAGGAGAGAGTTCTGATATGGTGATAGACTAACAATAATTTTCCTTCTTACATCCATCAGTGATGAAAGTGAAAAAGTGAGCTGACCACTCATTCTCACATGTAGACAGCTATTATGTGCCAGGCAGTGGTACTTAGATGTTTCTGACATTGAGATGGCAGATGAGCGGCAAAGCCAAAATTAGCATATAATTTAATTATTTGTGAAATACTGGAATGCTTTGTCCTTAAAAAAAAGTCTAACTCAAAGCTACTCATCATTTTGTATAATTACATCAGTCATTTGTTACAATGCTGGCTGCTGTCTTAAAATTTAAAACTTCCCTTTTACATCTTTCTCACTGTGAATTTTGTGGTGAGATCCATGAATTGAAGCCAAAAGATGCTCACTTATTTGATCTGTAGCCACAGGCAACTCACAGACCTTTCTTGAACACTATGTGCTGCTTTTTTATAAGAGGGGTAACATGTCTGCTTTCAGTGATCATATATAAATGATCATATAGTTATTTGAATTAAAAGTTTCTATAACTTTAGTATCTAACCACACTCTTGTTTAACCCAAGTTGTTAACCTGCTACCTCAGGATATTTGTGGTGTGTTCTGCTTGTTTCAGGTCTATGCTTGGGGTTGTGGAGCTTGTCTGGGTTGTGGTTCCTCGGAGGCTACTGCTCTGAGACCTAAGCTTATTGAAGAACTGGCTGCCACAAGAATAGTTGACATTTCTATTGGAGACAGTCATTGTTTGGCTCTTTCTCATGGTAAGGTCATTTGTTTTTAAAGAAATAGTATTAACTATTACTTTTCATAAATATTTTACATTTAAATTTGGCTTTTCTTTTTTTCTTTGTGTTTTGTTTTTAGATAATGAAGTTTATGCCTGGGGCAATAACTCAATGGGGCAGTGTGGCCAAGGAAATTCCACAGGTCCTATTACTAAACCAAAGAAAGTGAGTGGCTTAGATGGCATAGCTATTCAACAGATCTCCGCCGGAACATCACACAGTCTGGCATGGACTGCTCTTCCTAGGGACAGGTAGGGCCAGGTTTAAAATGCGTTGTGTTTTATTAACAGCAGAAACACCAATAAAAGCAGAAATAATTGCACTTTGTTCATAAAATACCCTTCTGAATATTTCTAGTATTGGTTTTTTAACTTCAGTAGACGTGACATCTAGATTTCTTTCAATTTGATTGTTGAGGTTAGATATGTTTCATAACTAAGAAGTTATACCTTATATTTAAGACAGTGTCTTAATTTAAGTGTCTTCTAAACATTTTGAATTCCTTCTCTGTCTCCAGATACTTATCTTAAAAATGAAGTGTCTGCATATCAGGAGGAAGTTAAATTAAAATAATCAGAATCAGAACTCGGCTTTATTATTTTTAATAGTTAGCTTCCATGCCCTTTATCTGGTTGGTTTTTGGAGGAAAAAAGCAGTGGCTAACATTTAAATAAAGGAAGTTTCTCTTTGCAGATACTAGCTTTTTCCTAAAGTGATAACTATATCTTTCTTAGGTAATCAGGTAATTTTTAGCCAATATTAGGAGATTGAATTTTAAGGGATTTGTGTGTTATTTCAGGTATTTCAGATGCTTGTGGGCTAGTTAATAACTTAGAATATATTATATTTGTATTCTAAACCTGATTCAGATGGGGTTTATTCTGATATTCTAACCAACTTAAGACATTTGTGGATAATTATCCTCCAAAACAAAAGCTGAAAATATAATAAATTGAATTATAAATAATTTGCTATTAGTATTAAATCTGCAACTTCCCACCTTTTATGTAGAAACTTGGTTCCCAAGATCTTGAAAATTTTCACGAAAGTTTTCAAGAAGTTTTCTTTTAGTAGATTCCAGTGTATCACTTTACAGAGTCAGGCTATTTTTCTTAAAATGAACTATGCACACCTTACAGACCCTAAGAATCAGAGGAGGCTAGAATAGATCATATGGCTCAGCCCTCTGCCTTCAGGTGAGTGAATATCCAAACCCTCCAAAATAGGTAGTGATACATGTTTTCTTTTTGAAGAATTCTAGGGCTGGCAAATTCTTGGTTTTCCTCAGTTGCTAAAAGGAAGGATTTAATCACCTTTATCATCAAAAAGGTCTTCTGTGTAACTTGTTGACATCTTTCAACTTTAGTCCTGGCTTAATTTTTGTGTTTGATTGTGTGTGAAAATTTCATGTTATGGGTTTTTCATGATTTTCTTATGCATCTTTCTAGACAAGTTGTTGCCTGGCACCGACCTTATTGTGTAGATCTTGAAGAGAGTACCTTCTCACACCTTCGTTCTTTTCTTGAAAGATACTGTGATAAAATAAACAGTGAAATTCCCCCACTTCCTTTCCCTTCATCAAGGTATGTAACATATATGTAGATTTGTGTGTATGTGCACATGTGCATATACATCTATTAATTCCTCATTTTGAATTTTCTCTTACTCTTCTTTCTTGTTCAACTTCTCCCTCAATTATATGAAACTTCTTTATAACTTAAAAAAGAGCTTAATTAGGTACTTATTGATAATAACCTTTATGAAAAATTATCCATAATTTCATGAATCATGTTTTTAAAATTATTATTGGTCATAATTTGACAAAATTTTTTAAGAGAAAAAAATGTTACCCAAACTGGATAACACATGCTCTTTCAGAGTTCCAGAAGTTCATCGCAGTTTATTTGGTTTCAGGGAACACCACAACTTCCTCAAGCTGTGCCTGAAGCTGCTTTCAAATCACCTTGCTCTTGCACTTGCGGGAGGGGTAGCTACCAGCATTCTTGGGAGACAGGCAGGTCCTCTTCGAAACTTGCTCTTCAGACTGATGGACTCAACTGTCCCAGATGAAATCCAAGAGGTAAGAATATAGGACTTGTGAATCTGTATCTCCAGCCGTATCTTTTTCTGAGGTTGTAGCTCTTAAATTCAGCTATGTATTGCAAAACTTCCAATTGGATGCTCTTTCTGTTACTCTTCTCTTCTTGGTGGGAGTAAATTTTTTAGTGAACTTGTCCTTTAAGACGAAGGTCAGATGTCACCTCTGGGATACCTCTCACACCCCGCTCTCCTGCCAGGTTAGGTTTCTCTTATGTATGTTCTCATCACATCACATTGTTTTGTAGTTGTCTTTTTACAGATATGCCTGTCTTTTCCACCAAAAGATGAATTCCTGAGGACAAAGATCCAGTTTTATTTTTATTTTATTTTTTATCGTGGTAAAATGCACATAACATAAAATTTGCCATCCTAACCATTTTTAAGTATACAGTTCAGTGGTATGAAATATATTCGTAATGTGCAACCGTTGCCACCATGCACCTCCATAACTCTTTTCGTCTTACAAAATTAAAATTCTGTACTCATTAAACAGTAACTCCTCATTCTCCCCTCCCTCCTGCCCCTAGTGACTACCATTCTACTTTCTCTCTCTGATTTTGACATTCTAAGTATGTCGTAAAAGTGGAATCATACACAATTTGTCTTTTTTATGACTAGCTTATTTTACTTAGCATAATGTCATGGTTCATCCATGTTATGTAGCGTATGTCAGGATTTTCTTCCTTTTTAAGGCTGGTTAATTTTCTGCTATATGTATGTATCATATTTTTTGCTCATCCATCATCTTTATGACCTTGGATTAGGCAGTGGTTTCTTAGATATGACACCCAAAGATAAGCAACTAAAGAAAAAAGAGATAATTTATAAATCATATGTCTGTTAAGATTCTAGTTTCCAGAATAAAGTATCCTTACAACGCAACAATAAAAAAGATGAATAACTCAATCAGAAAATGAGCAAAAAATCTGAGTAGACACGTCACCAAAGAAGATATACATAAGGCTAGTAAGCAAGAAAAAATGTTCAACATCATTAGTCATTAGGGAAATGCAAATTAAAGCTACAGTAAGATGTTGCTTCACACCCACTAAATGGCTATAATCAAAAAAACTGACAATAACAAGCATTGGTGAGGATGTAGAGAAATTGGAACCCTTTATACATTGCTAATGGGAATGTAAAGTGGTGCAGTCACTTTAGAAAATAGGTAGTTCTGTAAATAGTCAAACACAGAGTTACCACATAACAGCGATTCTACACCTAGGTCTATACCTAAGACAATATATAACATGTGTCCACACAAAAATTTGTATGTGAATGTTCATGACAGTATTATTCACAGTAGCCAAAAAGTGGAAACAAACAAATGTTTGTCAACTGATGAATGGATGAACAAAATGTGGTATGTCCATACAATATAATATTATTCAGCCATAAAAGAGAATTAAGTGCTGATACATAACTACAATATGAGTGAACCTTGTATACATTATGCTAAGTGAAAAAAGCCAGACACAAAAGGCCACACACTACATGATTCTACATTTATGAAATGTGCAGAGTAGGCAAATCCATGGGAACAGAAAGTAGATTAATTTGTTGTCAGGGGTTTTGGGGGAGGATAAGGTGGAGAGTGGCTGCTAATGGGCACAGGTTTTTTGGGTGGTGATGCAAATGTCCTAAAATTAGATAGCGGTGATGGTGCAGAACTCTGGGAATACACCAAAAACCACTGAATTCTATACTTTCAAAAGGTGAATTTTGGAGGGGGGGTGAGAAAAAAAGGTGAATTTTATGACGTATGAATTATATGTCAGTTTTTTAAAAGCACAAAAGATAACTGATTTTTCAACTAGAAGGACACGTCCCTGGGATGCAGACAGAAGAAATATTAACTTGGTGGTGAGTGGGAACTTTGAGGATTAAATATTATCAGGAACAGGAATATTTTTAAAAGCTTGAAAAGTATTGGAGGAAAAGAAGGAAAGTAAACTTAAGTTATTTTTAGAGTTGTTAGGTATTTATTCCTTGAACCTCCTTGGTAGCTAGCTACTCCTTAGGAGGGTCCTTAGGAGGTGGATTCTCCCAGGATGTGTTCAGGGTTGTTTCTGTTCCTCTTTCCTTACCCCTGAACTTTCCAGAAATGTATCTATTTGCCAGAATCAGTGCTGCTGCTGTTTTTTGTTTCTTTCTTTTTTGATGCTTTATTGGAACTAATTGTAGACTTAAGGAAAATCATTGCATGAATAGTAAGAGTTTTCATGTTTCTCTCAGCCAGTTTCCCTTAATGCTAATGTCTTATATAACTACAGTATAATTATCAAAGCTAAGAAATCAACATTGGTTTAACATTATTAATTAAACATCTTATTAGAAAGTTAATCAGTTTTCCACTAATGTCCTTGTTCTTTTGTAGAATCCTACTCAGAATACCATATTGCATTTAGTTGTTATTTCTTCCTGGTCTCCTGCACTGTGTAAACAGTTGCTCATTCTTACTTTTCTTTCATGACTTGGACGTTTTATGCATACTGGTTGATTATTTTTTGAATATCTGTCTGTTACTTTTTTCATGATTGGACTGAGGTTATGCACTTTAGGCAAGAATACCACAGAAATGATGTGTCCTCAGTTCATCACATCACGGAGTTCATGATATTGATGTGTCTTATTACTGGAGATTTTGACCTTGATCACTTGGTTAAGGTGGTGCTTGCTGGCACCATCCATCAGTAGCTTCTGAGAGAGGACAGATAGAAAATACATTCTTTGAGACTATACTCACACTTAAATAGTTTACAAATTGAATATCTTCATGAATAGTTGAGGCATAGTATTCTAAATTGGAAATCATTTTCAAATAAGAATTGTGAAGTCACCTTCTAGCTTTTAGGTCGTTACTCAGCAAATCCATGCTATTCAAATTTTTGATCCTTTTATGGAAATCTGTTTTTCTTTCTGGATTCTATGGCAAGTTCTGCTTGTCCTCTCTGTTCTCATACTTCAAAATAATGTGAACTGATGTGGGTCTGATTTTATCCATTGTTGTATATAATTGGGTAGACTCAATCTGGAAACTCATAACCTCAGTGTTAAGAAACTATCTTGAGGTATACTGTTGATTTCCTCTTCATTGTTTTCTCTCTCTCTCTGAAACTCGTTATTGGGATAATAAACCTCCTGGACTATCCTCTTAATTTTCTTGTATTTTCTTTCCTATTTTCCATCTTTTGCCCCCTCTACTTTATAAGAAATTTAATTTTTATATTTTAACACTTCTGTTGAAGTTGTTTATTTTTTATATCATATTTTTAAAAATTTATAAGAGCTCTTAATCATTGTGCATTTCTTTTTTTGTAGTTCAACCCTCATTTTATTGATAAAGAAGCTATAACCCAGAGACATTGTGATGCACAAGATAAAATGGCTATTCTTTATGTTGTTCATGTTACTTGGACCTTTGTTTGGCTAAGGCCTACTCATTTTTCAATTCCTAACCTAAATGCCTAATTTAGGAGGCCTTCCATGAGTCCATAGGCTGTATTAATTGCCTTTATGTATGAATGCTCACTCAAGTTTGCAATTTCTTTTACTTTCCTTGTGTGACTCCTTTCACACTTAAAATTATTTGCTCAGGGTCTCTTTTTTCACTAGACTACATGCTCTTGAAAGCAGGGCTTTTGTCTGTCTTGTTCACGTCTACATCATAGCACTTTGCAGAGAGCTTTACCAGGCTCAGCACTGTAGACTCAACATCAAATACTTCTTGTGTGGTGGTTAGCTATTTAGTGGCAAATCCAAAATACGTATTCTAGTTTTCTTAAAGACGTCTAAAGAAGGACTCATTATGCTTTCTTCTAGTCTCCTTCTACTCTCTGTCATGCCTCCTTCTTTAGATTTCTGATCCACCTTTTTTAGACTTCTATCTTAATAGTCAGTGGGTTTATTTTTCATGTGTTTTATTAAAAATAAGAACCAAACCAAATAAATCTACTTTTCCTTTTTTATATTAGGTGGTAATTGAAACTCTGTCAGTGGGAGCAACCATGCTATTACCTCCATTACGTGAACGTATGGAATTACTTCATTCTCTTTTACCCCAAGGACCTGATAGATGGGAAAGCTTATCTAAAGGACAGGTGAGCCTTTGCATAATATCTAAGTAAACTAGTAATATTACAAAAAAAATAGACTGAGAGGGAAATAAAGCTAATTGATTGATGAAATAATACTTAACTTGGTAAGTCTGGTAAATCCTAGTATTTAATGTTTTCTACTGGAAGAGTTCCCAGATTTCTAATGAAAGCGAAGCAAGTGATAATTTATTAAGTGATTTGGGGCTAGTTATTAGAATTATGTCTGATTTTTCTAGTGTTGTTTTCACTGTCAAACCAGAGACCTTTTAGTTTATTTGAGATGTGCTAAGTTGAAATCAAGGGCATGAGCTACTGTTGGTTTCCATGCCCAGAACTTTGAAATAGTTTATATAAAAAGTAAAAGATGACTGTAATGAAAAAGTAGTTGATGATATGAATATGCTTATTATTTCTATTTTTGATATCTTATGTATATTAAAATAAGTACATTTTGCTCAACCAAGTAGAACAGTCAATTGTAGAGTTACGTATTTGAGGGGAAAAGTGGTACTTACTGGCAATAAATATAATATCCACAGATGCCTTCCAGCAAGTATTATGAATTAGTTTAGATTTCAAGTGATTTATTTTAAATATGTGAATAAATGGTTTCATTGGTAATTCTGTTGAAGAATGTATAATATAATTTATCTGATGACATTTTCTACTCCTCTTTACTTATAGTGCTAAAATCATTGTGCAGATTGTGCCATTTTAGCTTAGAGTTTCAGGTATTCACGGATGGAATAAAACATTGTAAGTTGCATTTTCCCAAATGGTATTGGTTGGATAGCTTTTTAAAAAATTACACACTTCCTAAAAGATTATTATTTATGAGAATATTAAGTGAATTAGTTAGCATCATTAGTATAGTTTTTTTTTTTCTGGGATCCTTATTTTTACTTTTCTAGTGCAAATGCTAATTATTGTTTGTTCCTATTTCATCAATGGAAATATTTTTCTTTAGAGAATGCAGCTGGATATTATTCTGACAAGTTTGCAAGATCATACCCATGTAGCCTCCTTACTTGGCTATAGCTCACCCTCTGATGCTGCTGACCTCTCTTCTGTATGTACTGGTTATGGAAGCCTGTCAGATCAACCTTACGGCACTCAGAGCTGTCATCCAGACACCCATCTGGCTGAAATTTTGATGAAGACTCTCTTAAGAAATTTAGGATTTTATACAGTAAGTTGCTCTTTTTTTTTTTTTTGTAGTAAAAAGAATAAAGCTTGGGCTTTTTTTTTTTTAAGGAGGTGGGTCTCACTTCAGGTCAAAGTATTTTGACATTTCAACACTTATGAAATAAATAAAACTCTAGACTTCCCTCATTCAAAGGGGGAAAACATGTCAGACCTTCTGAAATATTGTGGATGCCAAATGACTTATAATTGAGAATTCCAAAGAGATTTATTTTGGAATTCTACCCAAATTTTCTGATGTTACTGTACAAGAATAAACGGACATTTTGCAAGAGAAGAATAATGAGGAAAGGATTAACCTTACTAGATATAATTTTATAATTGAAGAATGTGGTTGGTACTGACCAAAAATAGGCTGATTAATAGGAGAGAAGCTTTCTCTGTCTTAGGGTGCCATTAATTCTTACTTTGGTATTTGTTAGATCCATCTCTTTTTTCTTACCGTTTCTGTGGGTTCTAATCCGTGCCATCATGAACAAATGTTAACAGCAACATTGTAGCTGTTGTCACAGTTTCTGGTGTCTTCTCATCATCTTACTGCTAGAATAACCTTGTGTTAAATGACCTTCTTTTATTAAATTAAAACTTCTTCAGATGCTTCATCATTTGGCTTTCACACCACACTCACCTGAGCTCATGCATGACATACCCATCTCCTGCTCTCTCTTCCTGTGTACCAACCTGCGGCTGCCTTAAGACTTGATTGTTCTAGGAAGTCTTGCCCAAATAACCTTTTCTAACTATGTAGTTATAACTGCAGACCTCTCAGCAATTTTTAGAGTCAGAGTTTACTGTGCGACTTAACTTTCTATTATTTGTGTATCACTTCGTATTATCTCCTGTGCCTCTTCAGGGTTAGGTCTGTATCTGTATATTCCTTTTCTTCTGTACAAGTCTTAGTGTTCTGTTCTGCCCAACTTAAAAGATTGTTGACTAAGTCAGAGTGACAGTGGTTCCTATAGATTTATTTTCTTTCAGGTTTAAGAATGTAAATTTTATTGGATGTTTGGCTGCGAATGGAATGGGAACAAGGTTATGATATATCCATTTGTTATTGGCTGAAATATTTTTCCAAGGTTGTATTAAAGTAGTGCTGTGTTAAAGGAACACCTTTCTTCTGCTATTAGGTCTGAGGTAGATGAGTATATTATATGGAAATGGAAGTAAAACACTAACTGCTTTTGGGCTAAAAATTATAAATTATTGTTTCTTTCTGATATAATTCATACCAAATTTGTCATGTTCAGAGATTTTAAAATAATGGTGCTTATCTTAGTCTGTTTGGGCTGCTATAATAGAATATCATACACTGAGTGGCTTATCAACAACACACATTTATTTCTCACAGTTACGGAGGCAGGGAGCCAGCAGATTTGGTGATGTCTGCTTCTTGGTTCATAAGCAGCTGTCTTGCTGTGTCTTCACACAGGAGAGTTCTCTGGGTTCTTCTATAAGGTCGCTAATCCCATTCACGAGGGCCCTCATGACTTAATCACCTCCCAGAGGCCCCATCTCCAGGTACTACCGGACTGGGGATTAGGTTCAACATGAGAATTTTGAACGGACACAAAACATTCATTCTCTAGCAGTGCTTATTTGGCCACTTAATAATGGCGTTTGTATAGCAAGGGCCTTAAAATGTTCTGAGACTCTCTGTTGCATGTTAGAAACAAAGACTGTATGCATAAAGATGTTCACATCATTATTTATAAGAAGTAGAAGTTGGAAACAACTGAAATATCTAAAAATAGGGAAATGGTTAAATAAATTATGATATATATGCTCAATGGAATATTATGTCTTAAAGTTTATATGCATGTGGTTTATGAAAACAAAATATTTGTGAATCTGTTAGAAAACAGAAGACTAAAAATGGAATATGCAGTATTATGAAAAAATTGAAAAAAATCACAAAAATCAGCAAAGAAATACACAAAAAACATTAAATACAGTTGTTGGCTAAATGGTGACTTAAGCTTTTTAAAATAGTGCTGCTATGAACACTGAGGTGCAGGTGTCTTTTTGAAGTAGGGTTCCTTCTGGATATATACCCAGAAGCGGGATTACTGGGTCATATGGTAAGTCTATTCTTAGTCTTTTGAGGAATCTCCATACTGTTTTCTATAGTGACTGATACAGTTTTGGAATTTTCTAAATTTTTTACACTATTTCTTTAAAAAAAATTTTTTTTTACTTGAAATAACTTGAAACTTACATAAATATTGCAAGAATCATTCAAAGAACTCCCCTGTACCCTTCAGCCAAATTTGCTATATCTATCTATCTTATCTATCTATCTATCTATCTATCCATCCATCCATCCGTCTATCCATCCATCTTTTATTCTAAATCATTTGAGAGTAAATTGCAGGTGTCATGCTGGCTATTCCTAAGCACTTAAGCATGTATTTCATAGGATGAAGGACAATCTCTTACATAATAGCACAACAGTTCTTACTTCAGGGAATTTAACTTTGATACAGAACTATTGTATAATATATACTCTATACTCAAATTTCTGCAGTTGTCCCAATAATGTCCTTAATGGTGCCTTCTCCCTGTCCCCCAAATCTGAGATCATACAGTGTATTTAATTGTCATGTCTCCTTAGATCACTTATTTCTTTTATAATCAGAAACAAATATAATTTCTAAGAATTATGTTCTTAGAAATTCAAATAGATGAAAACAAAACCTTTACATAGGAGGTCTGGAAAGTAATAGCATTAAAATGTTGAAATGTGTTGTCTTTGGATATTGCATTGTTTTCCTTTTTCTTTTCTGCATTTTTAAAACTTTTGTGGTGAAACATTATTATTTTTAATGGGAAAATAGATTGAAATTACTTGCTAAATCTCACCATCTTATAACTGATAACAACATAGCAAAGATTTAAAGATTAATAACAAGAGAAAGGAGACAATGGCTTCTTAAATCAGAATCGTTTATGGTAGGACATTAATTTCACTTCCAAACACTTCAAACATAATCTTCATTTATGTATCATTTTAGGATCAAGCATTTGGGGAGCTAGAAAAGAACAGTGATAAATTCCTACTTGGAACATCATCTTCGGAGAACAGTCAGCCTGCTCATCTTCATGAACTGCTGTGTTCACTGCAGAAACAGCTGCTGGCATTTTGCCATATCAATAACATTAGTGAGGTGTGTGTTAATCTTAGCCTTTCATGGTGAACTCTCAGGGACCTTGAAACTCAGATATTTGGGGAAGCTATGATATTTTTATACCTTGAATCTTCCAAAGTAATAATTTAGGACATTTTCCCCTCAGAACTCAAGCAGTGTGGCATTGCTTCATAAACATCTTCAGCTCTTGTTGCCTCATGCCACAGACATTTATTCACGCTCCGCAAATTTGCTCAAAGAAAGTCCTTGGAATGGCAGCGTTGGAGAAAAATTAAGAGGTATGTTTGGTGCTGGGTTTCATATTTAATCAGTGGTTGTAAAGCCGAATTCTTAACCTTTCCAAAGCCTTAAGAGAGGCTGAAACCTCTGAGTGGCATAGGAATGACCTTGACTCTCCTTCATACTGAAGATCCCTTTAATCTTGCTTTGGGGGTAAGGGTAATAGCGTTTGATTTAATTCATCATGAAAGAGGCTAATTGGCATGACAGGTATAATTTTAAAGAAATTGGATGATACATACTCAAAAAGATTAATATTAAATGGCATAAAATGAGATTTTTGTCTGCTGTTTCTTTGTCTTTCTTTAGCATTTACCAGTGTTCCTCTTCCCTTCTTGAAATGCTTTCTTTTTTCTGGGCTTTTATGTATGTAGTCACAATCCTATATTTACACGTAGTTCTCTGACCACTCTTTCTCTGTTAGTTCATGTAAGCTCCTCTTTCTTGGACATGCTGTTTAATGTTTAAGATCTTCTGAATTTTGCCCTCAACCCTGTTTTCTTCCCAAATGATCTTATTTGGTCCCCTTGTGTTCAACCACCATATGTATTTGACTCCTATATATGCATCTAGCTGAGAATTTCACTAGAGCCTTTCTCTAGTTACCTACTAGGTGTCTTTTCATGATTGTCCCAGAGATAACTAAAATTCAGTAAGTCTGTTCAAAGCCAACTTATTTCTGAGGTTTCCCCACTAAAAAAACGAAATAAACAAACTGAGAAGTTAAAACCATTGCTTACTAGACATTTCTGTTGTTGTTCCACAGGCACCTAAAATTTAATGTGTTTGGATTGAGCTCATCTCTGAGTGGTCCTCCCAGCCCCCAAATACAATGAAATATTGAAACTGAATTGATTTTAAACCAATACATATAATAAAAAGACAGATGCTTTGAGGTGATTTTAATTTTAAAAGAAGAAAACCTGATTTAAAAAGCATAAAAGACTTTCCTCATTAGAACATAAGCACCATGAGGGCAGGAATTTTTAGCTCTTTGTTCACAGCTGTATCCTTTTCCCCTAACAGTGCCTGGTATGTTGTAGGTCTTCAATAAATATTTCTTTAGTAAATTGGAAAGTGAGAATAAATTTGTGAATGAGAAATTCATAATACATTTTAAGGGAAGTAGCTATAATCCTTTGAATTAGTTGGCACAAGGGTATGTGTGCTTTCCCATAAAGTGTCTGTGGGTGGCGCTTTCTGAAAGTGAGTAAATACTGACACTGTACCAGCTACCAGAGAGTTATATAATAATTTAACAAAGAGTTATTGAATTAGTGTATTCCAGTTATAGGCAAAAATAATATTTATTAGTTTTTTTTAAAGTTTATTTGAAACAGTTGATCCATGTTAAATTTCTTACCTTTCACAGATGTGATATACGTCTCAGCTGCAGGCAGCATGCTCTGCCAGATTGTTAACTCCCTACTGTTACTCCCAGTGTCAGTGGCTCGGCCTTTATTGAGTTACCTCCTCGACTTGTTGCCACCTCTCGATTGCCTTAATAGACTCCTGCCAGCTGCCGCTCTTTTAGAAGACCAAGAATTACAGTGGCCTCTTCATGGTAAGTAAAGATAGTAAAGGAGCAAATAATGCTTTTGAGAAAAGTTGTTCCTCTTGCATGCATGAGGCAAATCATATCTGACACTTGGGTATTTAATGTAATCAAAAGATAAGGTTGTTATTGTGTAAGAGCTTACAGTCTAAAGTGGGCAACCGAGATGGGAAAATTTAAGAAAGTTGCTTGTATCTAAGTGTCATGAATAGAGTCTTTATCTGATTGTCAAGTATGAATAGTATATTTCATTGATTCTGACATGCATTTTTCATATTTTGACATGTTTAATTGGGATACGTCTTACACTGGATAACAGGAAAGCATTGTTTCATAACTTAGTCAGCAGCATAATGATATATTTTACAATCAATGGATTGATTTGGTTAAGTTTTATTTTTAAATGCAAAGATTGGTAGTTTTAAATCTCTATTTGACAGTAAAATACTTTGTATTTTGGTTGGATATATAGATAACTGAATGTAAAAGATGAAAATTGGAAACCTATCTTTCTATGTTTTTCTTTTTAGGTACTTTATAGGAAGTAGCATTTTGATTTTAGGCGTGGCACATGAATTCCCTCTTAATTTATAAAATGTTGATGATTTTATTTTATTGAATGTAGCTTAGAATATCATGTCTAGAAAACATCAGTGTGGTTTTCCATTGAAGTCTTATCTGTCCTAAGGCTACCACAAGAGTTTCAGTAGTGAAATCTTAAAAACCTTTCAAGTGAGGTCACATGTTTTATTAGAAAGGATCCTAGACTAAGGCATAAAAAGATTTAGATTTTAGTATTGGCTCTGCTTGTAACTTGGCTGTGTGATCTTGAGCAAGTCTCTTGTAGCTTCTTAAAGCCTTAGTTTCTTCTGGCAAGATTGGAATTGGACAGAATACCTTGAGGGCCCATCCTCTGGCTGTGACAGCTGGATTGAGACAAGTGCTCAGGTTACAGCTGTCAGGATGTTGATTAGACTTTATCTGGAGCCATTCTAGGCTTACTTCTGCTTTTCTAAGGCATCCCAGAATTTGCTAAGGTTTACTCTATTTGTATTAGGTGAGTTGGTGTTATTTTATTTTGGATGTTTGCATCTGTGTTCGTAACTGATTTTTTTCCCATAATTTTCCCTTTTCATGCTATTCTTGCATCATTTTTGCTACCACAGTTATACTAATCTCAGCATCAGTTTTGAATCTTCCCTTCCTTTGAAATAATTTGTGTAATTTAGGGGTCATCTCGTCTTAAAGGTTAGAAGACTTCATCTATAAAACTGTCTGGCCCTGGTGTTTTTTGTAGATAGATTTGGCTGTTAATTTTCTCTCTCTCTCTCTTTTTTTTTTTTTGGTAGTGATTATAGTTCTCTTTCAGCTTTTTGTTTTTTTCTCAAATCCATTTTGGAAATTGGTATTTTTTCAGAAAATGTGATTTTGTTGTTTTTCAAATTTATTGACACAAAGTTGTGTATAATATTCACTCATGGTTTTAAAAAATCTCTAATGTATCTGTGGTTATATACTCTTTTATTTTAAATTTTAAAATTTATGCCATCTTTTTTTCTGAATCGAATCATTTTTATTAGAGATTTTTCCATTTTACTAGTGTTTTCAAATAACCAGTTTTGGAATTTGTTGGTCTTTTCTTTTTTTCTTTTATGATTTCATTGATATCTATCCTTATCTTTATGGCTAAGTGTAGTTTTATTTTTTTTTTAAGTGAAGAACTTTTAAAAACAAATGTATAAAGAGAAACTGTGGGTCTGTATCTTAGTGCAGGACAATCTGAATTCAGGCCTTAAAAGCATTAGACAATACCAAGTGTCATTTTACTAGATCAACTCTTGTTTTGATTTTGGAGAGATGAACTACCTCAGTTACTCAGTCTTATAGTGAAATTTGATCTGGATAATGAAAAGGAGAAATAGAATCCCTTGGGATAATTCTGCCATATACTATTTCACTGTTTATCTTAAAATTGGTAACTTTACAAAGGAAAATTTTATTTGATAGCAATGGTATCTGAATATATTTTAAATTAGCCTAGTAAAGAGAATATATACAGAAAATATTATAATTTGTGTTTGCATTATAAAATAATTTTTGCTTCAGTATCTTATTGCTGTGCAGTAGAAATGAAAAAACTTGAAAGTCTTGGATGTCAGATAAATTACTAATGATTTTGTCTTCAGGAGGGCCAGAACTAATCGATCCTGCTGGTGTGCCGTTACCTCAGCCAGCCCAGTCCTGGGTGTGGCTTGTGGATCTGGAAAGAACAATTGCTCTTCTTATTGGGCGATGTCTTGGTGGCATGCTTCAGGGTTCCCCTGTGTCTCCAGAGGAACAGGACACGGCATATTGGATGAAAACACCACTTTTTAGTGATGGTGTAGAAATGGACATCCCTCAGTTAGGTAATGTGCTTCTCTGCATTTAGAATACATGCTCGTGTTTGCACCTCAGTTGGAGATTTCTCTTAATCTGGGTTTGCTGAATAGAGAACTGACAGAAAACAAATTCAGCATTTGCAGAGTAGGGGATCTGAGACTCAGAAAACCAGTTAATCCTGCAGCATTGTATAGTGAAAAGAGCCCCTGAATTAGGGAAATGTAGGTTTGTTTCCACTCTGTCATTATTTGTTACTCATCGTGAGCAAGTCATCTAAGTAATAAAAATGGGAAAATGCTCGACTACTTGTGTTCTGGGGCTTGGAGGTTATGAAACTGCTTCATAGAATGTAAAGCTCTAGAAGGTTACTTACCATAACTCACCAGAGGTTCACGTCATCAGCGCCTCTCAGATGTGAGTGCCAACCCCTTCTGCTCCCAGTCTGTCCTGTTTTCATGTTGATGCTACCTTGTGTGATTCCTCCACACTTTTTGATCCCCAATTGTGGTATTTTTCCTCCCCATTTATGGTATTTTGGGGTTTCCTTTTCTGCCTCATCTCCCATTTGCCTGCTTTACTGGTAGGCTAACTCTCAGGCTGTCTGAACTTGAGGATTTCTCCAGTGCCTCAACAGATGATCTAGTTGTTTTATCTAGGGTTGGTCCTTTAATGTTTCTGGGCCTCTAATTTCATTCCTTAAAATAATGAGTTACATTAGAAGAAGCCTTGGTCTCATTAGACCTTAAATTTATTATTTCTCTGTTAAGAGAAAGAGACTCATAGAGTGTCTAAGAAGGAAGGTCTAAGAGAAACCTCAATCTAAGAGAATCTCAATCAAGAGGGAAAACAAAAAATAGAAACCGAGATGAAAGTCACAAAGATTCTGCTTTGGAGTTGGAGGATTGGAGAGTAGGAGTGAGAGCTGTTGAAGATTTTTGTCCTTTTCCAAATAGAAATGTATATTCAGTTTCATTTATGAACCAGAAAATGATTTTGGCCATGGCTGAGGAATGTTAGACTGGTACTTAGGAACCTTTGTATAAAAAAAGTAAAATCATAGTTTTTCAAGGGGTATTTAACATCATAAAGTTGGTTCCATTGCTATCAGTGTTTAACTTTGTATTAGTCCCAAATAGCCTCCTGAGGACAAAAGTATTTGTATCTCTGTCTTCCTCATATTTCTGTTATATCTACTGAATTCAGTACCTGGCCTTTGGTCTGAATAAGATCAATTTCAGTCTTAATGTTATTTTTCAGTTTTTAAATTATAAAATCATGGAACTATTAAAATGTTGCATTTTATGTTTAAATACTTACATATACTAGGAAAAAATGTAAATATATGAAAATTCAGTTATTTGGGTTAAATTGACTTTGGATATTAGCCCAAGAACCTATCGCATAGAGAACTACTTTGTTTGCTTTTTCAATGGAAAATGAATTCTGAATGCCGTTGAAAAGTTAGGAACCACCTGAACAAATGTAAATATTAATTGAGAAATTATTCATGTAGGTATCAATATCTTTGATCTCTCATGAATCATACTTAAGTGATTATTTTCCCTAAGACTAGAAAAAAGAAAAAAATCTTGTCTAGTCTCTTTCCCAATGGTCTCATGTTTCTCAACGAGAATATCATTCCACTGTGAACAAGAGATTTCTTTGTTAGACAAGACTGTGCTGCGCATGCAGGATGTTTAGCTTCCCTGGCCCCTCTTTACCGTAATGCCAGAACTCTTCCCTTGAGTGCTACATTGGGTCACGTACCCTTCTGGAGGGATGGAAGGAGTGATACTGCCTCCAAGTGAGAAGCATTAAAGGACTTTACCTTTGTAGCATCTACTTAAAATGGTTTGAAATAGATCATTTCATATGCATTATGTAAATATGGTAAGGTTTTATTTGTAGCACCAGAATTTATGAGGCTTGAAATTGATAACTTGAGTAAATTTTTTTTTTTTTAGATAAGTGTATGAGTTGTCTATTGGAAGTAGCTCTTTCGGGAAATGAAGAACAGAAGCCTTTTGATTACAAATTGCGGCCTGAAATTGCTGTCTATGTAGACTTGGCATTGGGTTGTTCAAAAGAGCCTGCTCGAAGCCTTTGGATCAGCATGCAGGATTATGCTGTTAGTAAAGGTAAGATGAAGAGGATAAAGGGGTAAATATGTAGATAGCTCATAATATGACAAATATATATGTAATATGTGAAAATAGAAAATTACAGGGGCCACCTTATTACTTTTTTATACAAAAGGGAATTTTACAGATAACATTTTAAAAGAAGTTTCTTTTTCCTCTTTGTGGAAAATACCCTGTGTATTTTTAATATGCATGCATCCCACTTGAAGAAAATTCGCTGTGGGAAAATTGAGGTTTATATGAAAGATAAATCCAGAGGCAACATTTTTCTGAAGGATTCTGTACAGTGTAAATGAATCTAGTGGAAGAGTCTTGTTTAATGAATCCCTTGGCAAGCCCTAGTATAAGAACAGAAGGGATGTGTATGGAAGTCTGAGCTCTGGGCCTGGTCATTTTCCTCCTCTGTACAATGCTTGCCCATTTTAGAGTGCTGGTGAAGATATAATTTGAAATACGGTGTTCTATTAAGTACAGTAGTAAAGTGTTCTGTAGATATGTAGTGGTATTTCAATTTCTAATATTATTTGATTACTAAAATTAGTTTTATGTCCAAGTTTTCAAAGGATATACCTGGTTTCTTTTTAGCACCCATGTTTTCCATTATTAACAAAGACCTGGATTTTTCAGAATCACATACACCTAGTTGTCTTTCTCTGTTAAACTTTCTTATCTTATCTCTATTTCTTTGGGTTTTCTTCCTTCTGTGATAAAAATAGTAAAAGTAAAAGTTCTATTTTGTGTAAGAAAAATGAGAAGAAAACACCAGTGAGCTGCTACCTTTGAAAGTTTAATCTCATCCAATTTGTCATTCATTCATGTATTCATTCTATCGTGTTGAGTCCCACCAGTGGTAGAAAAGTATGATAATGGAGGAGAAAAAAAAAGTTTACTTTCTAAGTTGAATTTTCTGATATTCTCATATTTGTATCATTTTCTAGGAATGTGCAGTTAGATTTTCTTTTAAATAATATTGTCACTTGTTACATTGCAGTGAGAACTTTTAAAAAATACACATAAATATAAGATGAATAAAAACTCACTGTACGGCTTTGTTTGCTTATACCTGAATAGTGGGAACAATAAGTAGTGCTTGGAATGAAATGACCATAACTTTAATCAGGGTGTTGTAAAAGGACACATTACTTTAAAAATTGCATAGGAGGGTAATACCTGCTAAATTTGAAACACTGCAAAGGTTACTTTAGCTTGCTTTTAAATTGAATATTAGCCTTCTTGAAATGGAGTCTTGTTTGATTTTAAATCATAGCAGTTCTCAGAATAGCAAGCAGTCCCTTGAAACAGATGATCTCTCAAGAATGTAATGTTCAGAAATTTGTACTGTTATTTTAGGATTCTTTGTGGGCTGTAAGATTTTCTTAAAATGTGGTATGTTTATACTCATTTTTTCACCAGTAAGAATGGTAAATCTGAATTTATTTTTTTACCTAGGCCTACAGAAATGCCTGGAAAACCAAGCTGTAACATTTTTATCTCTTAAAATAGGGGTTTTAGGACAGGATTAAGAATAAATAAAGTTAACATGGGGCTTAATATTTTCCAAGGGTGTTTTTTGTTTGTTTGGTTTTGTTTTTAAGTAGCATGGTAAACCTGTCAAAGTAACAGAGTCTAGCAGACATTCGGGAGTGGGGAAGACAAATAAGCCTCCCATCCCCACTTGGAATCTGCTGAATGTGCTGCATTTTTAAAGTGCAGTGCTGGTATGCTAATTAACATGGAGCTAAAGAGAGCGGCTGACTAGTTCTCATCATCTAAGGCTGTGATTTGAATTTTCAGTTGCATGTACTCACCTCTGTGCAAATGTTGTTTCCTTTCTTACCCACTGAAATGTACAAGTATCCACAGTATCTACTTTATGGCTTCAAAAACCAGTCACGCACATACTAGACTAGTCTACTCCGTATCTCCACTAGGATGTCTAGTAGAGAGTATTCAAAACCACACTGCTGATTCCAGATACCTATCTCCCAGAGTGTTCTTCTTGTGGTCTTCTTTCAGTAAATGCCAGTCACATTCTAAATACGTTTGTAGTCATCCTTGACTTCTCTCATTTTCACATCTGACCCATCAACAGATTCTTTCAGCTCTGCCTTCAAAATACATATGGAGACTGATCACTTCTCACTACCTCTACTGCTACTACTTTGGTCTGAGCTACCATCATTGCTCACCTGAATTGCTACACTAATTACTTCTGCTGTTGCTGTCTTTGTAGTAAGTTCTCTACTTGGCAGTTAGAGTGAGCCCTTTAGGGCACAAATCACATCATGCCATACCTCTGTTCAAAGCTTTCTAATGGACCTTCCCATTTCCCTCAGAGTGGAACCTAGAGGACTTGCAGTGGCCAGCAAGGCCTCGGGTGATCTGGCCCCCAGACAGCTTTCTACTGTCTCCCACCACTCCTGCACATGCACACTTTGCTCTGGTCACACTGGCCTCCTTGCACTCACCTCAGGGCCCCTGGACCTCTCTGCTAAACTGTAGCCTTCTCAGAGACCTTCCCAAACCAGCCTATGTAAAATAGTAAACCCTCATAGTACAGTATTCCCTGTTGTCCTTACCCTGCTTTATTTTTCTCCATAACACTTACCTGTCATATTAATGTTTTTGTTTATTGTCTCCCCCTAACCCCCGCCTCCCAACTAGAATATAAGTTCCATGTAAGATCTGGGGCTCAGTTTTGTTCATCGCTGTGTCCCTAACACAGTATGCAGGATCTAGTAGGTGCATTTGTTAAATAACTACTTAGGAAAATGATAAAATTCAGGTGTTCGATTACTAAAGCTATTAAAATTACCTCTGAACTGTTTTCTGTTAAATGTCAATGCATCATTTTTATTTTCAGACTGGGACAGTGCAACTTTAAGTAATGAATCACTCCTGGACACTGTGTCTAGATTTGTTCTCGCAGCTCTTCTGAAACACACAAATTTACTCAGCCAAGCATGTGGAGAAAGCCGGCAAGTAACTTAAAACTATCCTCAGACAAATATTTGCTCTCATGATGTTAGAAATTAGGTAACTTTTCTATTTTGGTTCTTTATTTAGATATCAACCTGGTAAAAGCTTATCAGAAGTATACCGTTGTGTGTACAAAGTTCGAAGTCGTTTACTTGCTTGCAAGAACCTTGAACTTATTCAGACCAGGTCATCATCAAGAGACAGATGGGTAAAGTTGGAAATCAGTTAATTTCTATGTTTTTCTGCAAGTTGTGAGATACACCACTGTATTGGTTTGTGTGAGGGAAAAAAAATTGTGCCTTAATTATTGCAGATGTTCAATAAATGTCAAATAGTTCTTTTTCTAGTGAAAAAATTGCATGAGTAAGAGACTGGGGGTTTAGTTAACCCCACATTTATCAAATATGATATGGCTGCTAAGAAAGTTTGTACATTCTTAGGCTGAACAAATAACAACAAATTGAATTGTCCAAAACATGAAATATTATTCCTTTATTTTATTCTGATCAGACCACATTTGAATTATCCTATTTGATCTGTAGTGCTATAACTTATAAGGGTTATTAGCAAACTACCTTGGATTGGTGAGGGTCTGAAAATCTTCTTATACAAAAACTGAAAAGTGTCAAAAATGTCTAGCTTAGAGAAGGAAAACAAAGGGGAGCTGCATGATAGCTGCTTTAGAAATACTTAAAGGGCTTCCATGTAGGAGAGAAATAAATGTGTTCCTTGTTATTCCAGAGGGCACAGGTAGGACCAAAGGGTAACATCTGAATGGGGAATCATTGTTAGCTGAAAATACGGAAAAAAGCTTTCTAATAATTAGAATTGTCTACCACTAAAGATAAAGATTATGAACTTCTATTAAGGATGTTAGAGAAGTAATTCTTGCAACAAAAATGAGATGATTTCTAAAGTGCTTGGTAATTCTGATAACATGATCCTGTAATTATGAGTATAGCCTGATACATCACCTTCAGAACTGCTTGCTTTGAAACTTCATACTTGAGATGCTTTGCACTCCATTATTTAGATCTTAGGTTTTAAAAACCAAACTGTCTCTACATTTGTATTATAGTATTCTTTTGGCTTGCACTGATTGAATATTTGTGGATCTGGCTATTTGTTAGTGACCTTGAAAGTCCATGAAGTGTATAAATATACCATTTTGTTGAGGCTCAAATTTTTGAAACTCACACATTATGGCAATAAATACTTACAGATTGTGTGAGTCTGACTGCCTAGTATCCCCATCCGGCCACGAATAACAAAATAACTTTTAGTATGCATCTTAGGATATCATTAAGAAATTTGTGGGAGAAATAATACACTGTTATGGTATTTGTGACTCTCTTAGCACTTGTTGTAAGGACTCTTTTCTCTGGATGACTGCTAGGTAGCATACCCACATGGGAAATAAAATTAACATCGTCCTTACCAGATTTCTAATTTTTGGTTTCTTCAGGAGCAAACAAAATAAAGAAAAAAATTAAAGACAATACTGTTTATATAATTGAAATTTTCCAAGAGAGTAGAACTTAAATGTTCTCACCACAAAAGATAAAAAAATGCTGTTTTGTTTGAAAATAGAATTCTTAAACATTTATTTTTTAACATTTTTTATTGAGTTATAATCATTTTACAATGGTGTATCAAATTCTCATGTAGAGCACAATTTTTCAGTTATATACATGAATATACATGTATTCATTGTCACATTTTTTTTTTGCTGTGAGCTACCACAAGATCTTGTATATATTTCCCTGTGCTATACAGTATAATCTTGCTTATCTATTCTGCATATGCCTGTCAGTATCTACAAATTTTGAAATCCCAGTCTGTCCCTTCCCACCCCCTGCCCCCTTGGCAACCACAAGTTTGTATTCTATGTCTGAGTCTGTTTCAGTTTTGTATTTATGTTCATTTAAAAATTTTTTTTTGGATTCCATATATGAGAGATCTCATATGGTATTTTTCTTTCTCTTTCTGGCTTACTTCACTTAGAATGACATTCTCCAGGAACATCCATGTTGCTGCAAATGGCGTTATGTTGTTGGTTTTTATGGCTGAATAGTATTCCATTGTGTAAAATATACCACATCTTCTTTATCCAGTCACCTGTTGATGGACATTTAGGCTGTTTCCATGTCTTGGCTATTGTAAATAATGCTGCTATGAACATTGGGGTGCAGGTGTCATTTTGAAGTAGGGTTCCTTCTGGATATATGCCCAGGAGTGGGATTCCTGGGTCATATGGTAAGTCTATTCCTAGTCTTTTGAGGAATCCCCATACTGTTTTCCACAGTGGCTGCACCAACTTGCATTCCCACCAGCAGTGTAGGAGGGTTCCCTTTTCTCCACAGCCTCTCCAGCATTTGTCATTTGTGGACTTTTGAATGATGGCCATTCTGACTGGTGTGAGGTGATACCTCCTTGTAGTTTTGATTTGCATTTCTCTGATAATTAGTGATATTGAGTGTTTTTTCATGTGCCTATTGATCATTTGTATTTCTTCCTTGGAGAATTGCTTGTTTAGGTCTTCTGCCCATTTTTGGATTGGGTTGTTTGCTTTTTTTTTTCTTATTATGTCGTATGAGATGCTTATATGTTCTGGAGATCAAGCCTTTGTCAGTTTCATCGTTTGCAAAAATTTTCTCCCACTCCATAAGTTGTCGTTTTGTTTTACTTATGGTTTCCTTTGCTGTGCAGAAGCTTGTAAGTTTCATTAGGTCCCATTTGTTTATTCTTGCTTTTATTTCTATTGCTTGGGTAGACTGCCCCAGGAGAACATTTTTGAGATGTATGTGAGATAATGTTTTGCCTATATTTTCTTCTAGGAGGTTTATTGTATCTTGTCTTATGTTTAAGTCTTTGAGGCATTTTGAGTTTATTTTTGTGTATGGTGTAAGGGAGTGTTCTAGCTTCATTGATTTACATGCTGCTGTCCAGTTTTTCCAACACCATTTGCTGAAAAGACTGTCTTTATTCCATTGTATATTCTTGCCTCCTTTATCGAAGATTAGTTTACCAAAAGTTTGTGGGTTCATTTCTGGGTTCTCTATTCTGTTCCGTTGGTCCATATGTCTGTTTTTGTATCAATACCATGCTGTCTTGATTACTGTAGCTCTTTAGTGTGGGTTCTGATCATCGTGGGTTTTGTCCAGCAAAAGTCCCACTGTGCAAGAACGAAATTACTCAAGACTTTATGAAATCAAGAGAGTGAGAGGGAGCTGGAGACCAACTCCCCGAGCTCCTCCAAAGCTCTTGTATTTATTGAGAATAGTCAAACAAAAGAATCAAAGTGAAATACGTCATAGGAATAAAGGGCATGGTGTACGTGCAGGGGTGCAGGTCAGCAGTTTCAGTTCACGAAAAATAGAAACATTATAATCTTGATTTATACTTAGAAGGTTACAATATTGATAGTACAAGCAATTATTTTTAGCCTCAAACAATCATGAGCAAGTTTACAGTGTTCTGAATAACTGATAACGAAAACCCAGACCACCACGGAGTCTCCACACTATGATCAAAAATCATCTAAGCATGAGAAGCAGCCCACCTATTCCCAGCTAAGGGCTAAGTCACAGTTTTCTGTGAGCAAGAGCAGCCTACACTATCCACCTACGCCTGATAAGCAAAGCATGTCCTGCCGGTTAGGGCAAGGGATAAATTATGGTTTTCCATAAGCACAAGCAGCCCTGAATCTATGACCTCGAGCTAAGCAAAGTGAGCAAAGCATGTCTCTGCTTTTTATGGCAAAGAGACAGTTTGTAGCAGTTTTCTGCTGGCAAAGCAGCTTCAAGGCAACTAAGCTAAGTTCCATTGATACAGTGGTGATTGGTATTGAGAGTTCAGTCTTTTTTGCTTTTAGACGTTTTACTTTGTAGTAGCAGTATAATGACAAATATAGAAAGCATTGGTTTTGATTATACATTTTTTATGTATTTACATAAAGGTGAAAATACATAAAGGTGAGAATATGATTTGGTAAAAGCAATTATTACAATATCAAAGTTTGTTAACCCAAGTTTGTGCTCCCACACTGTAGTATTGTCTGAAGTCTAGGAGAGTTATTCCTTCAGCCTCTTTCTTTTTCTTCAGTAATACTTTGGCAATTCTAGGTCTTTTGTGGTTCCATATAAATTTTATTATGATTTGTTCTAGTTCTGTGAAATATGTCCTGGGTAATTCGATAGGGATTGCATTAAGTCTGTCATACAGAGTAATAACAACACACACAACTTGAAGTGGACTAACTGGAATCAAATTTCATGTTCTTTAATTACCTTTTATGCTTGGTGTCATACTCAGTTCATTTTAAGTTGTAGCTCTGGTTAGGAGTTTATAGCTGAATAGCAATATATATGAATCAATTTATAGTGTGACATTTTAATCAAAATACTGAGGAAGGGAGCATAGTTTGGTGTCTCTGTATGTATTTTGTGTGCATACATTCTTTCTAATCTTTACAGATTTATCCAGTGTATCTTTTGGGTTTTTGTAGTAAAATTCATGTGTTATTATTGTTAGCATTATTTTCCATGATAGAAATCAAGGTCTTAATGGAGTTTTTCAGAATTTTAAAAAAATATATTTAGTGTAGCTCTGATCGTTTGTTTAAGATCTCAGAAAATCAAGACTCTGCAGATGTTGAGCCTCAGGAGCATTCATTTACCCGGACCATTGATGAGGAGGCTGAAATGGAAGAACAGGCTGAGCGAGAACGGGAAGAGGGGCACCCGGAGCCAGAGGACGAGGAGGAAGAGCGGGAGCACGAAGTGATGACAGCTGGCAGTGAGTACACCCACCCTACTTTACAGTCCACACGTGGCACTCTTTTTGGTAGGGCAGCTGACTGGAGAAAAGAAAGGCAAACTTTTCTTTACAGTTTTTCTGAAAGGATCTGATGTTCTGTGGTGATCTGAACTTACATTAGCTAACATTTCAGCTCTTAAAACTGTGCTAGTTCCATTCTGAAGCTATTGGGTTGCATGTTTTGGGCTGAAAAGTTCTGGAAGCAGGCTTTTGGAAACAGTGCCTCTTGCACTGAGTCTCATTCTTGAAATGATGCCTGTGGTTCATTGGATAGGGTCATTCAAAGTACGTTCCCTGGAGGGTACCAAGTTGTCCACTGGCCTGGCTGCCCACTGGGTGGTGAGGAAGAGAGCCCTTTCTATGCCTGGTAGGGGAGCCCAATTACTTATTCTACATACTTACATATGTAGAACTTTTAAAATGATAAATTTCACCCACTAACTGACTACACTGCTGTTTTCAGTAGGGAACAAGAATATTATTGGCTATGTGAACAACATTTTTCCTTCTATATTCCAAGGCTACAGATAGTTTTTAAATGTAATCATTCAGATGTTTAAAGAGAAATATCAAAGCTTTTAAACATTCGTTAGTATCTTTTGAGTGATTTCAAGTTAAAATGTATATTCACTTTGTAGCCTAAAACATTATGGCCAGCTATGCATTTGATATTGGGATTGTCTGTGTATTTCGATCAATTTGACACTTACGTATTATCGACTTATTTGACTTATTTGTGTTCTGCATACTTCTAAAAATGATTTTCAGGTGGCTCAAAACAAGACCAAAACCCATTAGAACAAGAGGAAAGAGACAAGATCCAAATGGAGAAAAGGGAATTGGAGATGAAGAGGGAGAGAATAATTATATTTTTAAAACCTAGGCTGAGGGAACTTTTGCAGATGAGCTTAAGACTTAGTTTAGAAATTCCTGAAAGCAAAGACCAAAGGGGAAACACAGTAACAAAATATAACCTTCAATTACAGAAAAATGAATTATAATAGTTACCTGGGGAGTAATAATTTTTAAACTAGTTACCACTTTTGAGTACCGTTTTTTATGCTGAGCACTGGATCAAATGCTTTATATAGATTAACTCATAATCCTCTCAGTCTTATGAGATGATTTTAGTATTACCCTATTCTAAAGGTAAACAAACTGAGGTTTAAGGAGACAAACTTCCTTAATTCCTGTGCCTAGGGCCAGAGTTAGTAGCAGCTGGAATTAGAACCAGGTCTGCCCCAAATTCCAGTAGTCATTCTCTTGATTATTTTAACTGATTTCCAGCTCTGGACTCTGAGTTTGTTGCTTTGATTTTTCATAGAAGTAAGGATCTTTCAACAACAAAATGAGTGTATTGTAATAATAATAGTTTGAAATATACACATCCTTTTTTAAAGATTATTCTTCCATATTGACAGATGAATCTAGTATTTTACTAATTTATTTGCCTGAGTTCCCATTAAGAATACCATCTTCACTCCACATTTGAGCAAAAAATTATTTTCACATTGTGAAATAGCTACCCCTGCATCAGAACCTTGTTAAACCCACTGACTTGTGAACTGGGAAGGGCTGGCATTGGATGGACATCCCTGGTGATGCCATTTGACTCTGGAGGCAATCTTGACCATATATTATAACCAGATTGTGTGCCAGCGAAGACTTTTAATGGTTGTGCTTATTTAATGTGTTCAGAATACCACAAAGTGAAAGTGTTAGGGATTATATGGACTTTGGAAGGGAAAGGGGACTTTTCATTATAACTAATACAACTTAAATTTTGTCTGTTTATTTTGAAACTGACAGTTTTCAAACCAAGGTCATGAACATTTCAGAAATAGGTGCCTAGTTATTTTTATTTAACCCAGTGCTTCTCAAACTTCAGCGGCCTTCATAAACAGCTGGAGGACTGGCTCCAACACAGATTGCTACCTCCAAGCCTAGAGCTTCTGATTCAGAAGGTCTGGGGTGGGCCCAACAATTTTCATTTCTAACAAGCGCCCAGATAATGTTGGTGCTGCTATTCTGGGACCACACTTAGAAAACCACTGATTTAACTTATAAAAGTACAAATAGAATTAACCAAATCTAAATTCTATAAAGGTATGAGTATTTCCTATTGTAATTTTTATGAGAAGTTTAGTAATATACATGTATTCTTGATATAATTTGAATTTAGTTACTACGCTGTATTTAATGCCTAAAAAGTAATTTTTCCCTCTTTCGATAAGTTTTTGGTCCAAACTTTTTGACTATTTTTATTGTTATTTTCTTTGCTCTTCTCTCCCCATGTGTTAAGACCTTGTTTTTGTGTTGCATGTTACAGAAATCTTTCAGTGTTTCCTCTCAGCCCGTGAAGTAGCTCGTAGCCGAGATCGAGATAGAATGAACAGTGGGGCAGGGTCTGGGGCTCGAGCTGACGATCAACCTCCTCAGTCTCAGCAAGAGCGAAGGGTCAGCACAGACCTTCCCGAGGGTCAGGATGTGTACACTGCTGCCTGCAACTCCGTGATCCATCGATGTGCCCTGTTAATATTAGGAGTAAGTCCTGTGATCGATGAGCTTCAGAGGCGAAGGGAAGAAGGACAGTTGCAGCAGCCTTCCACAAGTGCCTCTGAAGGAGGTGCACTTATGACCAGGTGGGACTGACTAGAGTCTTAAAACACTTCTCTCCTCCTATGCATTGAAATGGTTAATTCTCAAAATTATAGTATTCTGAAATTAACAGACATGGAGGAGGAAATATAAATTGACATGGATGAATTTAAAGTAATGTGAAGAGTGATACTAATTCAGTCTGGAATATAAATTTCTGATTTAATGAGTAGGCACAATTTTTCATACATATAAACAACAGTAGCTGAGAAACATATGAAGTTATTTGCATATCTCTATGATTTAGTGGCATGGAAGTTTTTCTGATGTAATCGATAAGGGCTTTGTGCTTAGACCTAAGAGTCAGGATTTTCCATCAACAAACATAATTACTCCTTACTGTGTGTTTTATCTCTGCTGCTAGTTCCATTCAATTTTATGTTCACTAACAGTCCCAAATCGAAAAACTTTTCTTTGTGCATGTGAGACAGGAGTGAAAGTCTTACTGCAGAGAGCCGGCTAGTCCACGCAAGTCCAAATTATAGACTGATCAAATCGAGGAGTGAATCTGATTTGTCTCAGCCTGAATCAGATGAAGAGGGTTACGCACTGGTAGGTATACCTAGATTCAGTAAAGAAGTATTTTTTTTTATAGATATATAAGGCTTTGATTAGAGTAAGTAATGCACATTTGTTTTAGACATACAAAAATTTTTTTAAAATGAGGTAACTCTGTTGCATAGACATTTATCATTTGTATGTTAATGACTCTCAGATTTCTATCTTTAGCTCTGATTTCTTCCTAGACTCCAAATTCATCTATCTGACTCCTTGATGAACATTCTGCCTGAACGTGTCAGGTGACCACCATCTTAACCTATCCAAAAATAAACTCATCTTTCTCCCAAACCTCTTTTCTCATATTCCCTATCTTAGTAAGTGCTACGATTAACTACCCAGCTGGAAACCTGGGTTTGTCCTTAACTACTTTTTCTTAATTCCTGGTCCCTGAAACCTCACTCCCCACAGTCCAATTAGTCAAATCTTAAAAATTTTGCTCTTAATATCTTTCTCATATGTCCTCTCCATCCCTCCTGCCATTGCTCTGTTTCAAACTTTCCTTTTCTTTTGCCTGGTCTAGTACAGAAGCCTCCAGACTGGTTGCCCCATCTGTCTTGTGCCTACCTTCAGCATTTCACTAGAATAATATATCGAAAATACAAATCTGTTTATATCTCCTTTATTTAAAATCTTTCAGTAACTCTCAGTGATCTATCAAAAAAGCCTCAGGACTTGGACTGCAGGCATTTAAGGTAAAAGTCAAATAAATGAGATGCTGATTTATATAAGAAGTAGGAAGTAAGGAGTGCTATAGTGTGATGGGTAAAATAAGTTATAAAATGGAAACTGTCCAAGAGACTGCTTCTATGCGAATAGCTTTGGACTTGGAATTGATAGCTGACTTTTCATTTTGCCTGTTCCTCTGCCTTATGTGTGAATCTGTATGTGCTACTTGACCTCCCTTGGCCTTAGTGTCCCATGGTGTGATATGAGGAATGTTGTGCCTGCGGTAACGTGTTAGGCTTGGCTTCTGCTGCTGAAGAGCTTTGAGACTTTGGTTATGTCACATGACAGCTCAAACAGAAACTCAGGTCTTTGTGGACTGAATGATCGATAAGATCCATTTTTAGCTCTGAAATTCCTCTCGTGTGAATTGAGAAAATGGATGTGAAAATATTTTTGAGAGTGTAAAGTGCTACATAAACGTAAAGCTATTGTTTAAAAGAAGTTTCTAAGCATGAAAGATTCCTCCTCTAAGGAAAGTAGAACAGTGTTTTCAAGCAAGTTTCATTGTATGTTTTTGTTTGTTCTTCCTCCTTTCATTCTTCATTCCCACTAGTATCTCTTTGCTCACAGTTCACGTTCCCAGTCTTGTAGTCTACCGAGATTCCTCTCTGTCCATTTATTTTTCCAAGTTGGTCAGTCTCATTACCCAGTCTCCCAACCCTTTGATAATTTTACAGCAGATTATGTCGGTTCTCTACTCAAAACTGCCAATGACTGTACTCTCCCTCAAAGTAGAAGCCTCAGTCTTTCCAGGGCCCATAGGACTGCATGGGTCCCGGTCTCACTCCTCTCTGATCTCCCTGCTGCTACTCTCCTTCTGCCACAGTGACCTCTTGCCTTTTCCATGAACATACCACACAGCTTCCCCATGGGGCCTTTACGTGGCTGTTTCTTCTGAGTGGGATACTATTGTCGGGGGGCAAATTCTCTCATTGCAGGTCTTGATGTTACTTTTTCAGTGACTCCTACCCTGACCACTCCATTTAAAATTGCAGTTTGCCCTCCTTTTCAGGTATTCACTCCCTCTCCACCTTGCCTTGCTCTGCGCTTTTTTTCCCCCACAGCACATAACATTATTTATTTACTATATTTATCAGTTTCTGTTAACCTACACCAGAATATAAGCTCCCCACAGAAATTTTTTACTGTTTCAGCCGCTGTTGTATCCCAAGCACCTACAGTGCATGGCACACAGTAGGCAGCCATTAATTTTTTTTTTTGTAACAAATGAGTGTCTGTCTGATCTATTTTGGTAAAATTTCTGTGCCTGTTCATTCTTTCTACTGTTTAATTCAGACCCTTGATACCTTTGCCTGGACTGGTAGTTTTCAAATTGATCTCCCTCCTTTTTCCAGTCTTTCTCCTTCAGCGCTGCTCCCAGAGCTAGAGCTCTTAAAAACACAAACAACAAGAACAACACCAAAACACCTGCTAGTCATGCCACCTTCCCACTTGAAAAAAACCCAGTGTCTCTGCACTGCCTACCTAGAAATCAGATTCTGGAAAACATTGCCTGCCTGCTTTTGAAGTTTTCCCCTGCGGTAGTCTGCATTTTTGCCATAGTAGTCCGTCTGCCAGACCCCAAACGTATCTGTTGAGCCTCTGCTCAAGCATCATTTGCCTTAAATGTCCATCTTCTGGGTTTTGTTGTTGAAGTTCTGCCTCTCTCTTAAGGACTGGTTAAAATGTCAACTCATCCAAAAACTTTCCTAAGATTACTGACCGCAAACTTAAAAATTGCACAACCTAAACGTTGAGAGCTTTATTTTATTCAGTGGACATTTCTGAAGATTTCAGCCTGAGATACAGCCTCTCAGATAGCTTGAGAGACTTTCCTGAAGAGGCAGGGGAGAAACCAGGATATACAGGAGTTTCTGCAACAAAGACCAGGTAGTTGGAACATCAAAGGATTACTGTTAATTAAAGAAAACCAGACATCTCAATTTAAGGAGTTTAGCGCTTTTCTGTGTATGGTAAGACACAAAAGTCTGGGCTCCTTGATGCCATGCCTTTGGCATGCACCTACCTGTCTATGCCCTGTACCCTGTTTTTGCCCATCCTCAGTTCCCTCAGGGTGCACTGTTAGGGGTGCTGCTGCTTGTCTCCATCCTGAGTTCCCTCCGGCTCACTATTGGGGCAGTGATAGTGGCTAATGACTTGATGGCTGCAGCGTCCTTTGTTTACTGAAATGGCAGGCAGTATTTTTCTTTCACATGACAGTGACTCTTATTTCCGTGGCAGTTTGTTAGTGCCTTTAATAAACCACTAATGGTTTGTCTCATGTTGGACTTATTTATGTATTATTAGTATTTCTTTCCAGTAGACCTCTTAGGATGTCTAGGGAATTTTTTTTTAATGCCCCTTGTATCTCCTACATTGTGCTTTGTGTATTGTAAGTGATTGATAATTCATTTCAACTGAAATGAAAAGATAAAAGATGAAGATAAATGTATTAAAGTGGCGTAGTTTTTGGAAACAAACAATGAAATCTGAGTCAGTCACTATAGACTCTCTTGATTTTGACCTGGGACAAGGCACTTAATCTTCCTGAGCCCCAGATTCTTTATCTTTGAAATGAGGAATGACATTACCTCTTATACTTGCCTCACTGGGTTGTTGTGAAGAACAAGTTTGGTGATACAGTTTAAAACATGTTGAAAGCGATGTTTTCAAAACATAATGGGAAGACAGATAAATGGAGGTGGGTTGAACTTGATTTAATTGCGAAGTTTAGTTTCTGTAGAACTTTTCAATGGTTAATAAGCACATTTTTGAAGAAGATAAGATTCTTGATCATCTTTCCTTATGAAATATTTGGAAAGATAGTGTCATAAAAGGTGGAAAATTCAAGAACTAGAGAGAGCAGATTCCATTGTAGATGATGGTAACCTGGGCTTAAGCCTTCAGCTTCAGCGAGCCTGGTAATAGAGGAAGAGGAGCAAGCAGTGGGGGCAGTTGGGTTTTTCCATCTGAAATATGTTACCCTTTTGCCTGAGGTTATTTAGGATTACCATTCATATCTTAGATATCTAGTAATCCTGAATTATTAGTGAATGAAGTGTTCTTAAAATAACTGAAGTCAACCAGTTTAATGCTAAATCTGTGTCTTAACCTTCTTTCGTAAAGAGTATTATGTGATTTATTATCTACTTTACTGTCTTAGTAAACAGAGAAACCTCAGTAAACAGTTACACAGTGAAACCCAAGTTTAACTGTTTAATAGACAGTTGTCACTTATCAGCATTTCTTACTACACTATCTCCTAATGCACCTCCCTCATTTCCATACTCCTGTCTTTCAGAAAGAATTTGATTTAGCATAGAAAAAATTAATACTACTTATAAAAGTATAAATTAGGTGAATGAATTACAGCTAAAAGAAGTTGAGAGAGGAAAGTAAAGTCCTTAGTAAGCTTTGCACATCTCTGCACTTACCCTGTGATGTTCCACTAGAGATGGTCCACCGAATAGGAAACACGTGAGTTACATGGTTCATAGTGTCTAAAAGATAAAAAAAAGACCAAGTTTTCAAGAGAAACTGATATTTCTGATTCTGAGGCCTGAGAGAAATTTCTTCCATGGGCCCTCATGGCAAACGTACTGTGTGATAAAAATGTACAGTGCATGACATGGTGACGTCTTCAGTAACTGCTGTGACAACTATTTGGTGTTTTGTCTAGCAACAAATGGCCTGAGAACATACTTATTTCTGTGTGTGTGTGTGTGTGTGTCTGTGAGATAAAATGTGTTTATCCATGATTGTCAATATGTGTTACCAGGAAGATTTTCTAAATGACATTTCCTAAATGGATCTGTTTGTCACTTCTGCAGCCTTTCTTCTTTGCCACCGCCTTTTTTAATTGTGTGGTAGAGTATAGCTGAAATGTCAAAGACCATAATGTCAAGTCTGTGTATAAGTTTGTCATATGGTTTGCATATGGTTGGCTGCACGCATGAGAGGGTAGACAGTTGTCGGCAGTGCCTCCGCATAACACACACACACACAGAAAAATGTACTTTCTTTCTTCCTAAAAGCCTTCACTGTTTTATTAGCTGTCTGCAATTTCACCATTTGAGATTTCTTTATTTTAGCAAGTTTTTAAACAACATTTTAAAATATTTAAAAATACTACCAGAAGGCTTAGGACTGTGTTATTTTTCTGTTAGTGTGGACCCCTCAGATTCTCTTCGAAACACCTGGCCAAGGCTAAATAATGGGAGTTTTGAAAAGAATGGGAAACAAGGTAGAGAGCAGATAGTAATTTTGGAAAATGAAACTTTGCTACAGGGACTTTAGACATCTAGAGGAGATTAATAAGAGATCATACTGTGTTTGGAAGATGAAAGATAAAGATCCCAAAGAAGAAAATCTATTGCTATTTTACAAGGTTAATTAATGTGAAAGTTGACTTTGTCTTTTAGTGTCTCATAGTCACATGCCTAAGTTTTCTTATAGCTGTTTTTAGTGGGTTTTTAGAGACTTTTTGTTCTTAGCCTGACCTGACTGGTAAATAAGTACATAATTTTCACAATTAAATTTTATTATTTATTTTTAACTTAACAGAGTGGAAGGCGAAATGTTGATTTGGATTTGGCATCATCTCATAGAAAGAGAGGTATGTATCAAATATTAAATATTGGGTTACATTAACTGTTTATATCTGATGTATTTAGATCTGACTGTCATTGAAATATTACTGCAAAAAAAATTTAGAAACACTTGATCAGAAAAGTTAAAAGGAAGATCATTTTGTTTAAGATATACACCCTTTTGAAAAATCTTGGAATGTCTAGGAGTTAATAGTTCTGTTTCTCATTTGTCATGTGTTTTGGCTTTTTAAAAGTCTTGTGGAACTCCAGAAACTTTACACTGTGGGGGCTTATGGGCATAATGGCCATGTTTTAGCTCACTGGTATAGTTGCTGTGATTTAAATGGTGTTACAGGGAGAGCTCTTTACCCCAGTCACCTTCCATACTCACACATACGCTTTAAACCTGTAAGTTTCTACTTTTTTTCCCCTTTGCTTTCAGGATAAAGCATGTAAGAGATCGACAGATGATTTCTTTAAAAAAAAAAAATTCCCATGAGAAATAATTTTAGTGTCATCAAGAGTTAAGCTCATTTGTTAAAAGCTGTATCTTAGTGAATAATGTAGTTAACTCTTGGTTTTATGTACAGATAGATGGAAGGAACAGCAGTTTTCGATAATATAAATCCAAAGTAAAAACTCTTATTATTCTCTGTTAATTGACACTTTTATTAAACCCATTTATTCTGTGGTTGTGAAAATGTGAAATGTTAAAAATCTCCGCTAGTGGCAGTTTCCTAAAAGCCTGTGGCAAAACCTTTTTTCCCATGATACTAAGTCTTTTATATTTCAGAATTAAACCTTTCTCTTGATAGCTTCCTCAGCAGGATGTTAGTTTTCCCTACAGGGAAAAAAGAAAAGTGAGAAATGAGGTAAAACTGAGGAATGAGAGGAAGCAATGTGCACACAATTTTTTCATTTTTGTGTTTATAACTTAGAGCAAGAAAAGTTGATTCTTCTGTAGAGTAAAATATGGTAATACTTTATTCTTCACTTACAATTAAAATGTGGAGAATGATTTTTCTGAACTATTAAGAATTGTAAGAACTAGAGCTGGTGCTTTCTTTATTGAAAAATCTTTGAAGACTACAACATATTAAGGCTGTTTGGCTTTTAAAAAAACGATAAGGTATTTCTGATAGCAAAGAAATAAATGATGTTTAGTACAGTGTGCAGTATGTATTTTATTATTTTCTAATTTTTTTTGAAAATTGGTAATTCGTATGCCATAATTAGCCGGAGTGTCCTTTTCTTTAACCACTTGACTTAGGAATTAAATTAAATTTTGGGGACAGTTTAACCTTCCTAATGTGGTTAGCTCAGGTGAAGGTAGTTGCTACAGTTTCTATGTTATATTAGTGAAAAGATGGCTCCAGACTTACTGAGCAGCATAAGGGGTCCAACCTGTCATTTAACAGCTTCCTGCTACACTAATTATTTATAAGTGATAGTCTGTTGGCTAAAATTACTCTTTTCTCTCAGATCTTTTTCATGCTTATGGAAATAAAAATTTGAGATTTGGTCTGTGTTAACCATGTCAGCATGTGGCAAAGTAATCTTTGGAATAAAACAAAAAGTGGTATCTTTACGTTTGAATTAAGAATAACCTAGAATTCGAGTATAAATTACTTAGGAGGAATTAATATAACATTTAAAAATCATTATCCTAGAGTTACTACCTGTTCAAATTTTAAACAGTCTCCCTACAAGTAGATGTGGATTTCCTATAGTTTTAGAGCGAAGTAATTACAAATGAATTAAGCCATTAATCCAAATTTTGTTTATAGATAAACCAACTTCTCCAAAAGCTCAAGGTAGTACCAAGACCTTCGAATTTAACTTTATTTTGTTGGAAACAGAAGGGCAAATACAGGACCTCACAAGAAAAGTTTATTTTTTTTTTAAATTACCCATTTAGAAAGTTGTAATAGGGGGCCAAACTAGTTACGCAAATTTATTATCACTTAATTTATTCTAGTAATCATTACATTTTAACGTTCCCAGGGAAAAAACTTTGCTAATAGCTTTGTTCCTAGTAATAAGTGACTACAAAGTAGAATTACTGTTTTAGGAAAGGCAGCAAAAATAGTTTTCAATCTCATGAATCGTAGTACTTGTGAATTTAATAATGGAAATGTACACTTAATAGTTTCATTTATTGTATTATAATGGATTTCCTTCTTTAAAAGAAATTAACATTGAAAATACATTCGGGACATTAAATTTTGAAAGGAATTTAAAAACATCATGTATATTTAGAGACTACCCTCTGGATTTTTTTCTTTTTAACCACAGTGGGGTTTTTTTTGCTTGTTTTGTTTTCCTCTTTAATGATGGTAAAATAAGCCACCTGTTTTTTCCTTATTTATTATTAATATGTCATAAGCCATAATATGCCTGTCATCAGTCGGGCAGATGAACTACCAAGTCTGAGAACTTTTAGGAGCCATTCAGGTGTTCTGATTCTGACTTGAGCTATGAAGGACAGGCAAATGTCCAGCCAAGGAGAATTCTTCTATATGTTTTTTACCCCTTTCCAATATTTTGAAAAGGAAATGTAATTTTTTCCCCTTTAGATTGCTTTTTCATCTATTAGCCGAATGGTCCAGAGTTATTAAAAGAGAAATTAGAGATTACAGTGTTTAATTACGTCCCATTTACTGAGGCTAAATGGATATATCAGTATCAGCTGATAGTTGTGTGCATTTCAGCTGCCCTTACTGTCCCTCCAGAGACTCCTCCTGGAGAGAGCGTAGTGCCTCTAATTTCAGTATTTGGCACTGAGGATACTGGGATACATGCTGTTGAACCATGATTGCTGCTTCTCCCCTCACTCCAGTTAATGTTTCACAACTGGTCTATGCTCTTGGTCCAAGAAAGAGTAGAGCAAAGTAGAGAAAGGTAGGAAATGGTAGAGCAAAGTGAGCAAATAATTGTAGCTCAGCCAACTCTCTCAGCTCTTTTGAGGCATCAAAGCTAAATTCTAAGACCAGAAATGTCATATAATACTTTAAAAAGAGACAGGTGAAACATATTCCTGCTTAGCGCCTCAGAAGCAATATGAAATTTATGAACACTATAAACTGCTTACTATATGCCAGTTATTGTTGTAATCACTTCAAATATTAACTCATTTAATTTTCCATCAAATTTAATTGTCAAAATTCTTGGCAAAACCTGTTAAACTAAATGTTGTATTTTGGTACTTTGATAAATACTTTAAAAATTTGCTGTAGTTGTGCAGAACTGAGCTCATCCTTTGCTGAAAGGCAGTACCTTTTTGCACATACTTAACTTTAGTTTTCATGCTTAAGCTGAAGCTGATACAGTGAAAAATGGGAATACCAAAGCAAAAATTTAAGGAGATTATAGTTTGATTTAACCCCCACCCTAACCCTACCCCAACTCCTGCTGCCCCAGGTCTTTAAATATAATATTAGGGTTTTATTGCTAAATAATATTGGGAACATTTATCAGCATGTGTGTGTCATGGTGTAACTTGTATGGGTGAAGTGCTATTTTATCTATGCATTTCAAATTAGATTTATAAAGAAGAGCAAATGTGAATGTTGTCTCCTGTATCAAATTTCTCCTTTTGTCTTCTGATTCTTGTTGTGGTAGTGTATTTACTCCTTTTTGGCCAGTTGAGCCCCAGAAAAAAGAAGAGCTTCAAGCAAGTACATGATGGCATGTTTAATTTTTTTCCCCTTTTAGCTTGCCTACATATTTTATGGTTTATAAAGTATGTATTGCAGTTCTGCCATGTTCATTTTGAAAATTCCATTTAAGAACCAAAGTTGTAAGGACAAGTAAACAATCTCAAATTTCTTGTTGAATTATATTTTCTTCTCATAGTAGGAGACTCTGACTTAATATCAAGTAAGAATTGGGCTCAGTTACTGTTACTCTGTAGAGACTTTTGATATGCTTTTCAGACACAATATTTTCTATATTCAAATAAAACAATACAGAACAAATCACTTATTAGGTTGTTACAATGTTTTACAAATTAGAGTTTTTTCATCTCTCATTTCCATACTGTAAATTTTTGTGTTTCCAAGTATTTTTGCTGTCAGCCTAAATATTTTGATTGCAATTATTTAATTTATTTATTTACCCTAATGCTTTCAGATAGTGTCTTTCCTGTACTTTCCTGTATTTTATTCATACAAAGTTTTGTTTGGGTTATACACTTTATAGGTTGTATCCTTTAAATTAGGCGTCAGCAAACTAATAGTGCACCACATCTGGATTGCTTTTTTTGAAAGTAAGGTTTTATTGGAACACAGCCACACTCATGTATTATCTGTGACTGTTTTCATGCTGTAACAGCAGAGTTGAGTAGTTGCATGAGTAGTTAATGACCCACGAAATGTAAAATATCTGGCTTTTTACAGGAAGAGTTTGCTGACCCTTGCTTTAAATCTCAGGGAGGATTTAATTGGGGATTGGCCACCTAATCATAGAATATTTTGGAATATATGAAGACAATTCACTTTTTGTAGATTCTTCACAGTTGAATCTTTGGATAGGCAGGCAGTTGAAATTTTCATGGATCAGTGATTTGTGAGTTGATTAATAACAGGAATATGTAAACTTAGGGAATTATTGTCATTAACTTAGCAGATCATTTTCCTTGAGCCTCTATTTCCTCAAGTGAGGAAATTTGACTAGATAATCTTTAAAGTCGCTTTTACTTCAGTGGTTCTATCATTAGCTCATTGCACATTTCATTTTCATTTTGAAAAGTAATTCATAAATATTGGAAGAGAAAAGAACTTTTTATTCTGAAATTTTATTACTGAACCAACAAGCTCAATGCTAAGAGCCAAAAAATATCATTTGTGAGTTAAGGTTAAATCCAGATTCTGAATTTGGGCTACTTAAAGAAATGGAAAATGATTATTTGTTTTTATTTTCTTTTTTTCCACATTAGCTCCTGCTTTATTCTTTAAATGTCATTTTTAATTTAATACATTATACATCCATGACATCATTGTTTGGATTTTTACTCTTTTCTGTATTATATGAAAAAATATTCAGCTATACAGTTTGTGTAAATTTTCAGATTGGTTATTTTTTATGTGCATGAAAACCAAAAATCCAGTATTTTTTAATCTAAGAATTCTTGCTAAAACATGAAAGGCAGATAAACCATATATTCTTTGCCATTCTAAATTATTTTAGTAGAATCCATATAAATTATTTCATAACTACTTTATAATTTTAGCTGCCTATTGTGAATTTCTGTGTCTGATTTTGAAGTTGAGGTTTTATTGACATCAGTGTAATAATTTAAACATAATTTACACAGTCAATATTTTCTCTGTGGGCAATAGTGCTTAAATAGTTCTCTTCTCAAATCTATTCCGTCTAGTACGTAACAAATATAATTTTTATATAATACTACTTTTATTGAGTGCCTTAAGATACATTCCTAACAGGGAAATTTGGTATGTTCACACGATAAGATATACAGCACTCAAATGAACTATGGCTACATACAATAATGTGAATGAGTATTAGCAATACTGTATTAACTGAAAGATACGTCCAGAAAGACTACATAGAATGATTCTCTTTTATAAAGTCAAGAACAACTAAAACTAAACACTGTTTATCTTGGGAACACATATAAGAAGATAAACCAGTATTTAACAACAATAAAAGCAAAGGAGTGATAATGAAAGCCTTAGGTAGGAAGACACAGAGGGAGATGGGTTCAAGGAGGAACAGATAGATAGATACAAGTTACTGTCAGTTTTCTAGTTCTTGTGTTCACATTTACTATAAATAAATATAAATACAAAAGCAAGCCATGCATGGACCAATGATGTGAAGACATTATGAGCCAAGGAGTACGATTAATCTAACTTGTGTACCTAAGATCAATTAAATTAAAAAAGACAAAGGTTGTAAGAATTAGATAGACACTTACATATTTACTTGAAGCCAATATTGGCACATGACTTGGACAGTTGTTGTGTTCAAACATATTAACATTTTTGCTGTCTAATGTAGATTTTTGCCTATTGGCAAAACTAATGGTATGACACTACTTGGTAATTTTATGTGGATATTTTATAGTAAATCTTACATATTCTTGTCTGTGAAACTTTGCTTCCTCTATGTAGGAGTTTCACAACCTGCAATAAATACACATATGACACAGTGACAATGTTCCTTATATTAATGAAACCCAAAGGGTGATGCTTATGTCTCCTTTTTGTGTAAGTTTACTTGCCCTTCTGTATTCATTTTTTGGTAATGTTTCATTGCAGATATGTAAACACTCTGCTCAGTCTTAACTTTTTGCAATGGTAATGTTAAATCGGATGAAGTCCTATTACTAGTAGGTCTCACAAGCAGTGGCCTAAGTGCCTAGTTCTTTTTTTTTTTTTCCCCGTAAGTGATGGTCTGGTTTAATACTGCAGAGCATTTTAAGCTAAGCATTTTGAGAGCAGCTTCTGCCTTTCTTTTTCTTGTGGCAGCGTGTTGCTAAAGCGCTTACAGAGACACCGGTACATTAAACAGGGCCTTTTCTTTGTTTTCTTACATTGCTCTAGTTTTTTGTTTGTTTGTTGTTTTTTACCAAAGCATTTTGCTGAGATTCACTTAATGCATGCATGTATTCAAACATGAGTATCCATTTCTCACCAATTGGTATGGTAGCAGCACTCAGCCCTCAGCTAGTTTCAGACGTATGCTCTACTTGGTTGCCATTGATGCGTGTTTGTTCTGTTTGTATGTAGGTCCTATGCACAGTCAGTTGGAATCCCTGAGCGACTCTTGGGCTCGCCTGAAGCATAACCGAGACTGGTTATACAACTCCTCTTACTCCTTTGAGTCTGATTTTGATCTTACCAAGACTTTGGGAGTTCACACCCTGATTGAAAATGTTGTCAGCTTTGTGAGTGGAGATGTGGGGAATGCCCCAGGTTTTAAAGAGCCAGAGGAAAGTATGTCTACAAGTCCCCAGGCCTCCATCATTGCAATGGAACAGCAGCAGTTAAGGGCAGAAGTAAGTCTTTGATATTTACTCCTTGTGAGGGACTGTGGAAACTTAAACCAAGCTACAGAATATGTAATTGTAGGAAAACCTTCCCTTTCTTCTATTCCTTGCTTCCCCCTTTACTCTACCTGAGCTTTTTGATGTCGTTGTCTTAATCAAAACAGCCTGATAATTTTGTTTGAAGGGAACAAAAGTGCATTTTAAACTGCTGTCTTTTAGAACAAAATACTCTAATCATTAAGTCTTTCCTTGTCTCCAGAAACTAGAGTGAGACTGATTGGTGACCATACGGATCTGCTCTCAGAATCTCCATTTTTGACACACTTGACTCTATTTAAAACTAGATTAGAACACCATGGTAATAATGATAAGTGCTATAATTAGTGAGCATAGCCTCAAAATATCTCCCTCAAAATATTTATTAAATATTGTGATTTTAACATGTCCACACATTCTTTGATGCTCTTCCCTCCAGGAGGTGGGGCTTAATTCCCCTCCTCTTGAGAGTAAGCTGGATTTGGTGACTCAGCCAACAGAGTAGGAAAAGGGGAAAATATAGCAATTTTACGTTGCAGAAACTTGGCAGACATAACCCTAACCAAGTGATCAAGGTCAATATTACCAGTAATGAATTATGGTGATACCATATACTCTGATAATAAGATGATGAGAGGGCGACTTTATAGTATGCTTCCTCAAAATCCATACCTGTAGTCAATCATGAGAAGATATCAGGCAAACCCCAATTGAGGGACATTCTGTAAAATACCTGAACAGCCCTTCCCAAGCACCAAGGTCACACACACACACACACACACACACACACACACACACACACACACACACACACAAAAGACAGACAGAAACTTTCATAGACTAAAGGAGGCATGACAACTAAATGCAATGTGATATCCTGGATTGGATCCTGGAACATACTAGGGACATTATGGGACACTGGTGAAACCCAAATAAAGTCTGTGGTTTAACCAGTAGTGTTGTACCAATGTTAATTTGTTTTGATAAATAATGTACCATAGTTAGGTAAGACGTTAACATAGTGGAAGCTAGGGGGAAGATATATAGAAAGTCTCTGTGCCATCTTTACAACTCTTCTGTAAATGTAAAATTATTTCAAAATAAAAAGTTTTTTTTAAAAAAAGAGGGATAGGCTGATTGACTGTGGTGGTGGATATTTGTCCTTTTAGGGAAGATAGAGCCAGAAGTTTAAGAGAACCACAGAGAAACCATTCCAGGATACTAATGCTTCTAATTCTTGAACTAAAGAGTATTCATTCTGTATAATTTTATTGTAAATGAAGGAAGCAGTAACCATACTACTTGACAGTTTTGAAACCTTCGCATGTATCTCCTCATGAGCATCACAGTAGCTGTGTGAGTAGGTTAAAGTACTGTTAGCCTCATTTCACACATGAAAAACTGGGACTCAGGAAGTTAAGGGGGTTTTCCAAGGCCCACAGTAGGTGGAAGACTCTGGCCTTGAAACTAGGTCTCCTACATCCAAATCTACTACTTTTCCCATTGTATTGTGTAACCCTTTTTATACTGAACTATGCTTATAGAGATCTTCGAGATATGTTAAAATCATAATAATGAAATAAATGTTTATCTTACTAGAATAGATTCCTAAGAAATGTCAGAATCTTCTGTGTGCTAAGTAATATATTGTCTGTGATACTCAGAGTTGTATCTCAAATTCAGCGAAAACCTCTAATACATGTTTATTGTACTTTTCTCAAGCTTCGTTTAGAGGCACTTCATCAGATTCTTGTTTTATTGTCTGGCATGGAGGAAAAAGGTAGCATCTCTCTGACTGGAAGCAGGTCGAGCTCAGGTTTCCAGTCATCCACACTGCTCACATCTGTGAGGCTGCAGTTTCTAGCAGGGTGTTTCGGTTTAGGCACTGTTGGACACGCAGGAGCCAAAGGAGAGAGTGGCCGATTGCATCACTATCAGGTGGGTGGCAGGTCTGTCCTATAAGGATGACACCTTACAGCATATTCAGATTTTAACGTCTTTTTACAATACCAGTTTAATAATGCTAAACTTTTTGGTGTTTAAGATTGAGATTTTAAAATATCTCATTGGTTTAGTTTCCTGAGTCAGAGTGGTATGGTTGGGATTAGGTAAGCCATGGTTCTGTTGTACTTTAGATTCTTTGCTGGCTCAGTTTTAATAACCTTTAGCCAAATAGCATACAGCTAGATCTAAGTTGGAATAGATATTGATGTTTGGGAGGATGGGTGTCAAGACCAGCATTGGGCTCTAGCACAGACTGGGGATAAAGTGCTGTTCCTTTTATTTGGGTAGAAGGTGTCATTGTTGCTAATAGAAAAGGAAAATCTTCTTGTGTAATTTAGGATGGAATCAGAGCAGCTAAGAGAAATATTCAGATTGAAATCCAGGTGGCTGTGCATAAGATTTATCAGCAGTTGTCTGCTACCCTGGAGAGAGCCCTGCAAGCAAACAAGCATCACATTGGTGAGTAACTGCACCCACAGGTAGAAGATGCAAGCTACACTTTGGCCTGAGATTATGCTAGGTACCTGATGTTCTCTACCTTGTGTTTAATGTTAGTAGGTCAGCTTACAGGTAAAGAATAAAGACTTGCAAGTGTAATGGTGTTCCATATTATTATTTATATTTTGGAATTTGATTTCTTTTAGTAAATTCTTGTTGACTTCAAAGAAGATTCTCAGCTGTCTTTCTTTCTTTGTCTTTTTAGAAGCCCAGCAGCGTCTCCTTTTGGTTACAGTTTTTGCCCTAAGTGTTCACTATCAACCGGTAGATGTTTCTTTGGCAATTTCCACTGGTCTGCTAAATGTATTGTCGCAGTTATGTGGCACAGACACCATGCTGGGACAGCCCCTTCAGCTGTTGCCAAAAACCGGTGTTTCCCAGCTGAGCACAGCTCTGAAAGTGGCCAGTACAAGATTGCTCCAGATTCTAGCCATCACTACGGGGTGAGCACTGTACCTGTCCTGGTAGAACTGGGTGGAGGCCGGTCTTTCACATTTTATTAATTTTCGTTTCCCCCTAATCTCCTTTATGTGTTTAAGCACATTTGCCCTTCTATGGTATTAGTATTTATTTTTCCCCTGTTATTTCATACAGGACCTATGCTGATAAACTGAGCCCCAAGGTAGTTCAATCCTTATTGGATCTACTCTGTAGTCAGTTGAAGAATTTGTTGTCCCAGGCTGGTGTGCTACTTATGGCCTCTTTTGGAGAAGGAGAAGGAGAAGATGAAGAAGGAAGAAAAGTGGACTCCAGTGGTGAAACTGAGAAGAGAGATTTCAGAGGTGTCATAAACTTTTTTCTCTGTCATTATGTAGAAGCACTTATTGAATCCCTATTGTGTGCATATCATTAGAATGTAGAATGTTTTCTGTTGTGAGGCATGAAAGCATTTAATTTTTTCATTTTGAAACCCCTTTTTCCTCCAAATACATGTGATTTAGATGAGCTTATGACTGAACCTCCTCTCTCAGAGTCCGGTAACCCTGGTGTAGTGACCATACTTCCCACTGTTTGAGTTCAGCCTCTCCTGGGCTGTTGGGGCTCTGGAACCCAGAGGTTCTAGGTAACTGTTTCCTGCAGACTTTGTTTTCTTGGCATTTGATTCTGACAGCCAGTCTCTAACTACAGTCTTGGCTTAAGTGTTCCCTCAGGACCAAGAGTTTTAATATATGGAAACTGGGTTAGAATTAAGGCGAGTTGAACTTCTTGCTAGGCTGCTCTGCTCTCCAGCCACTAAAAAATTCTTCATTACACATAGCCATCAGAATTTTTGGTTGCTGTAATATGGTCATCTTTTATAGCTTTAAAAGGCTGTTGTGCACATTGTATTTCAGTAGGAATTAGACCCTGAACAGCAGAATTGCTACATATATAATTAAGGGAATAAAGATTTAAAATTGGTCATATATTCAAAGATTTTTGTGTAACTACCATGTCTTATTACCATAATAAGCTCTGGGACCTCTTAATCCTTTCTGCACTAGATAGATAGACAAACAGACAGATGGAGAGAGCAACTTACTTAACTATTCTGTGCCCCAGTTCCCTCATCTATAAAATAAGGATAGTAGAACCAACTTTCCAAGATTGTTATGAGGATTAAATAATTTAATACAATGTAAAGGACTTAGAGCAGTGTCTGGCTCATAGTGAGAGCTCAATGAATGTTAATATTAATATTGCAATATTATAATAAATAATATTTAAGTAAATAAAATAATATTTAAATAATGTTAATATTCTGTAGATAGATGGGTGGATAGAGGAAATATGTTGGGGATACAAAAATGACAAAACATTGTCTCTGCCCTCAAGGACCTTCTAGGGTAATGAGGGAGGCAGACATGTAAACAAGTAATTACGGTGTAATACAATAAGCTCAGAAGAAAGAGATAAATCTCTTAAGTCGGAATCTAGGGAGATGTGTGAATCTAATTCAGAGCTAGCTTTAGCTTTCAGAGGCTGAACCTGCAGCAAGTTCCTTCTCCTTGTTTATATGACGATTATCTTGCCTATACAAAGAACATAGGCAAACTCACAAAGTATGATAAAATAAAAACAGGCTTTTAAAGCCGCGTCTTGTTTTCCTGAGATCCAATACGGGCATATAATATTGTTAAGATAATAGTTTCTTACCACTTTGTGCTGAGTATTGGATATGTGGACAGCAGGGAAGACAGAGTGGAGTTATTCTTTAACCTATAGTTCCCCAAGGAAACTGGATCCTTTTGTATCCAGGTAAAAAAAGAAAGTTCTTCTATGATGAATCTTGGTAGCTGTAACAGCAGACTGAGTCCACATCGGATCCCTGAGGTTGTCCTAGAAAGAAGGCCATTGGCACCCTTTCTATTTATGGGGATGGCTGGGATTGAGACTGATTCAGAGCAGCAGTGGTCATGCATTCAGAGGCAGGCTGCCCAGTATTAATAACTGTATAAACTCTCTAAAATATTTAACTGAAAGTAAGATGTACTCTTCATTTTCAAACGTATAGTGTTGGTACTGAAACAGACTGTATCATCAAATTGTATCAACTTGCTTTATATTTAAGGTTTCATATAATTGTCTTGTTACAGAAATTCTTGCTTGGAGTGAGGATGGGGTAGGATGGAGGCTCCTAAAAGAGATTTTCCCGTGTATCTCTACCAAGAGAAAAGGCTACATAGAGGAGTTAGCTTTCGAACTGGATTTTGAAGGAATGTATAGGAACAAGGTTGGAGTGAGATGTGGGTACAAGGGCATGCTAATAATTTTATATTCTTCCAACTAATATTATAAAAAAAAAAACCTTTGCTTATTAGCAAAGAGTAAAGAAGTAAAGAAGAGGTAGAGTACTCTGTAGAGAAAATGTAGAGAAGGAGTTCTTGGCTTTTTCTCCAATTATCCTTAGCAGGTTAGTTCTGTCGTAGACCTGCACACCCATCTCAACAAAACAAAAGCTCTCCAGTTAACAAGGTTTCTGTAAAGATAGATTACTAACCATCCAAGCATGACCTTTGGCAGGAGGCAGTATCCCCTCTATCACAAGTGATTTGTCTGTGTATTTCTTAATTTGATATGCCAGGATCCCCCTGAAAGGAGTGCCTGTCTCCAGATTGTTATGTTTTCCCATGTTTTAATGGCCCTTAGGGATTGGCATTCTGGGAATCTACCTCACTAGCACACTTCTTCCCCTGGCTCTGAGTGGGAATTAGCCAGGCTAAGGAGGTATGAAAGGTGTTGGATGATATGGAAACATGGTGTGTTACAGGAAGAGCAGATAGTTCTTTGGCTTCAAAATGCACAGGGTGGAGGGAAACTATGAGGTGATGGCAAGAGAGAGGCTGGTATTGATGGTGGTGGAAAAACTTGGAAGATTGTATAGAGTAAATTTGTGGAAAGATCTTATACATGGAATTTGAGCTCAGGCAAACCAGGCTCAGGCCTAGAAATTTGTTCCTTTGTAGAATATAAAAACACAAAGTCTTTTTTTAGAGATGTGATTAATTTGATTGGGACAAGGGGTGGGGCAGGTCGTGGGTGGATTATGGACTTTTTGAAAATGTGGTCCAAATTGTCAACTCTCTTACTAGTCAAATGCACATACATACATGATTTTTCATACAATTTTAGGGGGTTCATAGACCAGCTCCCTCAAATTCTATCCAGTAGAACTGTAGACTTGGGTAGAGGACTGTTGCTTCTTAGTGGTAAAAAAAAAAATGCACAAAACCAAGTACATATACTTTATTCTAGCTAGTCCACTGTCATTGTACACAGACATAAACGGTGTTTTAAGTTTGGCCTTATTTACTGACCTTTCATCATTGTCTTTTAAATTTCAAAAATTCAAGAGCTAACTGACAACATAGATTTTGAATTGGGTTTGTGCTTACTGCATTCTAAACGTAAGTTATTTACTATAAGACTATTTCCTGTTGGTTTTTGGTTGTATTATAAACTTGTCTCTTCACTCTTTAGCTGCTCTTAGGAAACAACACGCAGCGGAACTGCACCTGGGGGATTTTTTAGTTTTTCTTCGCAGAGTTGTGTCTTCAAAAGCAATTCAATCAAAAATGGCTTCCCCAAAGTGGACAGAGGTGTTACTAAATATAGCTTCTCAGAAATGTTCTTCAGGTACATGACCTTTGCCTTGTTTTAATGTATTTTATATGTCACATCTGTTTTATTCAGATAATGCCAGACTTTAACAACATTGGATACTTGACCTTGATTTCAAGAATTTTTTCTTGCCTTATGAGTACTTATTTGATTGAAAGAAAACTAATTTCAGGATTGAAAATTGACAGGAGTTAATAATAGAGAGTCGCACTGGAGAAGATCATGAATTTAATGTAGATGAATTTAATGTAGAGAACTTGTACAATAATAAAAACAAGCAGAGAACATCCTCTTTAATATGATAATTTGGCACAGATTTTGACCTTCTTGGATTACCAAAATGCAGATCTGAATTTGTGCATTCTTTCTTATTTTAATGTGATTTCTATTGCCTTGATTGTAACTTCTGATTATGTGCTACCTATGAGAGTTCTATATAATAAGCTTAATTCCTGGTTTTTAGCCTGAAAGTTTGGTCTGCTTGCATAGATTACTATTAGCCCTTTCCTAGTCTGTTTTTTTAAAGTGTTATAAGTATACATAAAGTAAAATTTACTATTTTAACCACTTAAGTGTACAATTAAGTGACATTAAACCCATTCACAGTGTCGTTCACCCATCAGTACTGGGAATGGGAGCCCCACTTCCAGAACTTTTTCATCATCCCTAGTCTTTTTTAAATATGCTAAAACATAATGTAATCTCTTATGGTACATATTATTTTATAAGTATTACAGTCTCAATATAATTTACTAGTGTTTCTTTTTCTATTTTTGCATAAAATTCAGTAGTTTTAAAATTCAGAACCTGTGTCTTTGTTTAAAGACTGGTGTAAACAGAAATAAAATATATATAACTTGTTATTAACCCAACAGCTACAGTTATTAATTGCGAAACTACAACAAAATGGAGTCATACTAAATGTTAATATTCTTCAAACAGAATTATCCCAGTCATTTTATGATAGCAAATTCTGTTAAATTATAAATTCATTTGTTAAAAGTATTTAAAGAGTTTCTGAAATTGATCAGCTGTGGTACAAATAAAACAACACTTTATTCAAAAGAACCCTTACCTTTCTCTTACTTTCCTAAAAGATCTAGTGTTTATAAGTATCTGCTATTTTCAGATCAGTTGTTCACACCAGGGTTCTTAAATACACATCTTAGCTTTATGTGTAGTAAACTTATACTCATTTTCCTGTTAGTTTTTCTTAACTAATGTAACTTACAACAGCTTTTTTTTTCTCTTTTAATAAGATAAGGCTTATATAATATTGATTAGGGTCTTAGAGCATAAAGGAAAACCAACTGGTTTTATTGTAGTAATGGATAGAAAAAATCATCAGTATCCTATCTCCATCTTTGCTTACTTTAGAAAAGTATAAACTGCTTACTCCCCATTAGCCCTAAAAACCTCTGTGAGGCAGTCAGGGCGTGAATAAAGAAGAAGCAGTGAAAGGGTACGATAAGCCTGAGCTTTAGACATTAACAGACCTGTTTAAAATTCTACTTCTTTCTCTCCTGAGCTGTGTGGCTTTGGTCACGTTACTTCCCTGAGCCTCAGTTTCCTCATCAGTGAAGGATGTAATGTAGGATTTGTGAGGAACAAGAGACTTACTAATATGTATGAAATGCCTAGCCATTTTATACACATTATGAAGTACCTGGCACAGGTAGTTATTATAGAGCTGTTCCTTACATACATGTAAGAACGGAAACATAAACATCAGTATTCATATACATCAGTGGGTACAGGATGAATCCAGAGTTCTTGTGATAATATGCTGAAGTGAAGTTCATTCCATCCTAAATGCTTAGCAAGCTCAGGGACTTTTTTCAAGAAGTTCATTTAAACTTTGAATTTAAGCCACATTGATAATAGCAAAATGTCTTTTTATCCCCCTCCAGGTATTCCTCTAGTTGGTAACTTAAGAACGAGGCTCCTTGCCCTTCATGTCCTTGAGGCTGTACTGCCAGCTTGTGAATCTGGTGTAGAAGATGATCAGATGGCTCAGGTTTGTATTTTATAAGATGTGCTTTACATCTGCAACATGATTCACCCAGAATCTAAACTTAGAGTCTCTTCAGTTTTAAATGTGTTATTTATTCAGTAGCAAGACTTCTACTTCTGAGATTGCTTTCTTTATTTTTTCATCTCTAAGCAAAGAGAAAGAGAAAGTAAGTTAGTCATGGGTGTGAGGAGTAGTGTAGTGAATACTTTCAAGGTCATAAGGAAAGGAAAATCGGGAATTTCTTACTAGGTTTGGGCGTCTAGATTGAGAAAGTTGTGAGGCTGCGTGGCCTAATTAGAGGTCCATATAGTGAGGCAACATGAGAGCAGTAGAGCCCACTTTTTAGTGGGTTAATGATCTTTCTAAAAAATGATGTTTAACTTGCAGCCACCCAGAGTAGCTGTTGAACTTTGGTATAACCAAGCCTCACATGTGACTTAGTATTACAGTTACATGGTATATTTTTTTCTAACAATACTTAAAATTATCCTTTACAGATTTTATCATTCTTTTTCCTTCAATAAACAGGTTGTTGAACGCCTGTTTTCCCTTCTGTCAGATTGTATGTGGGAGACACCCATTGCTCAGGCCAAACATGCTATTCAGATAAAGGAAAAAGAACAAGAAATAAAATTACAGGTAATTGATTCTTCTAAAAAGGTATTTTTAGACAGCAAAAGTGTCACCTTTCTCTGAATACTTTCTGTCTGAGGGACCTTGTTCTATCAGTTATCCCGTGTCCTCTCTGCACTCTGTCTCCCTCTCCTCTGGTTCCTTCTCAGTTTTTAAACATGTCTTATTTCTAGCCTCTTAAATCCCTTTTTTATCCACAAAGCCTTCCCTATATTCTCTCATCCTTTGTTGCTAAGGTTCTCAGAAGAGTAACCTTATATATGTTTCAGCCACTTCCTCACTTCTCAGTATCTCTTCAGCCCAATTGCTTATCTTTCATCAAAGCACTGAAATTAAGTATCAGAGGAGTGTTATCGGTGATGTAGTGTACGCCTTTTTGTCCACATCTTACTTGACCTCTGGAAACTCAACCCTTCTATTGTTTTGAAAACTACTTTCTCCTACATCTGCATATACCCTCTGCCAATCCTTGATTCCTTCTGGAGGCATCTATACTTCGGTGTGACTTTCTCCTTGCCTCCATCCCAAATTCTGGTGTTCCTCAGAGCTTTGTCTTTAAGTTCCCAGCAGTCTCAGTCATACCCATAACCGTTCTCAATACTTGCATTTACTTCCACACTTTTAACGATAGCCCAGATGTCTCTCCTGCAAATCTTTCTCCTTTTCTTCCCATCTCATTTTTTATTGGTGGCACTGTCATTTAATTAGCTTCCCAATTCCTGGGATTTCTAAGCTTTCCTAATGTCCCCATCCGTGTAGTCAGTAGGCCTCGTTGATACTACCTCCTAAATAGTCCTTGAATCCATCCATCTAACTGCCTTAATCCTTCTCTTGGTTTTTGTGATTCCACACTTTTTCTGATTTTTCCTCTATCCCAGTACAGTGGCCTCTTCTCATTCTCATTTATTGATTCTTCCTCTTCTATTTAATGTTAGTGCTGGAGTATCCTAAGGTGTGGTCCCAAGACCCCTTTTTTTCCTCAGCCATCACCCTTATTCCATTTCCTATAGCCAGCAAAACCTTATTCAGATCCATATGCTATTGATAACCAAATTTTTAACTCCATTTCTGACATTTACCCTGAATTCCAGACTTATATACACATCTTCTGTTTGCCTTACCATTTGAATAATAGCCATCTCATACTTAATAGCATCCGTAGTTCTGTCATATCCTGCTTCTTCTCAGGCTTTCCCATCTTCCTATTAAGTGACTCAATCAAAAAATGGAAGAGGCATCCTTGGTTCCTCCTTTTTATCACACACACACACACCCCATTTCCTCTATTCATATTCCAAGTCCTGTTGCCTCCTCCGTAAAGCATAATGTGAATTTTCCCACCTCCGAATTTCTCAGCCACTATCATGTCTGACCTAGACTAGGCAATTGCCTCCTAACTGGTCTTCCTGCTCTCACTGTTAACTTCCTGTAGTCCATTCTCTACACAGGATCCACTGTAATCTTTTAACATTGTAAATCACAGCATGTTGGTCCTCTGCCTAAAATCCACCAGTGGTTTCTTGTCATTCCTGGGATAAATTCTAGAACTCCTTGTTCTCTCCCTTTTGCTTACTATGCTGTGGTTAACTTGCCTTCTTCCTGTTTCTTGAACACACTAAGTATGTTGCTTCCACTGGGCTTTGCACTGACTATTCTTTCTGCCTAGAATACTGCCCTCAGATACGTTTCTCAGAAGTCAACTTCTTATTTTTAAGATCTCGAATTAATTATCACTTCTTCTGAGTCCTTTCCTGACCCTCAATCTAGAATTAGTTACCACACATTCTTTGTTATATCACCTGTTTTAATTTTAGCAGAGCACTTATTACCTGATATTTTCTTATTTATTTTCTGTCCCCACCTTCTTTGAGAGCAGAGACCTTATCTAGTATACTGCTAAATATGTAGGTCCTAGTATAGTGCCTGGTATCTCGTACATGCTTAATAAGTATTCAGTAAATGAGTAAGTTTAAGTCTTTGGTATTTCTTACCTGAACTCTTGCAGTAATCTCCTGATTGTTCTCTCTCTTTCATCCTGTACACTCCTAGTCAAACAATGTTTACAAAACACAGATCTGATCAGAAATCCTCTATATAAAATCATTCTGTGTAGGCACTCCCTATTGTCTATAAAGTTCTGACTTAAAATGGTACTCAAGACCTTCTATGATTTTGTTCCATCTTCTCTTTCTAGCTTCTTATCTGCCAGTCTCATCCTTTAGATATCCCATGCTGCTTGCAGTTACTCTAAATCACTGAAGTCTGTTTCACCTCCATGCCTTGGCACATGCTGTACATACTGCTTTAAATTTTTTTCTCTTCTTTGATCAACTGCTTAACGCCTTCTCATCATTCAGGATTCAGCTCAAAAGTCATCCTTTTTTGAACCCTTACCATATGCTTCCCAAGCATGGTTAGACACTTACACTTTTATGTATCTGCTATATCTGTCATGTAACTTCTGTTATTCTCTCACTACAATACTGGTGTTATTTATTTATCTCTCTGTCCCCTAACTGGACTATAAGCTCTTTATGAGCAGGGACTATACTATATTTATGATTGTGTTCCCATTGCCTGCACAGTAACTGGTACATAGTAGACACTTACTAAACATTTGTGGAATCAAACCACGGAGTCTTAGACTGTGTATTAACTAAGATCTGAGTTACTCCAAAATACTGACCCATTTTCCTTTATGGTAGAAGCAAGGAGAATTGGAGGAAGAAGATGAGAATCTTCCTATACAAGAAGTATCCTTTGACCCAGAGAAAGCTCAGTGTTGCATAGTGGAGAATGGACAGATTTTAACTCATGGCAGTGGAGGAAAAGGATATGGATTGGCATCAACTGGAGTAACTTCTGGGTGCTATCAGTGGAAGGTGTGTAGAATTCCAAGTACGCATTTTGTCTGTTAGTCGTTTCCTGCTAGATTCTTATAAAACATATATGGAAAGACTTAAAAAATCATCATATGTAAATGTTCTATTACTATGTAAGATGTTAACACAAATGGAAAGTGAATGAAGGATATACAGGAACCCTATATTATTTTTGTTAGCTCTGATAATTCTAAAATGGTCTCAAAATTTTTTTATATTTATGGTTACATTATTTTTAAAATCATGATCATCCCTCTTATGAGAGGTCACACAGTGCACACCCAGCAATGGAAATGCAGTAATATGTGTATGATGTTTCTTCCTGAGAAAGCACATTAGAGACTGAGTTCCCAAGATTTTTATTGGGTGCTAGTCACATACCCTCTGTCTGGCACATACTAAAATTTTAGTTTCCCAGAAGGAAAACAGATGTTTAGCGTAAACCATATGGTTGTACAGTCTAGGCACAATAAGCCACCCTTATCAGTAGGGAAACTTTTTATCAGCGTAGAGGACTGTTTACCAGCCTAGTTCCCAGGTGCCAGCCAAGGACCAACATTACAAGCAGGTCTTTCTAAAGATAGCAGTCTCTGCTATGTTACTTCTTTTTTTCGCTCGGTCCATCTCCTTGGCCCTTGGCCACAGTGTTTTTATAATAAAATTACTATTATTATCTAGAAAGACTCCAGGCAGCAGGATGAGACCAACTTCTAGTATTAACTTCAGTTATGCCTTTTAGGGGTTTGAGACTTAGCCAGTTAAAACAAATCTCATTAACCATAAAGTTCTATTTTTTTAAAAAAATTCTTATTTTTTTATTGAAGTTTAGTCAGTTTACAGTGTTAGTTTAAGATGTATAGCAAAGAGATTCAGTTATGCATATATATACATGTATATATTTTTTCAGATCTTTTCCATTACAGCCCATTACAAGAAATTGAATGTAGTTCCCTGTGCCCTACAGTACATAAAGTCCTATCTTAAAAAGTGTGGCTTTGTCCTTAAGTTTATGTATTAACTTTCAAAAACTGGCTTAGGCATCATTTTAACACAGCACAACTCTGGCCAGTCCAGAGCTCAGGATAGGGTGCATACACAAAAAATACAATCCCAGATGGCGTAGGAAATGAAGAGTTCATTATTGTTAAGATAGCCCTAATCAGAATGTATAGTAGTTAGGCAGAGTAAGTTAACAAGACCTCAATGTCACCTTCCACCACGGGGCCTCCGTCCTTCTGTTCCCTTTGCAGTCTGAATAATTTAGTTGAGTCCTTGGATTTAGAGGGAATTCCTCTGAAGGGCAGTTTGTTAAATGATTTTGTTTGACTGTGACATCAGTTTATCTGCCTCAAGAGTATGAATGACATCTGGAGGTGTTGTGTAGAAATTCCAGGATTGGGGTTACCTTCTGCTTCTTATAACCTGTTAGATGTAATGGGAGACTCCGAAGTCAGTTTGGATTTAAAGTGCTCAAAACAGTCTTCAAGACACAGCATGGATTTTTTTTTTCAGCCCCTTAGGAGGACGAACAGTTCTGAAAAACAGTGGTCATATATGCCTTCCCTGCTCTTCCGTACTTCCCCAGGGCCTGGGTTTTTAATTTTTCTCCCTAATTCTAAAACCTTCTACTTCTTTTATGGTATTCATTTATCCAGTGAGCAGCTTAGAAAAGATCAGTCTATTTCGGGGGAGAGCTTCCTCTAATAAACTGCATGTGTATCGAGAGCATGTGTATCGGAGATGTAGAATCAAGCCATCAGTCTCCTGTTGCAAACTACAGCTAGCCCAAAAGGCTGAACATAGTAAGTCAATAGCAGTGGGACATCCCTAAGAAGAGAGCAAGAGTCCAGTCTATTATGAGAGTGGACAGAGGGGTCTTGCTCCCTGTCGTATGCCCTCCTCCAACTTGCAGCTTTCGATTGGAATCACAAGTTAGGAATGTAATTAGTTTCTGTGTCAGAAATGTAAAGCCAATCAGCAGCTCAAATTAGATTGTTCCTTCAAAAGAGCAGGCCCTTTCCCAGGGACATATATGTTATAGACCTGGACAGTCCAGCTAGAATCCATGATATTTTCAGTTTATGGCCTGGCAGACTAAATCCACAACAGTCCTCATGTTTGATTTTTGTTGGGCTGATGCCTGCTTTTAGTTGAACACTGCTCATGCTGGATTGAAACAGCTCATTGCAGACAGTATCAGGTTTTAGCTTAAAATCAGATCCAGTTAGAATTTGTGAACTCAGGATTCTAAAAAGCTAGCAAATTTTTTGGCAGCAATAAAGCCTGGATGGTATAGGACCAGATAGCTGTGTTTTAAGTGATGAGCAAGGCTTTCCTTTTTGCCTTCTCAGTCTTAGAGGCCAGATTTACCCACTCAAAAATTTATACTTCAGGCTGGAAAATCATCAGCTTCTAAGGGTTAGACATCTGATTTTATAAGAACTCACTGGCAACTACTAGCTTTTTAAATTAACTGAATAAAGAAGACACACACACACACACACACACACACACACACACAGGAATATCATTCAGCCATAAAAAAGAATGAAATAATGCCATTTGCAGCAACATGGATGAAAAGTAAGCCAGAAAGAAACACATATATGTGGAATCTAAAAATATGATGCAAATGAACTTATTTACAAAACAGACTCACAGGCATAGAAAACAAACTTAATGGTTACCAAAGGGGAAGGGTGGGGGGATAAATTAGGAATTTGGGATTAACAGATACATACTACTTTATTTAAAATAGGTGAATAAGGACCTACTGTATAGCACCAGAAACTATATTAAGTTTGTTTTCTGTGTCTGTGAGTCTGTTTCTGTTTTGTAAAGAATTTCATTTGTATCATTTTTTTTAGATTCCATATATATATATAATTGATACCATATAGTATTGTCTTTCTCTGCTAAAATTATTTATTTTAAATAAATACTCAAAGGTTATTCTAAATGTTCTATAAGGTAAAGATTACATTTGTTTTACAAATTTTACAAAATGATGAAATTACTTTGTTATTTTTACTTAAGCTGAAAATAAGTTTGTCATATTCTCATAATGCATAAATATTATTTATAAACATATTCCCCATTATTGGTTTATACAGTTAATGGTATCTAAATGGGTTTTCGAATATTGGTGAACATTACCACTTTCATTTTAGTTTTACATTGTGAAGGAAAATAGAGGTAATGAAGGCACGTGTGTTGGAGTCTCTCGTTGGCCAGTGCATGACTTTAACCACCGCACCACCTCGGATATGTGGCTCTACCGGGCCTACAGTGGTAACCTCTATCACAACGGAGAGCAGACTCTGACGTTGTCCAGCTTTACTCAAGGAGACTTCATTACCTGTGTGCTAGACATGGAAGCCAGGACCATTTCCTTCGGGAAAAATGGAGAGGTACTGAAACTCAGAAATGTTGCTTGTTTCCTTGTTTTTGTTTATCCTTAGCTCTGTTATTCAAGTGCTAGTTGTTCAGTTTATAGATTTTTCTCTGCTTTTTCTCTAATAACTTTTGGTTCTTACAGTATTTTCAGCACCAAACAACAGAAAGATAGTAAAATCCCAGTAAGATTGTTGAAATTGAGGAACATGTTAAGATCATTTATTATATGCAGAATTTCCTAGGTTAGCAGGGTTAATTGAGATTTAGCTGTAGTAACTTTCGTTCTAAGAACAGCTTGGAATCTTAATATGATTGGATATTACTGATTTTTTAAAATATTTTTATTTCCTTTTTTTCCATCACCTCTGCCATACTGTAGGAACCTAAATTAGCTTTTGAAGATGTGGATGCAGCCGAGTTGTACCCGTGTGTAATGTTCTATAGTAGCAACCCAGGGGAAAAGGTAATGAAACCTCATACCTTTATAATTAAGCATAAAGGATATTTGTTATTTTTTACTAACATTGGTTAGCATCAGATAGAGTTTACAAATATAATAAAGCTATTTCTACCATTAAAACTACCTGCTTAGGTAATTTACTCTTCTATAAATAGGTTAAGTTACTTTTAGAAATTGCCTTTACTCTTTATTAAGGCAGTATTTGATATTCTGGTAACTTGAATATAGTGAGTCAACTTTCAAATGTATGTGCGATTACAGGAATTACAGGAAATAGTTTAGAGATAATCTGGTTCATTGGCAGTTATGCATATTTAAGAGAAATCTAGAAATAATCTTAACTGTAATCAGATAGCGTTAGGTGAATACTGGAAGTTCCAGTTATGATAGAGAAGCTGCCTTTCATTCTTTCAGCTGAAGGGGTTCTCAGACCTTGTAGATGGTGTAAATTTGAACCCTAAATCTTCAGGGGGACAGTATTAAAGAGATACCCTCACACTAAAAACTTTTTTTCCCCCTCATCTTAAACACAGGCAGAGACAAACCTCTTTGTGATCTCCCTGTACTGGGGGGTGGATTTGTTTCCTACCCCGTCCTTTAACTTGAGGATGTAGTGGAGCCTAGGTCTGGTCTCCAGAATTTCTAGTTATTTTTTAGCAGAAAAGTTTTCAAGCTGTCTCGTATGTAATATTTCTACAATGGAAGTTCTAGACTTGGTAAGTCCTAATAACTGTGAAAGTTACCATTTATTCTGTGCTGTTATATACTTTTTAAATTTTCAAGGAGGTATGCGTTCAAGCTAGCCATTCGTGAGAGAGGGGAACTGTTCCTTTAACAGGTAGTCAACAAAACTGAAGTGGAGATAAAGTAAAATGACTGTGTTAACATGCCTTTCCTTGATGATACTCTTGCAGCCCCAAATGGGTTCTGGAATGTTCTAGTTAAGAGTGATGGCTTGTTGCTCCCTGACGTCTGTGAACTTTGAAGGAATTCATTTAAGCTTAGATTCTGTATCAGTCCATCTGTTCTACTCTGAAGCCTTTTCTTTTAAGTTTCAGAATCTCTCTGATTGAAAAACATTAATAATAGTTAACATTTTTTGAACATTTACTGTCTGGCACTGTACTGATAAGCACTTTATGTGCCTAGTCTAATTTAATCTTTAAAATAATAAGAGGCATACTATTATTAGTGCCAGTTTTTTTTCAAATGAAAAGGCTGAGATTTAGTGAGATTAAATAATTTCCCGAGGTTACATAAAGATTTGAACCCAAGTCTTGCTCTTCATTAACCTCTATATGTTATATGAAATGTGTGTCCAGACAGAACACACAATTATGTAGCTTTATGATTTTATCTTTGAGCCCCTTGAGCAATATAAGGTGGTCCTGGGACTCATTATTATCCTGGAGAGTGGAGGATTAGAGAAAATAGATCCTCAAGACTCTTTTTTTTTCTTTTTCTTTTCTTTTTTTCTTTTTTCTTTTTTTCACTAAATTAGGTCAATCACACACACCTTGGTTTCTGTCTGTCATTTGGGTGGCCGCAATAGCACTCCTATACAAAGGCTGCAGGAAGTTTAAATGACAGGTAGCTTATTTCAGAGGACCATACTGCTACTAACTTCAGTAGATCTGTAGTATTTGTTCACTCCTTATTGGGGGCCAATGGTATAATACACATGTATCAGAAGACCAAATATTAGTTCAGCATGGGATTACATGAACTTCAATTCATAGTTTTATCATTTGTAGGATTAATAGTTTAGGAGAACTATTAATAATCACACACTTGCCACCCTCTTCTCTTTTATAGGTGAAAATTTGTGATATGCAGATGCGTGGCACACCACGAGACTTACTTCCAGGAGACCCTATTTGTAGTCCAGTCGCAGCAGTGCTGGCAGAGGCCACTATTCAGCTGATTCGTATCCTTCATCGAACAGACCGTTGGACTTACTGCATTAACAAAAAAATGATGGAAAGGCTGCACAAAATTAAGATGTGTATTAAAGAGTCAGGTCAGAAGCTAAAGAAAAGCCGCTCGGTTCAAAGCCGAGAGGAAAGTGAGGTCAGAGAGGAGAAGGAGAGCAAAGAGGAGGAGAAAGGTAAACATAATAGACACGGCCTCGCAGACCTCTCAGAGCCGCAGCTGAGGACCCTTTGCATAGAAGTGTGGCCTGTGCTGGCAGTGATAGGCGGCGTTGATGCTGGTCTTAGAGTTGGAGGTCGGTGTGTTCACAAGCAAACTGGGCGCCATGCCACACTGCTGGGAGTGGTCAAAGAGGGCAGCACATCTGCCAAGGTCCAGTGGGATGAAGCAGAAATTACCATCAGGTATGATTTTAGCAAATGAGTATTTAATGGTGAAATGGGCCATTGCTTATGGACAGTGAATAATTTTATATTTTAGGTGAACTGCCAATTAACTGTTTTAGTTAATCTTTCTCATACTGGTATGATTTCATAAAGAAATATCTTCCAAACTGTGTTCCTTGGAATACTAGTGGTTTGTAAAATATGTGATTTTTTTGTTTTGTTTTGTGACGAAATGGTAAGCTCACTAGTTCAGGTTTAACTGAGATCCCTCTTTCTGTTTTCCATTTGGCTTCCTTGCTTTTTAATCATTTCCGTTGTCCAGTGGGATAGCAAGAAGCCAGACAGAAGATCCATCAGTTACATTTTGTGTAGGAGGGCTTTGAAAATAGAGTGGGAACATTTGAGTGACTATAAGTAGGTTTTTGGATTATCTATGATTTGAAATATTCTTGCTTTTAAAAAAAGTATATATTTCTATTCACTCAGTGTGCAACATTTTGGATAGATATGAAAATTACATGTATTTGGCACAGACTGCGCTTAAAAGCTTGAAGATGTATTTTCAATCAGATAGGGTTTGTGTGAAATAGAAATTCCATATATTTAAAAGGAACTATGTCAGGTATCTCAATTGATAGAGAGTCACTTATCTAATGACTACATAACTGTATCATTTGAAAATACGGATTTATTGATGATATTATGTAGTTTCATTATACTCCCTAAAGTGATTCCTTTGTTAATATGACATGGGACAATACAAAAAAAAAACGCTGGTTCTTAAGTATTTTTTGGAGGCAGTACTGTTTTAGAATCTAATGATAGCTATGAACCCTCTCAGCTGGAAAGTACACACAGATGAAGTTTACACACAATTTCAGGAGTTAATGGACTCTGCCTTCCCCAACTCCAAGCTAAGAAAGCAATGAAAATTTTACTTGTGAAAGTATCTACCTTTTGTTTTATTCTTTGACTTGTTTCAGAATTTATGATGCCTTATTAAGATGCATACAAGACAGCAAAATAAGTAAATTAAAACAAATAAGAAAAATGACACAAAGGGAAAATAAGATTGGAAAGATTAAATTAGAACCAAGATTTAGGTTAATACAACAAACATATGCCATCATACTTTGGATACTTGCTAAAGCTTTCTATTCCAGTTTGTTTAATTATTACATCTTTAAACTTCCAGAAATTCTTGCCAAATATCAGGAAATAGGTGATCATATTTTTGCTTAAACTATAAATTAGAAGCATTCATTGAAAACTACAAACTAATTTTTTGAATGAAACAAAGTCTTCTCTAGAATAGGTTGTAAATGGCCATAAACCATATAATAAACCAAATTTATTACACCACCTTTCCAAATAGCTTACATCAGGGATTGGCAAACTGTATCTGTTCCCGCTGCTGTTTTTGTAAATAAAGTTGCATAGCCACACGCATTTGTTCAGACATATCAGTGGCTGCATTCATAGTATGGCAGAGACCATATGGCCTGCTAGGCCTAAAATATTTACTATTTGGCTCTGTACAGAAATTTTGCTAATTCCTGACTTACATTATATAATAACGAATATTCTTATTTGAAAGCACATGAACATCTCATTGCTTTTGCTTTTATCATCATATCTCCCCATTTTCTCATATTAGATTCATTTTTCCATTTGTAATGGCTTCTTTAGTTTTTGTAAATTATTCTCAGTACTGTGTACATGATACATCTTATTTTGTCTACATTATTTTCTGTACCTTCCTCCTGTCTATCCCTCACTTGCTTCTTCCTGTGTCATTCTGATCTTTATTAAAGCTTCCCAACTTTTTGGTCGCCTAGTGATACTCCGTTGTATAATCTGGAACCCTGTGAACCGCTTCCTTTTGACGTGGCACGATTTCGAGGCCTGACGGCTTCTGTGTTGCTGGACCTCACATATCTGACTGGCATTCATGAAGACATGGGCAAACAGAGCACCAAGCGACATGAAAAGAAACACCGACATGAATCTGAGGAGAGAGGGGATGTTGAGCAGAAAACTGAGAGTGATTCTGCTTTAGATACACGAACAGGCTTAACATCTGACGATGTCAAAAATCAGGGTACCACAAGCTCCAAATCAGAAAACGAAATAGCTTCATTTTCTTTAGATCCAACAATGCCAGGTGTGGAACCCCAACATCAAATAATGGAAGGAAAAAGAAAAAACCATGAACACATGTCCAAAAACCATGACATCGCCCAGTCAGAAATCAGGGCAGTCCAGCTGTCCTATCTCTACCTCGGTGCTATGAAATCCCTTAGTGCTCTTCTTGGCTGTAGTAAATATGCTGAACTGTTGCTGATACCAAAAGTTCTGGCTGAAAATGGCCACAACTCAGACTGTGCGAGCTCTCCAGTTGTTCATGAAGACGTAGAGATGCGCGCAGCCCTGCAGTTCTTGATGCGCCACATGGTGAAGCGGGCAGTCATGCGGTCGCCCATAAAGAGAGCATTAGGATTAGCTGATCTGGAACGAGCTCAAGCCATGATCTATAAATTAGTGGTCCATGGGCTTTTGGAAGACCAGTTTGGAGGCAAAATTAAGCAAGGTATGTTATCTGATTTTTTAAAATTTTTGCTCTGTGCTATTGAAATTTTTTTATAATTTTCAGAAGTGATGCATTCTGTAAGTGATTTATTCAGATTTTTTTTTTTTGGCCAAAGGGTTTTCGCATTATTTTTCCTTTGCAAAGCAAACAGTTCCTTTCTGCTTATTTATATTAATAATCATCTGTGTACAGGCATACCTTATCTTATGGCGCTTCATAAATAGTGTGTTTTTTTTTTACAAATCGAAGGCTTGTGGCAATCTTGGGTTAAGCAAGTCTTTTGGTGCCATTTTTTCAACAGCATTTGCTCACTTTGGGTCTCTGTTACATTTTGGTAATTCCCACAATATTTCAAACTTTTCCATCATTATTGTATTTCTAATGGTGATCTATGGTCAGTGATTTTTGATGTTGCTGCTGTGACTTGCTGAAAGCTCAGATAATGGTTAACATTCTTCAGCAATAAAGTACTTTTAATTAAGGTATGTACATTGCTTTTTTAGATACAATGCTATTGCACACTTAATAGACTACAGTATAGTGTAAATATAACTTTTATATGCCCTAGGAAATCAAAAAGTCACTTTATTGCAATATTTGCTTTGTTGCAGTGTCTGGGTCAAAACCCGCAGTATCTCTGAGATATACCTGCACCTGTAGTTTTCTATTTTAAACCTATGCAAGTGTTAGAACTTAATAATTATTACATTTTGTAAAACTGAAATTTGACTCATGCCACAAAAGGCACTCAAGTATTTATTGATGTAATTCAAGATATATATTATTCTGATAACTTCTCAGAAACATTTTAAAGGACATTTTAAATTATTCCTTTTGTAGATTCTATATTGTATGTAAAAAAGCTTGTTTTGTCTTTTATCCTTACCTTTGAGGATAATATGAATTCTGAGATAAAAGTGACTCATTCGGTAGATGTTTATTGAACCTACAATGTGCCAGCTACTCTTCTAGATTTTGGGGAGTCATTAGTGAACAAAACAAAGCCACTTGCCTTCATGTGCTTCCACTCCTTTTTTCTTACTTCCCTCCTTCTTTTTCCTTTTCCCTTACTCCCCTTCTTCCATTCTTAGCTTATTCTTAGCTTAGATAGTAAATAGGCAGAGAGAGGAGTGTTAAGATCATGAAAGGTATATGATCATTTCGCCAACCGACAGAATTAGCTGTCTTTGTAGAAACTATCATTATGATTATGTTTATTTTTGGTTCCCTTATCAGATAAGGGAAATTATGAATACTTTAATTTTTTTTTAACTCTTAGGAGTAGTTCGTTTTGTGAGGTGTTGTCCTTTTTGGAGCATGGAGTTTTTGTTTCGTTTTTATTCTTGTATTTACATAACTTCATCTTTGCTTGTTTCAAGACTAAGTGCTAAGGAAACACAGTTTTAATTAGATTAGATGTCTTTAGAGAATCTCTGGTTAAATCTTGCAAGTGAGACTTTTTTATTTTAAGAAAACTCTAAAATAAGAAATTAGTAGTTACAGGGGCTTGTTACGTTACTGTCTGTAGAGTCTACAAAAACAAGTACAATAGTGAATACAAGGGTGTATATATGTAAGATCATTTTTTCTGTAAATCTTTCACAGAAATTGATACTTATTAACTATGTTTAGAAACTTTAATTAAAAGGTAAAATTTTTCCATTCCCATGTCACTTTTGAAAAAAATTCTTACTACTTTCTTAACTTTGACCTTGGTTTATAGAGATTGATCAGCAAGCTGAAGAAAGTGACCAAGCCCAGCAGGCACAGACGCCTGTTACCACTAGCCCATCTGCCTCGAGCACAACTTCCTTTATGAGCAGCTCACTGGAGGACACCACAACTGCCACCACTCCAGTCACTGACACAGAAACAGTGCCTGCATCTGAGTCCCCAGGAGTGATGCCACTTAGTCTTCTGAGGTAGGGAAGTTGACCTTCAATGTCTGCCATATTGATGCCTGTGGTTCTGAACACACGATTGTTCTCTTGTGAAGAATGTGCCCAACTGAGTCAAGGTGTTCTAGAGCTAGAGGGAACCTAAAAGGTCATAGAGTCAAACTCATTTTACTGAAGTTGGAAATGGCCCTCAGAAGTGTAATAACTTGCCCAAAGTCTCACAGTCAGCGGTGGTCCCAGATCTAATCAACAGTGCCACTGACAATTAAGTACTGTAGCACGCTGTCTCCTTATGATTTTGTAGGGGGGAAGGGAGGGTCTAGGCTTTTAATATTTTTTTCTTCAAATGGTAAATATTTGTATTTTGAATATTAGAGCCTCCAGAAAGAGCTTCCTCCATGAAAATAATCTTCTCCTCTCAGATTATTTCCCTTTTAAACATAATTCTTTGACTATACTTTTATTCTTGCTGTAAGATCAAACAAGTCTACTTTTCAAATGAAAGAGCATGTCTTATGATGCTTCTTCAGCCAACCCTATTTTAGTAGGTTTGTAAATTCAAAATAATGCTTAAGTTTCTTTTTGCTTCAGCTTGTCAGATGTGTACACAAAATGAAGATCTTTAGGTGAAAAGCTTTAGGCAGGGACTGTTTTGTGAGATCTCTTAACTAGGGCTTAAATGAAATAATGGGAAACAAAATGGTTAGTGTCCTTTTTTTCTTATTTCTTTCCCCGCTTCCCTTAATTGACAGGTCATTATTATTCCCAGTGTGTACACTGACATCCTAGAGGGGAGAAGAGAGTGGCTGTTATGTAATGATTCTAAATTTGAGATGTGCACAAGAGCCACCTGCCAGGCTTTTTAAAGCTCTGGGGCTGTGTCCCCCAGCAGCTGTCATTCAGTAGGTCTGGTATGGCATCTGGTTTGCATTTGATGTGAGTCTCCCCAGTGATTCTGACGTAGTGGTCTTCAGCTCACACCTTAATAATTACTGCTCTGGTCTTGGACAGAAGGAGCACTAATCCTAGTAGCGACCGGCGCGGAGCCCTGCACATCTCCTGCCTCTTAGCTCTCTGACTTAAGTAACACGGTTCCAGGAGGTGCTTCTGTTCAAGAAAGGAGGAAGAGAGGAATGATAGGATATCCAGTATGGTTTTTAGTCCTGACAAGTACAGAGTTCACGGCATCCACGGAGCATCAGTAGCACTGTGACTCTTTGTTGCCTTTCAAGCTTCATGGTGTAGGCGTGGGATTCAGTGGTAAAATAATGCTCTTTTGCTCCCAGACACGTTCACCAGAACTGTGACTCCTCGTTTCTTCTTAGACTTCATTTCTTGGCTGTTGGCTGGGACTGTATTAGAGCTACAGTTGTCTTTGCTTGGCTCAGCATCATTTAATATGAGAAAAATCAGGGAACAGCTGCC